>NC_090440.1:1794832355-1795206104 GCF_031143425.1 Pleurodeles waltl
GACAAAACGGTATATTGCTTTCAGAAATCTGACATCGCAGGAAAAAGTTACAGAGTAAAACATAAAGAAAAATGGCTGTTGTTTTCAGCTCAATTTCAATATTTTTTTATTTCAGCTGTTATTTTCCGTAGGAAAACCTTGTAGGATCTACACAAATGACCCCTTGCTAAATTCAGAATTTTGTCTAGTTTTCAGAAATGTTTAGCTTTCCGGGATCCAGCATTGGTTTCACACCCATTCCTGTCACTAACTGGAAGGAGGTTGAAAGCACCAAAAATAGTAAAAATGGGGTATGTCCCAGTAAAATGCCAAATTTGTGTTGGAAAATGTGGTTTTCTGATTCAAGTCTGCCCGTTCCTGAAAGGTGGGAAGATAGTGATTTCATCACCAGAAACCCTTTGTTGATGGCATTTTCAGGGAAAAAACCACAAGCCTTCTTCGGCAGCCCTTTTTTCCCATTTTTTTGGAAAAAACTAAATTTTCACTGTATTTTGGCTATTTTCTTGGTCTCCTCCAGGGTAAACCACAAACTCTGGGTACCATTAGAATCCCTAGGATGTTGGAAAAAAAGGACGCAAATTTGGCGTGGTTAGCTTATGTGGACAAAAAGTTATGAAGCCCTAAGCGCGAACTACCCCAAATAGCCAAAAAAGGGCTCAGCACTGGGGGGAAAAGGCCCAGCAGCTAAGGGGTTAAGACTTTGGAAGTACCTTTAATTCCAAAGTCGAATTTGCATATAATTTTAATTTAAAAGCAGCCAGCAAGGCAGGCCTGCTTTTAAAATGACACTGGGCACCTCAGCAGTGCACCTAGGTGTGCACCACCTATGCTGTGGTCCCTAAACCTACATGCCCTACCATATACTAGGGACTTATAGGTAGGTTAACTTAGCCAATTATAATTAGCCTAATTTGCATATCCATTTTACACAGAGCACAGGCCCTGGGACTGGTTAGCAGTACCCAGGGCACCATCAAAGTCAGGAAAACACCAGCAAAAAGAGGAAAATGGGGGCAAAAAGTTATGGGGCCTCTGCAATCAGCCATGTTTTCTCACACTGCCTCATTGCAGTGACCTTGTATGCCAGAGGGAGCCTCTGTCGAAGTAATTGTGTTATCAGCACACCAGGATTTGTAAATGCCTTAGCGACACCCTGTATGGCAGGAGAGGCCACCATGGGGTGGGGCAACTGCACCGGAGAAGTCTTCACTGTCTGCAGAGATACTGCAGCAACCTCATATGCCAAGAGGAGCTACCGGTATTAAGATGCCAAAGAGTTCAGGCCATGACCCGGAACAAGAGTGAGGCTGTGACCAGGGGGCTGAGCCCAGTGCATCAATATCTGCCTCTGATCAACCCACGAGGACTTTGGAAGATGCCGTGGAAGATTGTGCACCCTCGCTAAACTTCAGGTAGGAGCTGGAAGACCATCCTCCCCATGTGGGAAAGACTGACTTACTGCATCTACACAAACTGGGAGCATCTCCGATCACTGGGGAAAGCTGGCAGCACTGTTCAGGAGAGAGCCTGAGTCAGCCAGGAACTACCACATGTGGTGCAAGCAGCCCACCTCTGCCAAACAGGATCAAACAGGATCTGAGCTTTGGTAAGGGCAGCCAAAGGCATACTAAATTCTTCTGTGGTGCAGGAGCAGGTAAGACTTGAATCAGGCCTGTTGGGCTCTGGTAGACTCCCTGCTAAAGATGCTGCAGACCCATAGGCACCTTAGACTAATTTCTAAAAATCAAAGGGGAGGACTTGAATACGGTCTACTAGGAAACATTCTCTGGATGTGACCACGATTGAATGGGGAAATCCCCTGACCACATTACAAGGAAGAGTGTGGGACATAAATTTGCCCGACAAACAGTAGAGATCTGACCTCAGAGGGGTTGTGTTGTTGCTTACAAATGTTGCTATTCCTTTGCATGTGTAGAGTTAAAAATAAAATATATCTTTTTCATATAAAAGCAAGTATTTGGCTGGAAATATATTTTTTATATCACTGATTGCACTTTCAGTGATGACTCATGTTCTCTTTATACACCTCCCCACTGAAGGAGCCTTTGACTTATCATCCACAGCTATCACTCAGAGTCAAGTGCAGAAGGTGTAATCGGTCCAGTTGCTCCACATCCAAAGTTGGTCGGGTCCTTCCATGAGCCGTGGATAACTGAAAGGAGCTCTAGCACAAGCAATGGAACCTCTGCAGGCTTGGAACAGCTACCCTGTGAGAGAGATGTGGCAAGGGGTATTTTGCCCTTTTCAGGGTCCAGCTATTCATAAAATAATTTCTTCTCCTTCTATGCATGTATGATCCACTGCTAAAACAAGTAAAAAAGATAAAATAGGGGTGAGGGTGTAGAGGGATATTATTACAACCTGGCTTAGCATCATCCATAGCAAATCTCTCTCTTCTGCCATTGACAATGCATATATATTGTATTGACCAGAAGACATCTGAGATAGGCAAGGTAAATATGTTTCTGATAGAATGAATCCTGAGGTCTCTTTATCATGTACAAGAGTGGTTGTGAAACAAATGGTTTGCTTTGCAGAGGCCTCAGCCTCACAAGTTGTAAAAGGGCTCACTACATTATTATGCAAAGCATGAAGGGCCACATGTACCAAAGGATTTAGTTGTCAGAAACAGCGAATTGGGCTGTATGTGACAGGTACTAACCCTATTTTGTGATTTAGTTACCTATGACTTAATCTCAAAATAGAGTTTTAAGTCAGTATTAGAAAGGGGCATGTTAAGGGAGTCCCTTCCTAATAGCGAGTTTCAGGAGCATGTATGAATGTTTTGCGACTAGAATGCAGTCACAAAACCTTCAGTTTTTGCAGACTGCTTGAAAAAGTTGGTATCCGGACCCATTACCCTTTGTGAATGTGGGCATCAACATTTTTTAAGAGCAGTCAGTGGTCTCACGGATCACTGCTTACTCCTAAAAAATTAAAAGGATACTGTTAGAAATGGGGTCTCTCGTTGGCAGAGGTTTACACCCTTGTCCAAGTAGGGACCACAATCCTATTCAAGGTAAGTCACACACAATCCAAATTATCCTGTGCCCACCCTCTGGTACCTTGGCACTGAGCAGTCAGGCCTAACTTAGAAAGCAATGTGTAAAGTATTTGTGCAATAAATCATGCAATAACAAAGTGAAACACCACAAAAATACACCACACAGGTTAAATAAAAATATATAAGATTATTTATCTGAATAAATGAAGGTCAAAATGATCAAGATTTGACAAGAACAAGTAGAAATACCACTTTTGCAATGATAAGAAGAGTCTTAAAAAATCAAAAAAATTCTCTTGTGTGCACAAAGTACCTGGAATGCATTAAAATTACACGCACGAAGACCGCAGAGGAGGAGATGCATGGAAAGAGGAGGGTGTGCATTGGATTTCTGAATGCACACAGACAATGCGCTGATTCTTTCCATGCTGCAAGGTCTTTGCATCGATTTCCGGCGCACAGTCTTGGATCCTCACTGCGATGCAGGGTCTTTTGATGACATGTGGAAATCCTGGGCATGCAGGACGGAGTCACAGGTGCTGCATCGATCCGGTGGGGCGATGCGTCGGAGTTTCTGAGGCACAGCAGGCAAGGTGTCGATTCCTCACGCAGGAATTCAGGCTGCGTCATTCTGGCTCAGTGCTGCATTGATCTGGTGGGCTGTGCGTCGAAGTTCCAGTCACAACGCTTGTGCTGCGTCGATCTCCACTTGGGGAGCCGGGCTGTGTCATTCTGGGTCAGCGATGCAGTGATTCTTTCATCGCTAGGCAGGCTGTGAGTTGAATTGAGGCAGGCTGTGTGTCGATTTTTGCCACACAAGCTGGCGCTAAGAATATGCTGGCATCACAAAAAATGACGGTAGCCAGGTGAGGGTGGCAGTGTGGGAAATTTTGTTTTAATTTCATATACTGGAGATATTTTTAGATAGTGTTTGCTTCACATTATTTGCCAGTCAGAGCACGGCATTAGAAGATTTAATCATTGAATGCTGTGGGAAAACTGGGTTTCTTACAGAAGCCCCCTAACGTTTTGCTCCATTTTAACTCATAATTGTGTTTTTCTGACTCAGATGGTGCCCCGGTCCAAGGGTCTGTGCTCTGGTTAAAATGGCATATTCATATTAGGCCAATTATAATTGGCTGTACCAACCTACCTATAAGTCCTTAATATAAGGTAGGGCATGTAGGTCTAGGGACCCCAGCATAGGTAGTATACCCATAGGTGTACTGCTGTGGTGCCTAGGATCATTATGAAGGCAGGCCTGCTTTGCTGGCTGCTTTGAAGTTAAAGTTAACCCCAAATTCGACTTCGGAATTAAACGTACTTCCAAAGCCATGAGCTACTTTATTTTTACATATAAGCCACCCCCAAGATATGTCCTGGTGAAGGTAAAATAGCCAAATGTATTTTTCCCCATTGTGGTGAAATGGCTACAAAGGCTAACATGGAGAGACTTAAAATAATAAAGCATTATTTTCCATAGGAAGTAGCTAAATATAGCAAGTTTAGTATCAAATTTAAAGTTATAATAAATCCAGCAACTTTCCACTGTTGAATTTAATATAGCATGAACCAGGAAAGAGTTTTAGAACTCATGCTAAAAGTTACCCACTTCGGCCCTGTAGAGCTCTTCTCTGATTGATCAGCCCCTGGCAGTCTGAGCCAGGCTACCTTCATGAGGTGTAAAGTGACCTGGGCTAAAAGAGAGGAAGTATCTGGTGGGAGGAGATTTGCCTCAGCAGATGGTAGAACAGAATGGGGAGAGAGCAGCCAAACTGGACTTCAAAGGAGGGAAGGACATTTGGGACAGCAACTAGACCTCCCCTATTTCCTGCAGCCACAGACAACCAGGTGCCCCTTGATTAGATTAAGAGAGGACTGGAAAGGTGTGTGTTAAGGGAATCTTAGCCACACCAGAGGGTGGACTCAGCCAGATCTAAACTCCAATATTGAATTTGTGCGATCTTGGACTTTGGAGGAATGTTTCTCCCTGAGATTGATTTTTGCCACACTTCCCAGAAGTGGTCACACAAGAAGGTGGTGGCCTGCACGTGATTGGACATGAGCACCCCCCTTCTTGCCACCCCAGGAGCAAGAATATAATTGGCAGAGCTGCCTCACACTTTAGATGCCTACAGGAACAAAACAAGAAGAAGGACAGCCCTGCTGGACCCCCAACATGCACACGGACACTGCACTCAGAAGGACTGCACCAGCTGCACCTTTAGGCTTCACCAAGAAAGGACTTTGTCTGGCTTCAACTTCTCCAAGAAGGGAATCTCTGTAAGCTACATGTAGAAAAGAGCTGACCAGAGTCACCTGCATCAAGCCCTGCAAAAACAGACCAGCTGACTAGTGACCAGTGGTCATTTAAGGATTTGAACCAGGTGCATTTTGGGATTCGGAGTCCTAACCCCCCAAGGAGCAACTCAAAGCTTCTGGAATCTAGGGGTGAGTTGTGGATACTTCAAGGACCTTAAAAGTCCTTCTGGAAGAAGATCCAGAAGTTTGCAGATGTTTGGAGCAACTCTGGGAAAAAACTCCATAAGTGGACTGACCCAACGTCGTGAGTCAAGCCGGCCTACTTCGACTGTGACCCAGGTTGACTTCCAGGTTAATCCAGCTGAAAAGCTCCGGAGCCCCAGACTTCTAGAATTTGACCGGGGGCTCGTGGAAAGGCAATCCGATGATGTTGCATAAAAATCAGCTTGCTGAGGAGGGCCATCTGACATCAGGGAAGAAAAGCTCTGGAATAGTTTCTAAGTCCAAAGGTAAAAGTTTGACCTAAGGCTTCCTGCGCAGTATATCCGAGAAGGGCTCCATCGAGGTCGACTTCAACTTTTGATTTGGTCCCAGGCGAACATTTCTGTCCCGAAAAAGTTTCAAAGTCCACTGTAGGAACCTGGACCGAGGCCTCCTGCGACATGTATCCGAAGCGAGGGCTCCAGCGAGGTCAGCCTCAATGTGCGAATTCGTCCCCGTTGAGGAAAAACCTTCACGAAAATGACTAAGTGTGAAGGTAAAACTTTAACTGAGGACTCCCGCTTAGTGTAGCTGAGCAGGGCTTCATCACAGTCTGCCCCAACTTTTGACTTTGACTTTGGCCTGATTGAATATTTAAAAATTCATATCTCTGGTTCCCTTTTTTGGATTTTTGTTGTGTTGTTGTCATTTGAAAGATACAAATATACAGTATTTTTATGAATTGGTGCTGGATTTGTATTGTGTTTAGTATTTTACCTATTTACTGTTTTGTTGATATTAAATGTTTTACACACATGTCTCTTAAGTTAAGCCTATCGCTTGTTGCCAAGTTACTAAGTGTTGAGCCCTTGACTGGACCTAGTGGATGTTTGTGGCCTATTGCTAAGTGTAGGTACTTACCTGACCTTACCAATAATCCACTTTCCAACAAATGCTATATGTGTGCCAGGGTGCCTGAAGCCTGAACTACTCTGGGGTTTTCCAACTATGATTTGTTGTTACATAAAATTCTGTGTGCTGACAACATCCAGGAATGAATGTCAGTAAGGTTATCCACACACACACACACACACACACAGATACAATAAATAAGTCAACAAAGTAAAATATGATTTTAAATAATCTTTCTTGACTGGTAAAGAGCACACATTACAATTTAAAATTGTCCAAGACCATATGTTACCACGCAATGTGTCTTCTAAAATGGCATGGACGACAGGATGCTTACAGTATTTGTTAGTCCTATTTCGAAGGTATCCCTCTTGTCCATAAAAAAAACAGCCTTTACTGAATTAGGAAGAAATAAGTGTATAAAAAGGCTTGACGTGAAAAATGTCATTCAGAATAAAAATCAACAAGATAAAAACGAAAACGTCTGTTAGTTTAAATATGTTAAATCATGCTAATTACTTGCAGAATTAATAGCATTATCCTCATTAGGTTTGGCGTGATGCGAAATGAAGCAGTGGATATAATAAATATCCTAAATTGAGATTTGTGTGAGAGAGCAGAAGACAAGTTAAATTACAGGTATGGTGCGGGCACAACCAGATACCTACGGAGTAACAGCACGCACTCCATCAAATACTGTTAACTTTCAACATGAGGTATGTGATTTGTAATGGCTTTCGTTTCTATGGACGTCCTTCCAGTAAATACCCTTTCAAAGAGATTTCAGTAGAAAATATAAAAAAAAACATCTCAAAGAAAAATCAACAGGGCATGTTTATGTCATTTTTTATGATGCAGAGTTTAAAATAACTCCTGCTGGGTTTTCAGTTTCAAAGCTGTTTTTCGTTTATATTAATCATGTTAAATAGGAGATTAAGCAGATACGTATTATATTTTCCCAATTAACAGTTCCCCCTCTTTTGATAACCTAATCCCCTAATCGTGCTCTTGGAATCCTTTCAAAGATCACCAGAATAGATGTGTTAATTGTCTTTTTGATTGCCTTTTGTTCATTGTATCTCTGAGAATCCTGCAAATTGAACGTGAACTGATCGCTACTGGAAGAAGTGCTCTGTCTACATCCCTGATTAGCTTTGTTTTGTAGAAATCCAGACATATATATTTTTTTTTTTAGACTGCCTTTGTGATCACTCACTTATTTCTTCCGCTCTTTCTGAAAACTTGTGAAATTTTTGGGACATTCTCTGGAGTGACAGGTCACATGATCGGCTATAAAATTAGTAGGTCACGTTGATGGTGACTGCTTGGCAATTAATGGAGAGTTGTAGGATAGATAAGTCTACCATATAAGGTGATTTTGAGAAACAGAACACTGTTTTTGATTATAAATAATTCTCTTTTGAGTAAAGGCAATTTCTGTCTGGCCCATTCTTACACCCCAGAAGAAAGTCACACAGATGCATTCTTCAGAGAGCAGTGGTGCAATGAGTGTGAGATCAGAGATGGGTGTATGCTAGCCAAATGTCAAATAGAGTCTTTTTACTGAAGAATAAAGACCCTCATTACAACCCTGGCGGTCGGTGATAAAGCGGTGGTAATACGGCCAACAGGGGCATCAGGTTGAAAATACACAGGCACTTCAGGGGGACATGGAACGGGGGCACCTCAGCCGGAAGATGGTACAACAACACTGGTCCTGGAGAGGGCTACATGCCCTGTGCGATGTCCTAGGGAGTGCAAAGCCACAGTCTGTCTAGTGGGGGGTTTGCCCACTGCTTGGTCCTGGGGAGTGCAAAGCCACAGTCTCTCTAGTGGGTGGTTTGTCCACTGCTCGCTCCTGGGGAGTGCAAGGCCACAGTCTCTCAAGTGGATGGCTTCTCCACTGGTTCTTGAGGGGGGCTTGTGCCCAGTGTGCTTCAACCTGGGAAGAATGGTGTGAGTGGGTGACTTCTTCCACGGGTTCTGGAGGGGGCCTTGTGCCCAGTGTGATTCATCCTGGCAAGGATGTGGTGAGTGGATGGCTTCTTCCACTGGTTCTGGAGGGGGGCTTGTGCCCTGTGATGCAGCACTTGGGGAGTGCAAGGCCACGGTCTCTCACCTGGGTGTCACACCTACAGGATGTCCAGAGTCCAGGACGCCATACACGCAATTGAGGCAGGACTACACACTTCCTGCCGGCAGTGGCGGCTGTTCAGTAGTGGCAGTTGCGGTGCTGGTGTTGGGGATGCCAGTGGCGGGGGGGGGCTCCAGCCCTTCTCCTGCAGCCTCGAAAGGCTGCCCACTGCGGCTGCTGCTGCTGGCAGTGGTACTGCTGGCAGTGCAGGTGGCAGTCCTGATGGCGGTGCAGGTGGCGGTGCTAGCAGTGGTGGGGTGAGGCTCCAGCCCTTCCCCTACAGCCGCGGACAGCTGCCCACTGGGGCTGCTGCTGCTGGCAGTAGTGCTGGTTGCGGTGCTGGCAGTAGAGGGGGGATGCTCCAGCACTTCCACTGCAGCCTCGGGCGGCTGCCCCCTGTTGCTGCTGCTGCTGGCGGTGGTGCTGGTGGTGGCACTGGTGTCGGGGATGCCAGTGATGAGGGGAAGGCTCCAGCCCTTCCGCAGCAGCATCAGATGGCTGAACTGCCATGGTTGGTGGTGGGGGCACAGAATCAGTCCCAGCACCAAGCCTCCTGTCCTTCCTGCCTGCAGGCCCCTTCCCCTTGGCAGCTGGTAGTGCCTCCTTGCCCTTCCCCTTAGCAGCTGGTGCAGGCACACTGTCAGTGCTGATGACTGGTTCCCTGGAGCCTCTCCCACCTGCAGTAGCTGCTGACACTACTGTGGCCGTGGACTGGGTGGCCGAGGTGCTCGCCAGAGATCTGACCACCCTGGCCAGACGTGAAGGACGGGGGGAGTGGTAGGGAAGAGGTTAACGGCGGAAAGGAAAAGCTTCTAAGGGACACTGGGGTGGGAAGAGGATGAAGGTTTGGGAGTGGAGGAAGAGGGAGTGGTTGTTGGAGGTGTCTGCTGTGTTTGGGTGCAGGTGCATGGGCTGATGCTGTTGTGAGGTGGATGGCTGTTGGGTGTCTGAGTGCTTGCATTTGTGTACTTTGGGAGAAGGGGGCACAGACAGAGTGGGAGAGGACACAGGGGACGTGTGCATGGATGTGGGGGTGGTGACTTCCAGTGAGGGGTGTGTAGTGGTAGGCGTGATGGGGGTAGTGGATGTGGATGTAGTGCATGGAGGCATGAGTGGAGACATTAATGACTGACTGTCCAGAGATCCCTGATGGGCCAGGTTGGTCAGCCAGATCCAGGCGACCAGAGGTGCTGTCATCACTGTGGGCCTCTTCAGTTGGGAGACTGGATGTTGCTGGCACCTCCTCTCCGGTGACATTGGCTGGGGTACCTGTGTGGATGTAAATGATGTGTTATGGTTAATGTGTGTGACATATTGTAAATCCCTGGCTTCCCCTCTATGGTTGTTGATGCCCTGCCAGCTTTTACTTGTGTATGTTGGTGTATGGTGGGATTGTTAGTTCTCTATGCTGTGCATGCTTTAGTGATGAGTGTCCATACATTGGTACAATATGCAGGGCTTGGCATTGGGATTGAAGAGATGTAATGGTTGAGTGTGTGGGATGTAGTGGAGTGATGTGAGTGAGGGTGAGGGTATGTGATGGCATGCAGGTACGGGGTGATAATAGTAGATAATTGACTTACCAGAGTACAGACCTCCTTCGACTCTGGCCAAGCCCTCAGGTTGCAGTATTGTCAAGACTTGCTTCTCCCATGCTGTGAGCTGTAGGAGAGGAGGTGAGGGTCCACCACCAGTATTCTGGATAGCGAGCTGGAACGTACCTTCCCCCATAGGTTGTTCTACCTCTTCCTGATGTTGTTGCTTGTTCTGGGGTGCTGTCCCACGGCGTTGATCCTGTCTACGATTCTCGGCCGTGGCTCCATCTTCCTTGCTATTGATATCTGCTGCACCTGAGCTCCAAACAGCTGTGGCTCTATCCTGATCATTTCCTCCACCATGACCCTTAACTCCTCCTCAGTGAAACAGGGGTTCCTTTGTGGTGCCATGGGTGTTATGTGATGTGTGTTGGTGAGGGTGTGTTGGGTAATGTGTTGGGGTGTGTGAAGTGGGGAGTGTTAGGGATGTAGGGGTGTATGTGGTATGTGCATGAAGTTGTGTTAGTGGTGTTGGTGTCTGTCTCGTGGCAATGATTTGTATTCGTAAAGGGTTGTGGGTAATGTGTGCGTGTCTTTTATAGTGGTGTGGACGTGGTGTGCGTATGGGTGTCAGGTGTGTGTTGTTGTCCAATGTAGTGTTGTTTTGTCTGTGGGTGTCCATTGTGAGCGCAGCGGTATTTACTGCCAATGGTTTCCCGCAGTTAAATGTTCGCCGTGGTGATTCGTGGGTCATAATGTGGGGGCGTTTTTCTGTTGGCGTAACAGTGTGGGTTTTAATACTGCCAGTTTTTCACTGACCTTTGGTCTGGCAGATTTGTGTCTGAATTCTGTCGGATTGGTGTGTGTGTGCCTTAATATGGGGAACTGATATCCGCTGCCGCCACGTAAGTTGGCGACCATCAGTATGGCGGTAAGCGGGATTTACCGCCACAGTCATAATGAAGGCCACAGTCTTTTAAAGAGACAATAAATGAAAGAGTGTTCCAGATTTGAAGTGGCCAAAAGCATGTAATAAGCTCAGTTCTACAAATACCTCACATAAAATGTGCATGGTTTCACAAAGGTCATGTAGATTATTCCATTATTTAAGTTTGAGTAGGCAATTCTTTGTGCTACTTTGGGATACCACTGCCACAGGAAGCAAGTGGTGTACCAATGTACATGTGTAAATCTTTCAAACAGTTGCAAAGGGAGCTTTTGCCAGTATAATACATACTCAAGGATGTTTTTGTTGGAAACAAGCAACTTTATTTAGCTTTCCAATTAATTTCTGGAAACTATGCTAGAAAAATAGAGTAAGGCTATTTATATTTAACCAAACATATGCAGGCTAGTGTTCCACAAGTCTACCTGCCCTCCCTTATCATATTTAGTGATTTGCAACATTAAAAGTGTCACTTAGCTCACTTATTTTCTATCCTGAAGACTATCCTGTTTGACGGGACGGCTACTATTGTGGATTCTCAGTATATGTTGATTAGGAGGGCTGTTAAAGGTTATCTTCCCTTACATATGCATACAGAAACCTTACATTATGACATGTACATTAAAAAGTGATGTGTTACCCTCAATGTTCCTTCCAATTGTTTTCACCTGTGTGCGGCAATGAACATTGCCTGTGCAGTACAGCAAAACTTAAGTCTGCCAAACACATGTTACAAATGTTTTTACACAGCACACTGAGGGTCATACGTATGAGTTTGTCACACAGTGGACTGCTCGGAGAAACACGAGGGCTGGCCAGACCATGGTAGTGAAAAGGCTGGTTTCCCATGACCAGTACACCAGTCAGGTATGCATGCCAACTTAATAACTCAGACCCAGGCGTGGAGCCTTGTCTACCCCATGACCCTGGTATCCCTAAGAAAGGGCACAGGATGAGGTATCCAGCCTGTTAAGGAAACCCTTGTACAAAAATGTGGCGTCATCGCTGAGAAGTACAGGCAGAAGTTTAGGAACAGCCAGAAACTGGCATGTCAGTCCTGGGTGGATTGTGTGGATTCCTTTTGCAAGGCACTGGATTGTTAGGTGAAGTGCAGGATTACCAAGTAATATATCATTTGAAGCACATATGCAGCCTTTGTATTGCATATCTAAGCCAACAATTAAGTGATAGTGAGCTCACTGCCCTCAGGGAGCTTGCTAAGGGACAGACCACTGGCTCAGCACCAGGGCCCACAAGAAGGTACATGGGAGTCACCTTAAGAAGGATGGTTCAGGTTTGCCCCAGTAGAGTGAGGGGGCGGTCAAGGATAATAAAGGCAAGTCCTAGAATAAGATGGAAGAAAGGGTTTCCATGCCCCTTTTGAGAAACAGGGATAAGGTTCTGGTGGGCAGTGACCAAGGGCACCTCATTTGCAACATAGCTGCTTTGACTGTTGTCAGCTAGGACACACACAAGGGGACTCTGTCTGTCCTAAGAAACCACCCACTGGTGGGACCTCTACAGGGGTGGCCAATATGATGGTAGAGGTAAGTAGTCATCAGGGGCAGGAGGTAGATCATGTTCTAATATCCTTTATTTGGGAGGAGAACTCAGAGGGAAGACTAGTGATCCCTAGGGTGGCAGTCATAACTGCTTCCAGGTCAAGGTGAAGGGGGTGCCTGTCCCTGCTCTGAGGAGCACCTGGCCACCCAGACCATAGTAGTGGAAAGGCTGGGTTCCTGTGACCAGTACACTGGCCAGGTGTGCAGGATCACTCAGCCCACTGGTGGGTCCTTTTTGGCCCCATGGCTCTGGTATCCCTGGAAGGCGTGGGGAGGTGTCCCAGAAGAGGGTCATAGGTAATCATCAGATGCCCATAGAATACATTCAGAGAATGACAGTTCCATTTCCTGGGGGTACCACTCCCAAACAGAGGACACAGGAACCCAGATGGAGAGGCAGAGTGAGGGAGGGCTCACCCCTGTTTAGCCTTAGGGTATGTATCTTAGGCTGAGTAACCAATCTCAGGATACCCTCTGAACCTGGGGAAGTAGGGTGCGGAATTCACCTAGGGCAGACTTTTCCTTGTGTTGGGGACAGAAGTCTGATCCAAGGTGTGGAATGGGCCACATCAATTTGTTGGCCATCCTAATACTGTCTGCCGACTGGGATGCATCTGTGAGCAAGTTAAATTTAAGTACTTTAAAGATGGGGTCTACAAGTGAGGAGAAAGGTTTCCAATGGCTCAGTTCAGTGGCTCAAGAGAGTGTAGGCAGAGGGATTGAACTGAGTTTAGAGAGAAGAAGAACTGACAAGTTCCCTGCCATTGCAGCTCGTAGTGCAGTTTTAAACTTCCATTTTGACCTGGCAAAATAAAACGTTTGCCAGGTCTAAACCTTCCTTTTAAAATATATATAATTACCCCTAAGGAAGCCCCTAATGACTCATTGGACAGTGTCCACTGTAATTTAAATGTAGGACACATGTGTTTAGGTTTTATATGTCCTGGTAGTGGAAAATCCCTAAATTTGTTTTTCACTGTTGGAAGGCATCTCCTTCCCACTAACTAACACTTGGCTGCCTTATTACATTTAGTACAAATGCTTGATTGGGAGCAGCTAGAGATGTCATTTTTAGACTCAAATGAATTTTAATTTAAAACCCTTTTGGTGATAAAGTCAGATTTCAAATTACAGTTCTAAAAATGCCACTTTCAGAAAGTTGGCATTTTTCTTCCCTAAACATTTATATGCCTGAGTCAGTGTCCTAGGTCACATGACTGTGAACAGCTCTGCTCTTGGGCTTTGTGTATTTTACTCAGACAGGAGACTAGCTGTAGACAGTATGAGCCAATACGTGATGATGGCTGGGGCCAGGGGTGTTCCCTTCCCCACGTGTACTTCAAAAGGGCTTGCCTCCAGTATACACAAAGGAACCTAACACTGTTCTTTAGTCACCCCAGATGTCTTTGATCCTTGACAGGGGAAGGGAAGAACTTTCCAGAACCTGATATAGGTGTCAGTATAGGAAATCAACCACCCTTCAAAACTGGCTCCAGGTATAAAAATTGGACCCTCAGAACACCTCTTCAGTTTACTTCTGGACCTGTGGAAGTCTTCAGAAGGACTTGCTTGACCCCCAGAGCAATGACCTCCTATTATCAGAGGACTTCCCTGCTGCCTGAAAGATGGCTTTGCTGCTTGAAATAGAACTGGACTATCTCCTTTAATTGAGGACCACCAAAAGTGACTCTAAGTGTTAGTTGGCCGGCTTCCTCTGCGAGCTTGGAAGTCTGCACTCGACTTCTCCTGGAGTGAGTTCTAACCCCCAAGTGGTGCGAAGGTCCTGGACCCTTGGTTGTGGTATTGGTGGTACTTCTATGAAAACCTGCAACATTGAACATTTTTTACCAAAAAGTGCCCTGAGAACCAACAGAAGTCTGGGACCTACCTGTCAGTCGAAATACCAAAAGTGCATTGCCCGTTGGCCTGACTTTGTGGTAGCTACCACTATGTTCTCCTCTGCAGCAGCAAATCCTGTTCAGTAGGACCTCTGTCAAAGGTATCCAGCCTCATGGAGCCCTCATTGGCTACAGCCTTCAGCTTCATCCCACTGCAGATGTTCAACTTTCAAAAAAGTGACATAGCTTGAAGGTAAACATGTTCACTATGACTTCATCCAGCAGCTCCCCGATAACGAAACCTTCTCCTTGGACACTGCCTGCAGCCTTTCCCCACTGAACTCAACCTTCTCAGAAACATTTCTTCCAAATTTCTTCTATGTCCCAAGGTAAACCGAGAACAGACCCAATCCACTGCTTTTATCTGACCAGCACTCCATCATAGTTGTCGTCAACGTTCGTGTTTTCCTTGGTCTCACACAAGATACTTGCGGTTGGCGCTATGATCTTTTAGGCACTATTTTAGACTAAAACCTTTTAAATGTCATATCTCCGGTTCCACAGATTGGATTTAATTCATTTTTGTGTCATTTTATTAACCGTAATAGGCCAAATGTTGTCCATTTTTCTCATGTGGTTTGGGATTTTTCTAGTGTCACTTTATTACTGTTTGTGTGCTGCATAAATACTTTACACATTGCTTCTAACTTAAGCCTGTCTGCTTTTGTGCCAAGCTACCAGAGGGTTAAGCATATATATATATTTTTTTCTGGTTCACCTTGACAACGATTTTGGTTATTGACTCATTGAGTCTTCTACCCTCCTCAACCAATAACTCAATTCAGTTTTCCCTTAGCAATGATTTGTCTCACTCTCAGCTGAAAATAATGGCCATTGGCCCCAAACTATAACACAGAGAGTTAGATCTACCAAAAATAGCAGCACCGTGGTGCACCAGTTTTAAAACGAAGGGATGCACTGTATTCACAAGAATACTGCACACCCCTGCATTACCCCATGTGCCAGTCATAAATTAAGCAGCATGTGTCAATGCAGGCATCCTTGTCCGATAGTGCAGGGGGTCTGAGTTGAGGGGAGTGAATATTTATGTACAGGAAGGTGTCTCTTCCTGCAAATAAACAATCTACGATGGCGATTTGGCAGTTCTATGTGTGCTGCAGAATGCATCACATATAGAAGTACCAAATCGTAATTTTTGAATGATTGTTTATGTGCAGGAATGGACACCTTCCTGCACATAAAAAAAACATTCATAGCCTTTTTTCTCTTTCCATGTGTGCTGCAAACTTCAGCACACATGGAGACAGCAAAAAACAAGGAGGAAAAAAGTATGCCTCCTCGTTGTGCCATGCTAATGCCTTCCCTGGTGTGGCATTAGTTTTTGGCGCTGCCACAGATTTACACCTTCCAGTAAATCTTTAGCAGTGTCAAAAGCAATGGGTGTTGTGGTGGAACACCCACAGCAGCATCCATTGCATGCCTCTCTGATGCAGAAAATTGTATCAGAGGGGCACATATTTACAAGGCGACGTTAAGCCACAAAAAGTGGCTTAGTGACATCTTGTAAATGTGGTGCACTGCACAGCACTAACAGAGCATCACTAAGCCACTTTTTGATGGCACTAGGGCCTTGTAAATTTGCCACAGAGTATAAAGTTCAGAGTCCTAAATAGGTGGTACTTAGTACCTCTGAAGGAACAAATGAAAGGGGTGGAACACATAGGTCAAATTCAGAAGAAACAAAGTTGATTGGCTCAAATTGTTATATATGTTTAAAGCTCTACATTGAAGTGTGTATCTGAACAGAATGAGTTGTATTCAGCAGTTGAGTCACACTCAAATGGACATCTGTGTGGCTCATAGAATGAGTGCAACCCAGAAATCCTTTTATTAAAAAAGAAGCCTTGGCTGAATAAAGGCAAAATACAATGGGCTGTTTGAAGTGGATTGGAAGAATGGTTTTCTGTGTGGTGACCCTAAGTACCCTGCACACGGAAGCAGTTCAAACCATGTTATTAATCCTTTTAATTAATTATATCTAAAGTGCAAATCCAGCTTAGCACATCTTACTGCTGAAAGTCCTAAAGAGTTGATGGGGAGAAAAAAGCACAGCATAGTGGAGCAAGTTACTGTCAGACAAGGAGAGAGTCATTAAGGAGGATCTTTAAACGTTTCCAAATCTGAGGGCAATCCGCCATACAGTGGCGTAAAATGGAGAGAGAGGGGTTAAATAATGAAGAAGTAACATTCCCACATCAAGTTTAGCGGCACTCCACCATTATCCTTTTTCCGGAGAGTTCGTATTTGGGCTGAAGCAAAATATTAATTTGTAACAACACTTTGACACCACCTTAACACAACATGGGTTTCTCAAGGAAGTTTTTTCAGACAGAGGAACAAAAGTGATGTTAGTTTAAATGATTTTAACTCATAATCATCTAGTATGAGTGTGGTGTTACTTTTAGTTACATCTGTTTATCTCAAGACACAGTGACCTAATGACTCTTGAGTACTCTACATTGCTTGATATATGCATTGGAATAACCCATGTAATATGCTAATGGATTGCTCTTAGTTTGTCTACAGAGAAAGACATTGAAAAAATTGAGGTTTTGTTTGTGTATGCTGTGTGTAGTTTCTATAGGCTGGTGGAAGCAATCCGTAACAGGCCTCCTCAGCTAACAGCACATGGCAACTCAAAATGTACATTAAGTTAATCCAGAACTGGATTCCAAGCATCTACCAAAATCTCATTTGTTGGGTAACAGTCTTAATCAGCTGCAGATTCAAACTTGGGCCTCTGATAGAAAGCTAGACAAGTTGAGATACCATTTTACAGTCAGTGTAAAATCACTTAAATTCACACACAACACATGCCTAACATTTAAAAACAACCTCACAAAGAACATCATGGTCAGTTGGTACCAATTTGTGCTCATAATAAAAGTGAAAGCTTTCCAAACCAAATCTGATTTCAGAACACGGTTAATGTCCTTATCCTCTCCCAATGGGTTAGTGGCAACACTGTGTTCAATGGCATCTCAACACTACATGAGCACCTCTGGGAAATGTTCTACATACTATGGATTGCCTCATCAAGAGCTTAAATAAGGTCAAGCTCATCACCCCAATTATGAAGGAAATATATTAGCTGCCCTTCTAGCCCTCATAATAATGTATTCTCGTATCCTTTAGGGCTCTCACTCATTGTCCCATTCTGTTTTGTTTCCAGGTAGATTTACATTGTAATTCCACTACATACACACATTGTGGAGTGTATGCTGGACCTCAGGCCCAAGACGGTAAAGCACAATATGAAGTCTACCAAACAGTCAGTGAAAAGCTCATAAACCACTAGTGTTATAAAATTATCTATCTTTGAAAATGTTTTTATTAACAGCCCTTGGGCAGAGAGGCAGAACATACAATATAGTGAGGGATCTTTCAAAGCCAAGTCCACAGGGGCCATTTGAACTTCTTTCAAGTCAGGCAGCCCTTCTAGCTTTGTGTCCCTGTAATAGCTTCAGGAGGGCAAGCATTTGAGTTGAGAAGAGCATTTCCAGTCCCTAGGTGCCAGCAAGAGTCATGACACTTTGGTTCTTTCATCTTCAAGTAATCAGGAAAAGTCATCTTCTCTTCACATGTTTTTGCCAGGACCAGAAATGGTCTGAAGAGATGGTAGTGAGTACTGTCCTACCCAGCACCCTAGCCAGTAATTCAAGAATTCTTTACACTAAATCCTGACAACTGTCTCATCAAAACCTATTCTCTTCATTCAGCACACCCTGTCTCAGTTTACAGTAGAACTTACCAGGCTGCCTTTTATAGATTACTCTAGCCTTCCTTCTGCTACATGTACCTTCCTTCATCCAATCTAAAAACGGTCATTTAGAACGTTTTTTCCTCCTGTCACTAATGAAATTGGTTTTCCCCTCCTGCTGAGAGCACAGACTGTAAGTCTAAGGAGGCTCTGGGCATGAACACTTTATTTTCTGAGATCCTGATTTGAGATGCCTACTTTAAAAGGAAGAGCTGTAAAATATGCCCCTAGTGTTTCCATCTGTTGCTATACCCTCAGTTAGATAGCTTTTCCCTAATATGTACTCATTGGTAACACCACTTCAGTCATCCGGCTCCTAGAGGTAAGGCCATAGTCCTCCAGGAGGACAGCTATTAAAATCCAGCTTAGGATGTATAATCAGGGGGTATTAACAAAGTTTACTTTCCATGTCATTAAATCTATACATCTTATACTTTTAATAACTTGACTACTTTGAGCTATTTACTATTTAAAAGTGTTAAGGTACTCAAAAGTAAGAAGTCTTTACTCTTTGAACTAGGTTGTGGATTGGTACAAATCTCAAAGACAACTGTATAGTTACTACAAAATTTGACCTTATGACCATATTTTATGCTCAGCATGCTTTGCAGAGACCTCCTCAATTGGGTCAAAGATATCATGGTAAAGTGTATAAAAGTATATAGAATTTAATAAAAGTTTATTAAAGCTTTAAAAAAAGTTAAATATTTTGTAAGTTAAATGTTAATGTACGTAAGTTTATATATGCATTTTAATTATAGACTTTTTACTGCACTTGTAGCTGTATTTTAAAATACATTTCAAATTAGAAAGTAAATTATTTTTAACTTTTTTAAATTAAACTCACCTATACGAAAATGTTATTATGTCTATTATGTATTCACAGTTACTAAAAGTTATGTATACAATTAAGGGCCAGATGTAGCAAGGCATTAGCGCCTCGCAAACGGTGAAAAACGCCGTTTGCGAGGCGCTAATGCCTGTGCGCGATGCAGAAACACATTTTGCGAGTCGGAACCGACTCGCAAAATGTGTTTCCGACTTGCAAATAGGAAGGGGTGTTCCCTTCCTATTTGCAACTCGCACCGCGATGTAAGTTGATTTGTGACCGCAAAAGCGGTCACAAATCAACTCGCAGTTACCATCCACTTGAAATGGATGTTAACTCATTCGCAAACGGGAAGGGGTCCCCATGGGACCCCTTCCCCTTTGTGAATGATCACAAAAATAATTTTTCAGAGCAGGCAGTGGTCCAATGGACCACTACCTGCCCTGAAAAATACCGAAACAAAAGGTTTCGGTTTATTTTTCAAAGTGCAGCTCGTTTTCCTTTAAGGAAAACGGGTTGCACTTTGAAAAAAAAAACCTGCTTTATTGAAAAGCAGTCGCAAACATGGAGGTCTGCTGACGACAGCAGGCCTCCATGTTTGCGAGTGCCCATAGTCGGTATGGGGCCGCAATTTGAGACCCACCTCATTAATATTAATGAGGTGGGTCATTGCGACCCCATACCGACTCGCAGAAGGTGTCTGAGACACCTTTCTGCATGTGGTTTTGCGAGTTGCAATTTGCGAGTCTCTATGACTCGCAAATTGCAACTCGCAAAACCATACTTACCTACATCTGGCCCTAAGTTGCTTAAATATTTTTATTTAAAAAGTGATTCAATTATTTTAAATTGAAATACTATTAATTTCTAATTTAGATTTAGTTTAAACACTAAACTAAATTTACACATTTAAAAATAAAAATTGTTTAAGTACCTTAACATTATTTCCTATGGGATTTTAGTCCCTACCTCCATTATTTACAATGTTAAGGAATGGGATATAAGTGAACCAGTGAGTCCCTCACTTCATGACTGTAACACCTCACATTGCTCACACAGGATGAGGACAGTCATGACTTACCAACCAGCCAGGCCCTCTCTAGGTGCAGTTGTGGTATGGTGCTATTCCACATTATGAAGGAATCATGTGCTAATCTCGGATAATGGGCACACATGTGAGATGTAAAGATCTGCTAAGCAGACAACTTGCACATTGATGGAATGGAAGTTCTTTCTTTCGCAATAGACTTGTTCAGTGACATACGATGGCACCAAGCCAACACGTGTGCCATCAACAGACCCCACCACATGTGGGAGGTGGGCAAAACCATAAAAGTCAGCCTTCACATTGGCGAAATCCTCATGTCGGGGGAACCTGATGTAGCTGTCAATGTGTTTCACCCTTGCTGAGAGGAAATCCTTCAACACCAGGCTGAACATAGGTCGGGACATACCAGCTGACTGGGCCACTGTATGTTGGTAGGACCCTATTTCCAGGAAGTGCAATACTGACATGACTTGTACAATCGGTGGTATGCAGGCTCAATTACTAATAGCTGGCATCAGATCCCTCTCCAACTGATGGCAGAAGTCCACTACTGTTTGCCTATCCAGGCAATATACCTGAATTATAATCCATTGCTCCCTGATCTAAAGGTCTGGTAGTGGACAGTACAAAGGAGTTTGTCGCATCCTCCCTCCCACAGGGTACCTATGTGTGACAGGCCATGATTTGTAACATTAGTCAATGTGTCCACAGCAACATACATGATGCACACCAATAATATCATGCAACAAAGCTTTTCTGACTCTTTAGACATGACACCCAGTACACTTTCCCAGCAGGCAAATACACAAGGTTTACATGAGACCCCCATGGTTGTCAACACATGTGTCAATAACATGGATTTGGATAAAACTCAACTATCTACTACACAATAGCCCCTCAAAATGTGACTGTGTTTTCCAAACTCCAAAAAGACCGTCGGTGGTGGTGGAGCCTACACCTTCGTCAAATGCCATCTGTGGTTTGATTACACATATTACATTGGTGGTTGCATTGAAGGACCTACATGACAAGACAGAATAAGGATGGTTGTGACACTACAAAACATGCATTGTAGGTGTGACACAGTTTACAAAGCCAAATACTGTATTTCGGGCCACCAAAATGGCAGATGCTTCACCTGTTCCACTGGACATTAGGAAACACCCACAACCGCCAGTGGAAGCTGTTTTGGCCATTCCAACCACAGCGGACTCAGCAATGGGCTAATGTTGTTGCTTTTGGCAGTCCTGACCTAATGGCTGTCAGCAGTGATGACCGTGTAAGTGGGGATGTGACCGCCATGTTGTGCAAATCCATTCACTTGCCTCCTGATACTATTGCCAGCAATAGCTCTACTACCTGAGCTCCTGTGTGCCGCCTCTGGGAGCAATCATGCCAAATCCAGCAGATGATAGGGCCTCTACCTTCTCTCCAGAGGAGCTGGAGAGGCTTGTTAATGAGGTCCTTCCCCTGTATGTAGAGCTCTATGGCTCACCAGAGGAGCAGGTAAGTACCTCATTGGCACAATTGACTCTGTTTCACACCATCCTTTTCCTCCTCACAGGCTACAATGTGCCCCTGTGTGCCAGTTAGACTACTTGTGTGCCTGTTGTTGCAGACTGTGTATTGTGCAGATATTGGTGGCCAGCACTATATGTTGTGTCCATTCACAATATGTTGTGTGAGGGGAGGTTCTAGCTCCTCCTTGTGCTGGATGGACATATAACGGGGAAAGGATACTTTACTGCCATCCAATGACATATCTTTCTCCATGACGGTTGCAAATATTGGTCAACATGTATGTACCTGACAGCATCAGCTGTGCATGCATCTTGTATGAGTCATTTGACGATCTTGTAGGCAAAGTGTATAGTACTACAGATCTTTCAACGCACATCTGGCCTTGCAAAACTGTTGCCTGTAAGGAATATCCTGACTCACTATGCCCTTCAGGATGCCACACAAACCACATGGCAAATTGCTGATGGACATATGATGCCCTGCCATGCATGGAAGTGATTGAAATGTAATAGACATGTAGGCTCTGTATGCTCAGCCTGCAGAGACGAGGGCCTGTCACAGTATGGGACCTAGTCCAGGCTGTGGGAAAGCCACGGTGGCTATGTAACTGTGGCACTGTGCCCACTCCTGTACACCAGCAGATCCTGTCATGTGGACAATATGATGCTCTAGTGGCAAAACATGCCCTGAATGCCTCAGTCCATGACTAGATTAGGAATGGGTACTGAGGAACATCCCAGAACTAGTCCATCTGTGCATTTGGCATCACTGTCAATGTGTGTCTTTGACTCATGACAGGTCCCTTACTCTCACCTCTCTGTTGTCATCTTCACATAAGTCATAATTGTACAGTACAGGCTTATTGCACAAATAACAGTCCCACAGTGCAGACAGTGTGTTGATTCTTGGGAGCCATGAGATTTGAGTCATAAATTGTAAAATGCATACCTTTGTAGGTTGGATGACATCTCTGTAGGATAGACACATTTGTCCAAAGGAGTGTTCTATGATACAGGTACATACTACAGGATCCCCCCACCCCCTTCAGTAGCATGAGTCTGCATTTCGTAGGCCACAGGTCTACACATGCACAGGGAAGACACATTCTGTACCCACCATGACAGCCCCTTGATTGTCACTCAGGTGTAATAGTGAAGTCTATACTATGGAACTTGCCTGTACGGACTCTACGCAGTGAGTCAATCTTGTAGAGTGTGAATGTGTTGGTCCATTTAGGCCTAAGGAGTTTACCCTTCAAAAGCCACATATATTCATAGTGTCTCATTGTAGTCACATCACAGTACATGTTGCTGGAGCATTGGCCACCTGATGTGAGTAGGCTAGTGGGTTAGTCTGCAGATAGATACAAATGTCTGTGGACATGTCCCTGTACATATTGGCTTGTGTGCTTTACACTTGTGGCGTGGTGACAAATTGTACGTTTTTAGCTTGGTGTGTCTGACATGTGTGGGTACTCAACCATTTGTGCCAAAACATGTGATTGTAATCTCTTCATTTGCCTCTTGCATACAGTTGAACACCCATCAGAAGAAGGAAATATGGATAGCCATCGCCCAGAGGGTTCAAAGCCGGCAGAACGCCCACTGTTGGAAGAGGTGGGAGGACCTGAGATGCTAGACCAGAAGATCGCGGAGGTCCAGCTGTGGCTTTCCTCCCAATATGGGTGGGTCGCATGTGGGACCATGACCCCCCCCTTAATATTCCACATCCTGGTGGTGGTGTACCTAGACCTTGATGGGCATTTGAGGGGAGCACAGCAGCCACAAGGGGGTGAGAACAGGGCATATTCCTGCTTGTCACATTGCCAAGTTAATGTGTTAGATTCTGACATCTCCCCCTGACGATCAGGGAGGAGCCATGTGTGACACAGTAGATGAATGTCTTTCATGTGGTACATACTGATGTGCCTTGCATGTTGGCCGGGGGACCTAGTACACAACTATTGCCCTTCAGGGAAAACACATGGCTGTGTACATTCATCAATCAAGTAATGTTTGTTGTTGTTGTGGGTGTAAATTCTGTGCTTCAGACCACTACTCCTCAGTGTTACAGGCCAATGGAAAACAAGTGATGGATCAATGTCCTCAGTCATGTGTCCGGTCCAATGAGGATATTGGTATCTGCCACCCAGAGGCTACATGTCTTCAGTGTGTGATGGGTGCTGGTGCCTCACTACGGTCTGTAATGTGAAGATGGTCATCATACATGTGACGGAGCATACATTGTTCTTTGGGTCAGCTCCATATCAATACATTCCCTCAGTAAGTGGGGAATGTCCATGGTCATGAGTTGTGTGCATCACTGTTCCCAACATTCCTTGTTCCTACATGTTAGCATGTGACCCTTTCTCTTTTGACAGAATGTGCACACTGCTGTTTAATGCATGGTCTCCCTGTGTTAATGGGATGATTTCTATATTCCCTCACATATATGTGCATGACAAACTGAGTCTGAAATAGGACATTTGCATAGGGGCTACATTTCATGTGAATTGTTGGCTGAAAAGGAGGGACATGACAGGTATGACTATACTTTTAGCCACAATGTGCATTTCCATCCCATTGACATGGCATCATGTGGGAAAGTGCACTGCACATGTGTAATGGGTAAGGTTTGTAACTTGGCTGTCGGCATGCATCATAGAGTGACTTGCAGATAGGTTGGAATCATATATGTTTGGGTACACCCATTCATCCAAAGTTATCTGGATTAGTAGGACCAAAATGGAGACAGCGATGTACCTTCCCATTGGACAACATGTTGAGGGCCTTTAACGAGTACTTGCAAATCTCTGTGCCTCTCCAACATACAAAGGGCTGATAGCCTCTACTGATGCAATCAGAGAATTTCATTGTAAGGGTTCCAGACATTAGTGGTGATTTCCCCCGGGTCTGATGATTCATTGTGTTGTGGATTTTAGGGGACATATCGCCCTGTCAATTTGCACTTTTGTCTACAGTGTCCATGTCTATGCCAAAGTGTGGCATATCTGAGCACCATTAGTACTACCTCCATGACTCCACTGGGACAAATTTCACTTGGTGAAGTGTGTATTGTTGAAATGTTTCCAGTGTGACGTTAGTATTTCCATATCACTTTCTCCAAGGTACTGTATTGTTGTCAGCAACATGGCATGTTCTGGGAGCATCATTTCACATTGTTGTGTTATTGTGTATGTGACTGCATGATGTCTGCATTGCCTTGTGTGGGATCTCTGGTAAAGCACTTTGCATTCGGCTACTATTGTATGACAACGGGTAACTGAGGTATGCTCAACGAGGCAAAGCATTGAAGGTGATGCGGTCTCCTATTTGTTCAATGGTTATTGTGATTGTACAACTTCAGTTGTTGTTTTGTAGTTGTTTGAGATCCCGATTGTCCTGTGGGCAACTGTTGACCGTTCAGATGGCATGCATTCATATGATATTGTATATGAAGGAGGCACTTTGATGGAGTTTGTTGCTGTGACCTATTTGACATCATGGCAATGTTTGTTAATCATAGCTGTTCAAGTGTGTTCATAAAGGATGTGGTAACCCTTTTTCTCTTTGTATGTGCAGCATCATCCCAAGCAAGTGAAGGATACAGGGCACAACCACATGGGTAAGCATCTGGCCACGGTACCTCCGGCCAAGACACAACTGACAAGGAGGGACCCAGCAGTCCAGAGGGTGAGGAGAGTGCCACGGAAGAGACCAGATCTACATCGCCATCATTAGATTCAACCTCCAGTGGCCACTCTCTAGTGGTGGCAAACCCATCAAGACCTACTCCTCTACCATCTTTGTCCACTACCCCCAGTTCTATTGCCACCCTCCCTGTTACTCCCCACCCAGTTGGCCATGCCTGCTCATCCAAGAGCGTGGACATCTCTTTTGCCCCAGGCACCTCCGCCGCATACCCTGTTACCCCTTCTGCCCTGAGTGTGGAGGCTATTGACCTCCTGAGGAGCATCTCTGTGGGTCAGACTGCCATTTTGAATGCCATTCAGGGGCTGGTAAGCCAACTTCAGCAGAGCAATGCTTTGCTGGAAGGCATTTATAGTGCAATGTCTGGCATACAGAGATCTTTTCAAGCTCTGGCCTTCTTACTGATGTCAGCCAGTCACGCAAACATTCCTCCCCCTCAACCTCCCTCTTTCCAATCCAAATTCCCCATTCCCCTACCTATCCCAAGCACAGATATGTCTGCATGCACCCACCTCAATACACAAAAGCAACACACCTAAACACAAACACTACAAAACACAGTGGCACACACACAAGCAGCACACACAAACACCACTAGGCACACTGGCACGCAGGCTCTCAACACACTCACAAACACGACCATTTCTTCAAATACCCCCACCACCCTCACCAACTCACACACCACATCCAGCATATCCACAGGCACCACCACAACAGCCAGTGACACATCCACCATACCCACCATACCCTTAGACATCACCCCAACACACACATCCACTACATCCATCATACCCACAGACACCACCCCACCAGACACACAAATATTCACCACATTCAGCATACCCACAGACACCATCTAAACAGACACACACACATCTACCACTCCATCACACAGCACTTCAACCTCCCAGCTCCCAAGATACGCAAACGCGCACGCTCACACAGGCAACATATACCACCCAAACAAAAGCATGCCTCGCACACACACCTGAGACAACTACAACCACACACCAGACAACCACTCCTTCAAACTTCAAATCCCCAACCCCTTGTGATGACCACCCTCATGTTCCAAAGGAGAGTTTCCTTTTGAACCTTGCCCTTTCCCTTGTTCCCTCCAAGCCCGCTCCCAAAAGCCTAACCCAATTCTCAACCCATCTCTTCCAAATTGAAGTTATGTCACACCTACCCCCCACAAGCACCCATACCCTTCCTCTCCAAGAAGAAGCCTACCCCTCCAAAGAAACAGTCCACCCCTTCCAAACCCACTCATCACAAATCCGACCACCCCCATCTAAGGGTGATCTCTGAGGTGCCAGCCTACCCACTTGATGCCCCTTACCGTGGAGGTTCCCTGCAGTGATAAGAGTCAAGTGAGGGCTCAGTGCTGTGCAGAGACTTTAAAATAGACTGACCTTTGCTGCTATGCATTTAGGCAATAACCCTTCGCTGCCAGGCCTTTTACCCCTCCTGTGCCAAGCCTTTTTTTGGCTATTTGGTGTTGTTCGTGCTTAGGTCTTCATAACTTTTTGTCCACATAAGCTACTCACGCCAAATGTGCACCCTTGTTTCCAAAATCCTAGGGATTCTAGAGGTACATAGAGTTTTTGGGCTCCCCTAGAGGAGACCAAGAAACTAGCCAAAATACAGCTACAATTTTGTTTTTAAAAACAATTGGGAAAAAGGGCTGCAGAAGAAAGCTTGTGTTTTTTTTCCATAAAACTGGAATCAACAAAAGGTTTGTGGTGGTAACATCACCATCTTCCCAGCCTTCAGGAACAGGCAGACTTAAATCAGATAACCACATTTCTTAACTCAATTTTGACATTTTACTGGGCATACCCCATTTTTACTATTTTTTGTGCTTTCAGCCTCCTTCTAGTTAGTGACAGAAATGAGTATTAAACCAATGCTGGATTCTGGACAGCTAAACATTTCTGAAAAGTAGACAACATTCTGAATTCTGCAAGGGGTCATTTGTGCAGATCCTTTAAGGATTTCCTACAGAACGTAACATCTAAAATAAAAGCATTTTGAAATTGAGGTGAAAAAAGGGCAATTTCTGTCCACGTTTTCTTCTGTAACTTTTTCCAGCTATAACAGATTTTTAAAAGCAATATACCTTTATGTCTGCTGGGCTCTTTTGGTTGTAGGGATACATAGGGCTTTTAGGCTCATCAAGAACTCTAGGTACCCAGAGCCATTAAAGGAGGTGCATCTTGCAATGGGTTTTCATTGTATACCGGGCACACAGCAATTCATTTGGTGAAATATAAAGAGTGAAAAATAGGTATCAAGAAAACCTTTGTATTTCCAAAACTATACCACAAGATAAGGTGTTGAGAAGTGGTCGTTATTTGCACATCTCTGAATTCTGGGTTCCCCATACTAGCCTGTGAATTACAGGGCATTTCTTAAATAGATGTCTTTTTTACACACTGTCTTACATTTGGAAGGAAAAAATTAAGAGAAGGACAAGGGGCAATAACATTTATTCTGCTATACTGTGTTCCCCAAAATCTCCCAATAAAAATGGTACCTCACTTGTGTTGGTAGGCCTGGTGCCCGTGACAGGAAACACAACATGGACACATCACATTTTTAAATTGAAATCTGACGTGTTTTTTAGAAACTACCTAGCTGTGGATTTTGGCCGCTAGCTCAGACGGCACCTAGAGAAGCCTACCAAACCAGCACATTTTTTAAAACTAGACACCTAGGGATATCCAGGATGGGGTGACTTGTGGGGCTCTCACCAGGTTCTGTTATCCAGAATCCTTTGCAAACCTCAAAATTTGGTGAAAAAAACACTTTTTCCTCATATTTCAGTGATAGAAAGTTCTGGAATCTGAGCAGTGCCACGAATTTGCTTCCACCCAGCATTCCCCCAAGCCTCTCGATAAAAATGGTACCTCACTTGTGTGGATCGGCCTAGTCTCCGCGACAGGAAATGCCCCAAAACGCAACATGGACACATCACATTTTCCCAAAGAAAACTGACCTGTTATTTTGCAAAGTGCCTAGCTGTGGATTTTGGCCTCTAGCTCAGCTGGCACCTAGGGAAACCTAGCAAACCTAGACAATTCTGAAAACTAGACACCTAGGGGAACCCAGAAAGGGGTAACTTGTGGCCTTCTGACCAGGTTCTGTTTCCCAGAATCCTTAGAAAACCTCAAAATGTGGCAAAAAAACACTATGGGGGTCATTCTGACCCTGGCGGTCATTGACCGCCAGGGTCAACGACCGCGGGAGCACCGCCAACAGGCTGGCGGTGCTCCCAAGGGCATTCTGACTGCGGCGGTATGGCCGCGGTCAGAAACGGAAAACCGGCGGTCTCCCGCTAGTTTTCCGCTGCCCTGAGGAATCCTCCATGGCGGCGCAGCTTGCTGCGCCGCCATGGGGATTCCGACCCCCTCACCGCCATCCTGTTACTGGCGGTTTTGACCGCCAGGAACAGGATGGCGGTGAGGGGTGTCGTGGGGCCCCTGGCATGGGCACTGCAGGGGCCCCCGTAAGAGGGCCCCTAAAAGATTTTCAGTGTCTGCCATGCAGACACTGAAAATCGCAACGGGTGCTACTGCACCCGTTGCACCCTTCCCACTCCATTCGGAGCCGGCTTCCTCGTGGGAAGGGGTTTCCCGCTGGGCTGGCGGGCGGCCTTCTGGCGGTCGCCCGCCAGCCCAGTGGGAACCACAGAATAACCGCGGCGGTCTTCTGACCTCGTAGCGGTATTCTGTTGGGGGAACTTTGGCGGGCGGCCTCCGCCGCCCGCCAAAGTTAGAATCACCCCCAATTTCCTCACATTTCAGTGCTGTAAAGTTCTGGAATCTGAGGGGAGCCACAAACTTCCTTCTACCCAGCGTTATCCCAGGTCTTCCGATAGAAATGGTACCTCACTTGTGTGAGTAGGCCTAGTGCCCACGACAGGAAATGCCAGTACGTGGACACATCACAATTATCAAATACAAAACTACCTGTTTTTGCGGGGAGACCTGCGTTTTTGGTCCTGGGCTCAGCAGCCATCTATGGAAACCTACCAAACCCAGATGTTTCTGAAAACTAGACACCTGAGGGATTCTAGGGAGGTGTGACTTGCATGGATCCCCCAGTGTTTTATTAACAAGAATCCTCAGCAAACCTCAAATTTAGCTAAAAAATCACATTTACCCCACATTTCTGTGTGGGATCACTGCACCAGCACAAATTTCCTACCATCCAACATTCTCCTCAGTCTCCTGAAAATAAATGATATCACATTTGTGTCAGTGGGCGAAGTGCCTGTGACAGGGAAGAGCCAAAAACATGTCGAAATTGAGGGGTAACCAAAGCGGATCCAAAAGGGCAGTTTGAAAAAAAAGTTTTTAGGGTGGGCAGAATTGTTATCAGTATAGAAGCGACAATGCTGGGTGGTAGGAATTTTGTGGATTCCTGCAGATTCTGGAAGGTTCCATCACAAAAATGTGGGGAAAATGTGTGATGTCAAGCAAAGTTGGAGGTTTGCAGGGCATTGTAAGTAAGAAAATGGTGTGAAGTGCATGTGAAGCACACCATCCTGGACTCACCCAGATGTTTAGTTTTCAGATGTGTCTAGGTATTGAAGATTTTTCTACATGGCAGCAACTCAAAGTCCAAGTGCAGCCCTCACCATTCCAAGTGGAATGATTTTGAGAGTTAGCCAAGCTCTCATGGACCAAACGTAAAACCAAAACCCAAAATAATCAAATGTCCTCCTGCTTGCCATTGCCCATAAGATCTTTTAGTGGGCAGAGGGAGAGCTGAAAGACTGTTAGCACCGTCAGTTGGGGTGGGGGCATAACCATACCCATTCTAGTTGGTAGCCACTAGCCCACTAACTGTTTTTTTAAAGGCTTTCTGCCCCCCCCAGGGAGTGGATTGGGGGTAATTGCCCCATCTTCCCACTGGTGGGCAGAACAACTTTGTCCACATTTATTTGGATTGGGGACATGGCCATACCCTAACCCTCTTTAAAAAAAAAAATCTTCTCTGGTTTCTGGTGGGCTTCCTGCACCCCTTGGTGGCAGATGGGCCTTAAAAAAGTAGCCAAATCTGCCCCCAAGGGGATCAGAAATGGCCAACAGTAATGTGCCCCTATGGGGCGCAACCCTTACCCACACACACTAATCCCTGGTGACTAAGTAGTTTCTGCCCCCCTGGGGGCAGATCGGCCTAATAGAAATAGGCCTATCTGCCCAAAAAGGGGCAGAAATGGTCTAAAATAAAATTGCCCCCAAGAGGAGCGACCCTTGCCTAAGGGGTCGCTCCCTATCTATAATAAGTCAAAACAAATTACAAAAAAACAGGTGCCTAGTGGTTTCTGGCTCCCCTGAGGGGACAGATCAGCCTAATTAACACAGGCCGATTTGCCCCCAAGGTGAGCAGAAATGGTCTAAAATAAAATTGCCCCCCCCAGGGTAGCGACCCTTGCCTAAGAGGTCATTCACCATCCATAAAAAAATTAATAAAAAAAAACTCTGGTGCCTAGGGGGAGCAGATCAGCCTAAATAAAATAGGCTGATCTGCTCCCAAGGGGGGCATAAATTGCCTAAAATAAATGTTCCCCCGAAACAAGGGTCGCTCCCCTTGGGTGAAATTGGCACAAAAAAAAATCCCTGGTGTCTAGTAGTTTCTGTCCCCCTTGGGGGCAGATTGGCCTAAGAAAAATGGGCCGATCTGCCCCCAAGGTGAGCAGAAATTTTCAAAAATAAAATTGCCCCCCAGGGGAGTGACCCTTGCCTAAGGGGTCTTTTACCATCCATAAAAAAATAATTAAAAAAAAACCCTGGTGCCTAGGGGCAGCAGATCAGCCTAAATAAAATAAGCTGATCTGCTCCAAAGGGGGGCAGAAATGGCCCAAAATAAATTTGCCCCCCGGGGGAGAGACCCTTGCCTTTAGGGGTCGCCTCCCCTTCCGTGACAAAAAAAAACCCTGGTGTCTAGTGGTTTCTGTCCCCTTTGGGGGGGCAGATTGGCCTAATAAAAATATGCCAATCTTCCCCCAAGGGGCCCAAACAATTACCCCCCCAGGGGAGCCACACTTGCCTAAGGGGGTCACTCCCCAAGTCTAAAAAAAAAAGATCTATGGTGTGTATTGGCTTCTGCACCCCTGGGGGCAGTTCCGCCTAATTAAAAATGCCCCCTTGCTGAGCAGCCCTTGCCCAAGGGGCCATTCCCCTCATGTGTTTCCAAAAGTAAACACAAATCCCTGCTGTCTAGTGGGCATTCCTGCAGCCCAATCACACGCTGACGTCATTAGACGTCACTGAGTGGCGGGGGTGGAAGGGGAACCATTGCCTCAATGGTGCCCAATGGGTTAATTAGCCCAACTAGTTTTTTTTTTTAAACATGTTTGTCCTGCAATTCCTTTTCTAACTTTATGTTGTTTCTGAGCAACTTGTGTTGTCTGCCTACAGTTGTATGTGTTCCAGCCTTCTTGCTGATCCATTTGCTGTTGTTTGCAATATGTCATTTGTGGGCAGTGCTGGTGTCACCTAAGACAAAGGTACATGTTGACTGTAAACATTTGTGGGTGTTAATCCAAATGGGGTATCACTGCATTATGTTCTGTTTGGTATGTAATTATTTCATCTTGTGTTGTCCATTATCAGCATGTATGGTGTTAGATGTGTCCCCTGATATGGATTGTAGATTAATTTCACGTGTGGCAGCTTGAGTCTCTTTGTGCAGACATGAAGGATGTTTGATTGTGCTAGCTTCCTTTTCATTTGACTGAGCATGTGTCCATTTTGCTTTGTATTCCTGGCAGCTACTTCATCTAGGTGTATGGTCCATGCTATTGTATGTGCTTTCATGTCCTGCATTTCCACATTATGCAGATGGGCATGTCACTTGACTCTATTATTGTTTGTCCCTGACGTATCCGAAGAGCTTGTTCCTGTGCAAATGTTGTTTAAGGGGCATGTGCAAAGTGTAATGTGTCCCAGGGAAGCATCCTTCCATGAGTGTTCCTGATAGCCCCATCCCTATTGTGCAGGTATTGTTTGGATAGTGAGCTTTGGATATTTGTCTCTCTGACTATTATGCATCCCATTATCCATCCATTGTGTTGCAATATGGGTGATATGTGGGTCCATTGCAGGGCTATTTTATCGGAAGCGTGTTTGTGTTCAATGACACATCCATACATATGTGTGTTGAATTACAACAGTCCATGGCATGTGTGCAATGTGAGAGTGTCAGTTGTATTGGTAGATGTGATGTTGCCGCATTGTTGCTGTTGTGTGATACAAAGTTGTGTACACTTCACTGTCCCTGTGCCTAAGAAGTACAGATGTGATTTTGTGTAGTGTGGCAGTGCAGTGTGAGTGACCTGCCCAAAGGAGGCGTTTAATGACTGTAAATGTGTTCTTCTTTGTAAAGGAATCCAAATGTGGGCACAATGACATGTTAACTTGATGACCATGGCGTGGGCCCCATATGATGTGGAGGACAGCATGATGATCTGTTGTTTAGGTTGATAGGTAGATGTGTGTACTTACTGTCAGTTGCATCCACAGTGACGTGGATTTTGTACTCCATCGATGAGCAGCGGCAGTGGCAGGATGTGTGTGATGTGCTCCATGGCGGCACACGATGTGTAATGCTGTCTACAGGTGAGTTGCTTCTTTTATACTCTCCATTCCAGCCTGCTGGCATGTGATGGTTGGACTGCCATCATAAGGATTTTAGCGGAAACACTGTCTCTGCTGGCCTGTTTGTCCTGCCACATCACCATGGCAGTTTGCGCTGCCTGGCGGTGCCTGTTGAACAGCTGTGGTCTTTGCTCCATAGGCCTGCCCGGATTGTAATACAGTGGTCGGACAGCCAAGCCTATGTCGGTCGCACTGCTACCACTGCCATGGCAGGGCACGGACCACCAAACTCGTAATCAAGACCACAGTCCTAAAGCCACAAAACAAAACAGGAAAAAGTGGGAGACCCATTACAAAAACAATATTCTTTTTTCACCTATCAGTTTGCAATTAAAAGGGACTTTGGTTAGTATAGAAACAGCTCAGGTACAAAATGAGGAGGAGAATTACACCAGCAGAAATACAGGCCCTCATTATGACATTGGCGGTAAATCCCACTTACCGCCACGCTGACTGCTGCGGATATCCGTTCCCCATATTATGACACACACACACCAATCCATCACTATTCAGCCACAGACACAAGTCCACCACACCAAAGGTCAGTTATAAACTGGCGGTATCAAAACCCACACCGTTACGCCAACAGAACAACATTACATTATGACCAACAAATTACCATGGCGGACATTCAGTGACAGTAAACCATTGGCAGTACACACCACCACACTCAAAATACACACACATAACAACACTACATTGGTCAATTTGAATAACACACACCTGACACCCATACACACACCAAATCCACAAACCCACACCACTATAAAACACACACCCATATTACCCACAACCCCTTATGACTAACCATTGGCACAAGACAGACACCACGACCACAGACAAAACCAGAGCCACACACCACCTACACCTATGCACCACCCATGCACCCCACATCACACACCCCAACACATTACCCTACACACCCTCACCTACACACCTCACACAACATGCATGGCACTACAAAGACACCCCAGATTCTCAGAGGTGGAGCTTAGGGTCATGGTGGAGGAAATCATCAGGGTAGAGCCTCAGATATTTGGAGCACAGGTGCAGCAGATATCCATTGCTAGGAAGATGGAGCTATGGCGGAGGATCGTGGACAGGATTGTGCTGGGACAGCACCCCAGGACAAGGGACAACATCAGGAAGAGGTGGAACGACCTATGGGGAAAGGTGAGTTCCATAGCAGCAAGACACCAGCTCGCTATCAAGAGGACTAGCGGTGGACCCCCACCTCCTCCCCCACAACTAACAACATGGGAGGAGCAAGTCTTGGCAGTCATGCATCCTGAGGTCCTGGCAGGAGTAGGACGAGGACTGGACTCTGGTAAGTCCACTCTATACTACAATCACCCCCCACCTGCATGCCATTAGGCACCCTCACTCCCATCACTCCACCACCTCCCACACACCCACCATCACATCCCATCCATCCCAATGGCAAGCCCTGCATGCACCACTGCACCACCAATGCATGGACATCACTCACAGCCCTGCATGGACACCTATCACCAAAGCATGCACACTAGAGAGAATCAGCTAGCCCACCACATTCCAACTTACAAAAGTTAAAGTTGCCAGGGCAAATACAAACAAATAGGGCAACCCACTGATGCACAATATGTCACACACAGAAACAATAACACAGCATTTACATCCCCACATGAATCCCAGCCAATGTCAGTGGCAAAGAGGTGCCAGCACTATCCAGTCCTCCAACTGAAGAGGCCCTCAGTGATGACAGCAACTCTGGTCTCCTGGATCTGGAAGACCAACCTGGCCCATCAGGGACCTCTGGACAGTCGGTTACCCAGGCCCAGTCACAGACAACCACAGAGCCTCCCCCATCTGGAAACACCACCACAGCACCCACCCAGCATACCCATACCTCTGTCCCTAGAACATGTCAATCAGCAGTGTGTCCATCACTACAGGGACCCCAGGGCACACCTCATATCCAAGACAATCAGGGACCTGGGGTCTGTGGCAGTGGGCACACGGTTCAGGGGACAGAGGCACAGGGCAACAGGGAAATTGGGAGGACTGCTGTACGCCAGGGGGAGGACAGGCCCAGGGAACCGACACTTCAGGAGGCCCTCACCAAAATCCTGGGAGCCCACCAACATTCCCAGGCTACGTGTGCCAGATCCTGGACCACGTGCAGGAGAACAGGCGGCTGCAGGAGGGACAGTACCAGGGGATCAGGGAGGACTTGCAGGCCATCAAAACAACCCTGGTCTCCATTGCAGTGGTGCTGGCAGACATGGCCAACATTATGAGGGAGGCAGTCTCACAACAGCAGACCACTGCCACTAGCCAGACATCTGAACTGCCTTCCACCTCCGCTGCTGCTAATGGACAGGAGGCCCCGCCACAGGACCCACAGGCTACCAGCCCCCCTCCCCTGCAGAAGGTGAACAACCCTGCAAACGTTCCCTGTGATCCAGGCAGAAGCCAGAGGCTATTGCCAAGACCCCCGCCAGGAAATGAGACTCTCCTGATTGTCACCCTTGTGTCCCACTCAGTCACACTATCTACCTTGAACTGACATTGCTCCCCTTCCTATGTCTCCTTGGACAATGCACCTGTGCTACAAATAGACTGAAACGATACCCTGGTACTTTCCTCCATCAACACCCCATCACAATGCACTTGTCCTTCTTCTTCTTAGCACTTCAATAAACACCCTTGGAAAAAATACCAGTATGGAGTATGTAAACAAATTTAAGTATGTATTTGTTTAACCAGGTTCAAACATTTCAATTGAACTGTACGGTTTCCTGCAGTGATCACACCAGGAGCGATAGTGGGCACCAACATCTGCAAAATGAATTGCCAAAGGGTACAGTGAGTGGGCATAGAAGTGGGAAATAATAGCATGTCAGTGCCAAAGATAATCTAAATAATGACAATGAAATGTGAAGTAACACTGTCTTACCTGTGTGTCATTGGAAGTATTGTCCTATCACTACTGTTCTGATGCCCTCATCCTCTGCCTCATCATCCTCACTGTCAACAGGGTCCACTGCTGCCACACGGCAATCTCCAGCCTCCTCTTCCTGCAGAAAAGGCACATGGCGTCTCAAGGCAAGGTTGTGCAACATGCAGCATGCACCGATAATCTGGCAGACCTTCTTGGGTGAGTAGCACAGGGATATACCAGTTAGATGGAGGCACCTGAACCTGGCCTTCAGGAGGCCAAGGGTTCTTTCGATTACCCTTCTTGTTCACCCATGTGCATTATTGCAACGTTCTTCTGCCCTTGTCCTGGCATTCCTCACATGGGTCAGTAGCCATGGTAGGTTGGGGTAATCTAAGTCACCTACAAATATCGAGGGACAACATTTAGCCACACAGTATCCTACATGGCCCACATCATACCCATACACTAATATATATACTGGATTGGAACCAGGACTAACCTATTAACCACACCCAGTGCCTCTGTAGTTGGGCCATCACATTTGGGATGCTGCTATTCCTCAGGAGAAAGGAATCATGCACAGACCCAGAATACTCATAAATTGACGTGGGAGATGAACTGGTCCACCAAGCACACCATCTGTACATTCATGGAGTGGAAACTCTTACGATTTCTCAACACCTGTTCATTTTGTCGGGGGGACAAATGCAATATGAGTTCCATCAATCGCCCAAATTATGTTGGGGATATGTCCCATTGCATAGAAGTCAGCCTTCACTGTGGCCAAATCCTCCACTTGGGGGGAAACAATGAAGCTGCACATGTGTTTAATCAGGGTAGACAACACTCTGGTCGTCACTATTGGGAACATTGGCTGTGACATTCCTGCTGCCAAGACCACTGTCACTTGGAAAGAACCAGTTGCAAGGAAATTGAACACAGGTAGGACTTGCACAAGAGGGGGGATCCCAGTGGGGTGATGGATAGCAGATATCAGGTCAGGCTCTGTAATTGTGATCCTGTAAAGTCTATTGGTGAGGATAATGTGCCTGTCCTCCATTGTTGCCAAGTCTAACAGGGGTCTGTACATGAGGTATGCCTCCCTCTCATATTCATCCTCAGCGGTTGTAGTCTGAGGGACAAAAGAGTGAGGAGCCGGTCACAAACTGAACATTGGAGCCTCAACAGTACCATGCATGATGTTAATTTGTAATGGTTAAGTGGGATTTGTCCTGTATGTCCAATTTTTTACTGTGACACAGTTATTATCCAGGGCCTGCCCCACCACACTGAAATGGCATCCCCCTGTCCTGTGTGGAGGGAAAGGTGGAAGTGAGGTAATTCCGCTGATGTTGTGCGCCGTTGCATTAGGCGGTCGGGAACTGGAGGTGACGGTATGTACAGCCGCGGACGTGACTGCCATTTTCTATCTGATCACTCACTTGCTACCTGACCTTCAACAGGAGAGGACCTACACTGCATGTGCTGCTATGACCTATGTCTGGAACCTACCATGGCCCATGTGACTGGGGAAAGGGCCCCTGCCTTCACCTTGGTGGACTTGGAGCGACCGGTGGATGGGGTCCTACCCCGGTACGGACTGCTGTATGGGCCTCCAGACCAACAGGTGGGTACAGTGTGGGCATGATGCATGTGGCATGAATGCATGGAGTGGTGTGTGAAGGCCTTGTGTAGGGGGTGGGTGGATGTCCCCTGGACGGCGTACAGCTTGTGTGCTGGGCCATGTGTGTGTAAATGGTGATTTGAAGGGGTATGTTGGACCATGAGTGTAACAGGCAGGACGGTCTGACTGAAACTATTTCCTGTGTGTATTTCCTCTGCAGGTCAGCGCCCATCAAAAGAAGGGTGTATGCCGTGCCATCGCCAAAGACGTGCGGACCCTGGGGGTCTACAGCAGGCCGAGCACCCACTGTCACAAACGGTGGGAGGACCTGAGACCCTGGGCATGGAAGATGGCAGAGGCCCAGCTGGGGATGGCCTCCTAACAAGGAAGGGATGCCGGTCAAACCCTGACTCCCATATGTCCTGCATACTGGTGGTGGCCTCTCCGGAGCTAGAGGGGTGCTTAAGGGCATCACAGCAGCCACAAGGGGGTGAGTACAGTTTCCATCATTACAACGTATGCATGGTAGGGTGGTATCCGGGTGGGGGATGTGTGTCAGTGGGTGCCCCTAGGTCAGGCCTGACATGGCAGAGTATGTCCCATGGTGGCCAGAGTTCTGAAGAGATAATCCAAGCTCATAGGCTTCAACAACTGGTCAGGGCTGGGTGGGTCCCAGGTGTAATGCAATTGGCAGTGTGTGCCTCTGCCCATGCCTTGGTGGCTAGCATTCTAACTGAGATTGCAATGTATAGTGTGTATGGCTGTTCTGTGTGTGTGAGTGTGCTGTGTATGCCAAAGGTGGTGTTGTTGCAGCCATTGACCCTGTGTATCCTTTTTCTCTCCCTCTCCCTTTTTGTTTTGTCACCCTGTCCTTATGTGCATTAGCATCATCTGGCAGAGGAGCAGAGGCACCGGCGATGGAGGGAGCTGCATCCCACAGGACCTAGGAGGTAGAGTCCACCGACGGTGAGGGCACCAGTGAGATGGAGGGCTAGGGGAGCACTATGGTGGAGACTGGAGGGGACAGTTCAGACACCAATGCCTCCTCTGATGTAAGCTCCCTGGTGGTGGTGGACACCTCTGTGCCCACCCCAGCTACAGGTACAGCCGCCATCCCCCCTACCAGCACCGCCCTCCCAGCAGCCCTTCATCGATTTGCCCATGCCCGCTCACCAGGAGGATGGGCATCTCCTTTGCCCCAGTCACATCAGGACCTGCCCCGCTTAGCCCTGCTACCGTGAGTAAGGAGGCTATTGACCTCCTGAGATCCATCTCTGTAGGGCAGTCAACCATTGTGAATGCCATCCTGGGGCTGGCAGCCCAGATGCAACAGACTAATGCATTCCTGGATGGCATTCACACTGGCTTGGCGGCCCAACAGAGATCAATCCAGGCTCTGGCCTCCTCTCTGATGGCAGCCATTGTTCCTGTTTCCACCCTCCCCCTCCAACTTCCTCTTCCCAATCATATTCCTCTCAACCCCAACCTATCCCAAGCACACAGACAGACAGGCATGCACACAAGATAACACACAAGAGTGCCACAGGCAAAAACAAGCACCACACATCATCCCACAGGCACTCACACAAACACCATCCAGATGCAGACATAGCAACATCCACAATTTCCATTGTGTCCCCTCCTCCTCCACATCCCTCCCAGTTCCATCTACACTCACACCTGCATGCACTACATCCTCATACACTACTATCATCACCATCACACCTAGCAGAACACACACCTCACTGGCAGACACCTCCACAACAGCCATGCATATGTCCCCTGTGTCCTCTCCCACTGTGTCTGCCCCCACCAAGGTACACAAACTCAAGCACTCAGACACCCAAAAGCCATCCACCTCACAACAGCATCCAGCCCATGGACATGCACCCAAACACAGCAGACAGACATCTTCTACAACCACTCCCTCTTCCTCCACTCCCAAACTTTCACTCTCTTCCCGCCCCAATGTCACTAAGACGTCTTTCCTCTCCACCATTGACCTCTTCCCCACCCCCATCGTTCACGCCTGGCCAGGGTGGCAAAAACCCAGGCAAGCACATCAGCCAACCAGTCCACGGGCCCAGTAGTCTCCACACCCACTCGTGGTGGAAAAGGATCCAGGGCACATGTCCAGAGGTTGAAGGAACCTGCACCAGGCAGCCTCAAGGAAAGGGTGCATGCCCCAGCTGCTGCCAGGAAGGGCAAGGAGCTAGCCCCAGCTGCTGCCAAGAAGGACAAGGAGCCAGCCCCAGCTGCTGCCAGGAAGTGCAAGGAGCCAGCCCCAGCTGCTGCCAGGAAGTGCAAGAAGCCAGCACCAGCTGTTCCCAGGAAGGGTAAGGGGCCAGCACCAGCAGGCAGGAGGGACAAGGGGCCTGGTGCAAGGACTCAAATGGAGCCCCCACCAACAACCATGGTTGTGCAGCCATTCAAGGCAATAGCACCACCACCACCAGTGGGCAGCCATCCAAGGCTGCAGGGGAGGGACTTGAGCCGCTCGCACCAGTAGCAGCAGCAGCACCACCACCAGTGGGCAGCCATCCGAGGCTGCAGGGGATGGGCTGGAGCCTGCCCCCACCAGCAGCAGCACCACCATCACCAGTGGGCAACCATCCAAAGGCTGCAGGGGATGGGCTGGTGCCTTCCCCCACCAGCGGCTGCAGCAGCACCATTACCACCACTGAGCAGCCGTCACCGCCGGCGGACTGTATGTAGTCCTGCTTCATGGGCTACTGTGCGGCCTGCCCCCTGCAAATACAGCGGGTATGACACCCCCTGAGAGACTGTCACCTTGCACTCCCCAGGATCAAGAGCACAGGGCACAATGCCCCCTCCAGAACCAGTGGGTAAGAGACTCACCAACCCCACCCTCCCCAGGATCAAGAGAACAGGGTATGATGCCCCCTCCAGAGCCAGTGGGTAAGACACCCACCAACCCCATCCTCCCCAGGATCAAGAGCACAGGCCACGATGCCCCCTCCAGAGCATGTGGGCAAGTCATCCACTTGAGAGACTGGCCTTGCACTCCCCAGGATCAAGCACAGGGCATGTTGCCCCCTCCACAGCATGGGGGTAAGTCACCCACTTGAGAGACTGTAGCCTTGCACTCCCCAGGGGTCAAGCACAGGGCATGGTGCCCCCTCCAGAACCAGTGGTCTTCTTTCATCTGCTGGCTGAGGTGCTCCCCCATTCCCCGTCCCCCTGAGGTGCCTGCCTATTTTCCAAATGATGCCCCTGCAGTGTTCTCTATGTGTTGCTGTAGGTGACGGGTGGGGCCTTGAACTTTGGCCTGTGGCCTTGTGGCCCACGCACAATGAGGACTGGGCAGTGTCCTTTGAACTGTACATTTGTATATAACAGTTGCATTGCATTTTCATATTTATATGGTGTTGATCTTATTACACTCATTTTAGCACATTCCTCAGTGGTGCGGGGTAAATATGTTTTATTATTGCATCTGTGTGTTGTGCGTGTGTGTGTCACTCTCTTTTTCTCCCCCCCTCCCCTGTGTGCTAGGCAGCTGGACTCACCGTGGTCGTCATCGCCATCGCTGGTGTTCGTGGTGGAGCAGGACGTGGAAAATCATTGGAAATATTTGCAGCTCGGGCTCCATGGCGGCGTGGTTGTTCCCTGTGTCTCCAAAGGGGAGTCCTTTCCCTTTTGTGCAGTGTTTCCGCCAAGATTTTGATGTCGTTGGTACCGCCCCAGAAAAGGTGGTGGTTTCCTGTCTCATAATACGGTGGGCGGAACATTGACTTCCGCCTGGCTGTAGGCGGCTACAGCTTTGGTGCCTGTTGTTTCCGCCCTGGCACTTGGGGCCTGATTCTAACTTTGGAGGACGGTGTTAAACCGTCCCAAAAGTGGCGGATATACCACCTACCGTATTACGAGTTCCATAGGATATAATGGACTCGTAATACGGTAGGTGGTATATCCGCCACTTTTGGGACGGTTTAACACCGTCCTCCAAAGTTAGAATCAGGCCCTTGGTGTGGTAAAGTGTCTGTCTATCTGAGTTCTCACCTCCATGTTCATAATTGGGCGGTAGTTACTGTCACCCTGTTGGCGGTATTACTGCCACTTTATCACCGACTGCCAAGGTTGTAATGAGGGCCACAGTGTTTTCCTCCAAAGCGCCTGTCAAAGACCCTCTGGTGCTGCAGACATTTTGGATTTTAAGACTCCTAAATTCTAAAAACAAGATGACAGAGAATCGTCTCCTTTATGGCAATGTCCTTGTTGGACTGAAATTAATTAAACTAATTTGAGAGGCGAGCCCCCAATTTGGTATTAGGGCCAATAAAGTGCTCTGCCTGTTGTTTTGCCATTATTGCCTTTTGTGAAAGATCTAAGGGCCACATGTAGCAAAGTCCGATTCGCAAAATCAGATGCTGTACGGTGTCTCAGACACCGCTTGCGAGTCGCTATGGTGTTGCAAAGACCCACCTCATTAATATTAATGAGGTGGGTCGCATTTTGCGACCCCATAGCGAGTACCTGCACTCACAGGGATGGTGGCCTGCTGAAGTCAGCAGACCTCCGTGTCTGTGACTGCTTTTTAAATAAAGCAGTTTTTTATTTTTTATTTTTTATTTCGCAGCCCGTTTTCCTTAAAGGAAAACGAGTTGCAAAATAAAAAAAATAACGAAACCATTTGGTTCCGTTTTTTCAGAGTAGGCAGTGGTCCATTGGACCACTGCCTGCTCTGAAAAAACCTTTTGGGCAACATTCACAAAGGGGAAGGGATCCCATGGGGACCCCTTGCCTTTTGGAATGAGTTACCACCAGTGTGACACTGGTGCTAACTGCAAATTGCTTTGCTACCGCATTCGCGGTCACAAAGCAATTCTGCATTGCGATGCGAGTCGCAAATAGGAAGGGAACACCCCTTCCTATTTGCGAGTCGCATTCTCAATTGGCGAGTCGGTACCGACTCTCAAATTGTGAATGTGCATCGCAGAAGGCTGTTTGCATGGCGCAAACTGCGATTTTCGCAGTTTGCACCATGCAAACGGCTTACTACATCTAGCCCTAAGTAACTGTGGGGGTCATTCTGACTCCCGCCGGGCGCGGTCACCGCGCGCCCGGCGGGAGCCGCAAAAATACCGTACCGCGGTCGGAAGACCGCAGTGGGTATTTTGAGGTTTCCCCTGGGCTGGCGGGCGGCCTCCAAAAGGCCGCCCGCCAGCCCAGGGGAAACCGTCCTTCCCACGATGAAGCCGGCTCGTAATCGAGCCGGCGGAGTGGGAAGGTGCGACGGGTGCTGTTGCACCCGTCGCGTATTTCACTGTCTGCCAAGCAGACAGTGAAATACTCGTAGGGGCCCTCTTACGGGGGCCCCTGCAGTGCCCATGCCAGTGGCATGGGCACTGCAGGGGCCGCCAGGGGCCCCGCGACCCCCCCTACCGCCATCCGGTTCCCGGCGGGCGGACCGCCGGGAACTGGATGGCGGTAGAGGGGGTCGGAATCCCCTCGGCGGCGCAGCTAGCTGCGCCGCCTTGGAGGATTCAAACGGGCGGCGGTATACTGGCGGGAGACCGCCAGTGTTGCCGGTCTGACCGCGGCTTTACCGCCGCGGTCAGAATGCCCTGCGGGGCACCGCCGGCCTGTCGGCAGTGCTCCCGCCGACCCTGGCCCCGGCGGTCTAAGACCGCCGGGGTCAGAATGACCCCCTGTGTCTGTACAGAATGAGAGATGTGTATGTCGAAAACAGTGCCTGATTTTCAAGAGTCGGTCAACCCACAGATGCAGAATTTTTAGAGCTGTTCCCAGCACCACTGGTCAGTAGTGCCTGCTAACTAAACCTTTTTCATCAGTAGAGAGACTAAGGATTAAGGTAATTGTTCACTAAATCCATTGCTTTAAATGGGCCGGTACTGTCCGGTACTGAGTACCGGCACTTTTTTATTTTGAGAGGGACAGTACCGGCATAGCTCAAGAAAAACGTAATATTTTTCATTGGAGAGTACCGGCACCTCAAGGAACTCAAGCAGGTAATCTGCCACAGAGTACCTGCACTCTAATTTTTCCATTTCAATCACGGACTAAATGTAACCCAAATATATAAACTGGAAAGTCGAATTGCTTTCCACCAAAACTGAAGCAGAATGTCCCATAGAAACAGGTTGGTGATGATTTGGTTTTCGTAGTATTCATTATCATCTTTCATCTTTATTTGGATAAACATGTGAAAACCGTACAAGAGAATAAAAACAAAACTTAATCAATAAAACACATTTCCATTATAAATAAATAAGACAACAAGCCTGAAAGAAATATACACTACAGGGCGAGGGATGCAGGTAGCACTATGAATAGGTACATCAGTCTAAAATCATTGAGTTCTTCATTCTGACAGTGCTATATAAAAATCAGGAAATATAATAACAAGTGCTGGCATCCAGCAGCATCTGTAGATACATCAGAGCAGGCCTAACGTCTTAAAAAATTCTTATCAGCAAATATGTGCTTTAGAAACCTTTTACACATACAAGAATAAAAAGGACATATAAAAAGAAAGTGTATATTATCTGAACAGATTTACCATCACATAACCAAGGAGTGCTATCTAACTCATTAGCCCATCCTTTGGGGACTCGTAATAGTTCGAGCATTAGTTTGAACCTGTAACGAGTTAGTAAGAAACAATGAGTGCTTAGCATCCCACAGTATAGATATTATTCCAGGGACAAAGTAGTTTGGACTGAAACATATGATCTCACAAAGGTCTAGGCAGAGCACTAGATTCCGTTTCCTCCCTCCGTAGTGTCAGGTAAGCATTCTTAAACCAAACTAATTCCCCCTTAACCACAGCCTTTGGTTTATGGAACAAATCAGAATTCCCTACTTTATAGAAACAGCCCTTAGCATAGTTAAGCCACAGGATTTTATCAGCAAGATCCAGGCTTAAACAGTCTGATAATGATCGATCTGTTCAGCGTTCAGTGTACAGTGTAAGTAGACACACTACAAGCCAGATAAAATAGTGCTGTCCATAAAATCCAAAAGCTGCCCAAGAGTGTTTGAACGTTCCGGGCAGTTCTGGTAATCAGTACAACACTGTCAGTAAACCACACTGCCTGACTGTGAAAGAAAGGTAGAACTTGCCCAGCCTTAATTAAGAGCTTGTCCAATGTAAATAAAAAGGAAGCTAACAAACTGCCCTGTCTAACACTCCTTATTGTTTAACACTCTCCTTAGGCCAGCCCATAGTGGACAAAGGCTGCCAAGTCCATGTGTGAATTGTGCAAAAAGGTGATAGTGGATTTATAAATCCCTTACTCAGCATAATATACCAGAGCTTAGCCCTATTCACACTGTCAAAGGCTGAGCTCAGGTCCGTGAATCTCAAATGAAGTGAGCCCATTTTAGCGTATTTAGATGTAAAAAGGAAGAGATTCAAGCATTGGTCCACGATCCTCTTTTCAGACTGGAAACCATATTAAATGTAAGTCAGAACTTGGTGTTTTTTGACCCACTCAGTCAGTCTGTTCAATAGCAATCTCCCTGACCGTGGATTCAATTAAGGTGATGGGGTGATAACAACGTGTGCCACACTTACGGCTCTTTTTAAAAGCTAGTACAATAATAGAAGTGAACAATGATGACGGAATTCAATGACTGATGGCAGAGTTCATATAGAGTGATAGCAGTGGCATCAAAGGTCAACAGGATACTTAAATAAGTCAAGTGAGATGAACAGAGGCTTTATGTTTGGGCAGTTTTAAAATGGCATTCCTAATCTCATAGCCAAAAATTAGTAAGGGGGTCAAACAGGGAAAAAGAGTGTTAGTTAGCTAAGAATCAGAAGAACAATGGAATCAGTGGAATCATAAATAGCAGCAAAAAGTCCCACCCTAGATTCCTATGATAAAGAAATAGCAACTGAACTTGCAAAAATGGATGGTTAATTATTTCCCAGAATTTGAAGCAATCACTTGTAGAACAAGAGGCCATTAGGGCTACCTAGGCCTTTTGCTTTAGTTCAGAGTTCCTCATCTTGTTGGCTTAATTGTATTATGGTGACAGGAAATAACTGTTCCAGTCCCTAGGCTTCTCAATTAAGAGCTTTGTATGAGAAATGGTACTGGAACGATCGAACCATCTGTTCGAATCTGGAACACTGGGATTGTCTTGATGTTAGTTGTTAGGCACATACTAACACTTATTTTTGCCTATTTTATCTTACGTCTGAGGCCTGTGACCCTTCACAGAGTCACTTGGCATTTTATTCCTTTTTTATTATAACGAGGCATAATTTTAGTGGTGATGTTTTATTATTTTTATCTATTGTCATTAACCTTCTCTGCAGAACTTTATTATTCATTGCTTTGCACAACATTTCATTTTGTGCTTGCATCAAGTCTACAGATGATAGGTTCCCGGGTATTGCTGGTTCAGAGAGTACAGTGTCTTCCTTACACAGAAAGGGATGTGTTGTCACGTCAGGGCAGTTGCTGGCATAATATAATGTTTATTATAAAACATCAGGCTGCCTTAGTATCCTTAGAGGGGCTATTCCAATTAGAATATTTAGTAATTTCCTTCCCACACAAAGCGTGGATTTTGGGTCCGGTGTTACATGCCGGTGAAAAGTTTCACACAAGAAATGATGGTCTCTTTTGTATCCCAGAGCACCTCAAATTTTAAAAGAGAGGAGGCTAGGCTAGAAGAAGCAAAATAAATTACTGTAGAGCAACAGCTTCTCCCAGAATAGTTGGGCACATAAGAGATATATCTCTCCACTGCATTATCGGTCCTAATAAGGATAAAATAGTGATTCCCCAGGACAGAATGTCTAAAGTGTTGCACAACTGAAGGTAAAGGAAACCATTTGTAGGTTTTTTGAACAGGTCAGGACTTACATAATACATATTGAAATCAACAAGTAACACTAACAAGTAATTTCCCTTTATGGGGTAGGCATATCTTTCCTTGTAAACATCTTAGGTGAAAACATTGGCAGCCTGGAACTCGCTTGGATTAGCGGTATAAAAATTAATAAGCAGAATATTGCAAGAATTCTGAAAGGAAGATAAAGGTAAGATAAACTGTCAGCAGGTTTGATGTGCCTGTCTCCAGTTGTTTAAGGCAGCAATTTAGACTAAGAGCAATCAACATTATAAGGTCCCCCTTAGCTCTACCCAACCTGGAATTTAGTGCTTGCATGGAAAGCCCTCCACAAACAAATTGTTGGTGATTTCACATGTTTCTTGTAAACAAATCACAGTATGTTTTTTTTTTCAAAAATCAAATCCAGCCAGTGTTACCCATATTTCTAGCCATTTTCACCATGTTCCAAACCAAGATGGTAAGTATGTCTTAGACTTTCAAATTACAAGATGCCCTTTATCAGAGGTATTACAAAATCTTCCAGGCAAAAACCACTTTTAGAATTCACACTGCCCTCAGAATAGTATGGTAGGAGAAACCTCACTAGCAGATTTTCCACCCCAAAATAATTTTCCAGTGCAGGATTTAGCACTTCAATCAGCAATAAATCAAGCCTTCAACCATTCTGACCAACGTTATGTTCTCACTATTACTAGCACTATATCTATAGGAATTATGGTAATTGTAGCGTTCACTGATAGTAAAAAAATATTTGTTTTTTAACTTTACCTATATAATTCATTTTGCTTTATTTTGTTAACTTGCTTTGTATCTTGTATTATTAAGACATATAATTGTATTTCTACATACACTTTTTTATTATTGTATCTCTTTTCTTAATTTGTGACAGTTGAAGTGAACACTCTCTAGTCTATTTAAGGTGAAACAATGAAACTTTGGTGTGCATCTGGAAGACCCTGTAGCAGGACATTGTGAGCTCATGATAGCATTTAGTGGTGGTTCCACTATATCTTCTGCCTTCGAGATTGAACACTTAAACTCCTTTCTTGCATTCTAGAATTACAGTGTAAGTGCTCTTAAAAAGTTTTTGTTTGCACGTTGTAACTTGCATTACTGGATGACCTGTTGGGACAAGTACTTTGATACATGACATAATATTATGGAAGACAATATCAAGTCACAAAAGTAGCATCAAAATATTAATGCTTACAAAAATATTCCCATTTCATACATAGGGCCTGAATTACGAGTTTGGCAGTTGGACGCCACACTGCCATGTTGCCAGTCCTAAAAAGACCACTGCATCCGCAGTCCCTAGTATGCCATGCTACGATGCAAACAAGCAGAACTGCCACCCGCCAAGCAGAAAGGTAGACTGTCAGTGGTGTGGCAATGGCGGTTGACCACCCGGGACATGTTCAGCAAAGTAACAGACAAGTGCACATTGGGTCAATTAAAAAATAACACAGGTGACACACATTGGTCCAGTGGATAAACCTGCAAATCACACTATAAAACACACCCCTTCACAAACACCAATCCTTTGCATTTCCACTGGACTACGAACAAGACAGACCACCAATTCCTCATTTTGTCATTAAGTACCCCTTTTTCACCATCCCATATAAAACCTTGCATTCACTTTTGCCCATTCACTCCCTATTGCACTTCCCTTGTTAATTAGGTCCCTGTCACCCACTTTAGTTGTCCACCATGTAACGTCCCAAAAATCCCTGTTTTTCTGAAGATGATTTGAGAGTCATGGTGGTTGAAATCACCAGCATACGCCTCTCAGTAGGAAAATGTAATTGTGGTAAAGGATCATCAACAGAGTGAATTCTGTAGGTACCACCCTCTCAGATGTAATGAATGTTCCTCCACAGGGTGATGTTGTAGAGCATGCAGCATGCCACAGTGATCTGTCACACTTTCCCAGAAGAGTAGAGGAGGGCTCCGCCTGTCCTATCCAAACACTGAAATTTGTCCTTCAGGAGCCCCAAACCGTGCTCCGCTACCTGCCGTGTTCTTCCATGGGCCTCATTGAAGCAGACGTCAATAACAAAGGATGGTTTGGATATGCTGAGTCTCCTGTTTAGGAATGAGACATAAGTGCAACAATGAGTCACTCACTTCATGATGGTAGCAACTGCCATTGCTCACACACAATCAGGACAAATGTGACTACCACCCAGCCAGGCCCTCTCTGGTTGCAGTTGTGACATCAGCTGGGGTGTGGTGCTGATCCGCATTATAAAGGAATCATGGGCTAATTCAGGGAAACATGCGCATACGTTTGAGATGTAGAGATTCACCAAACAGACAACTTGTACGTTGATAAAATGGAAGTTTTTCCTGTTACAATAGACTTGTTCACTAGCCTGCAGTGGTACTAAGGCAAAATTAGTGACATGAATGGCTCCCACCACATGTGTGGGGCAAGCAAAACCATTGAAGTCAGCCTTCACATTTCTTAAATCCGTACATCTGCGGAACCTGATGTAGCTGTCAATGTGTTTCAGCAGTGCTGATAGCACATCTCTTAACACACCACTGAACATAGTTTGGGACATGCCACCAGATATGGCCACTATATGTTGGAAGGACCCTGTGGTCAGGATGTGTAATACTGCCATGAGTCTCACAATGGGTGGTATGCATTTTGGATGACTGTTTTCAGGCATTATATCAGGCTCCAACTGATGACATAAATCCACAATAGTTTGCCGATTCAGATGAAAGAGTTTCCATCTTCAATGGTTTGAAGGTCTGGCAGGGGCCGGTAGACTGGAGCTTGTAACCTCCTCCCTTTCCCAGGGCACCTATTTGTAACATCAGATGAGCTGGAGCCTTAGTAAATATGTACACACAAACATGCATGATGTAAACAACAAAAGTCCTTGTGACAATGACTAGAATAACTATACACAGAGTAGACATAAAAACTGTGTACTACTCAAGGCCCAAATGTGACCCCCATGGCTATCTTCACATGTGTGTAGAACATGGATTTGGACATCACCCAACCATCTGCTCCTCATGTGCCCCTCTAAATTTGATCGTCCGTTCTGACCACCAAAAACACTGTCACTGGTGGTGAATAGGGAAGCCCTGTTTTTATTCATCTGTGACCACCAACGCAATACATTCATGGTTGTGTCAGTGAATCTAAGTGGGGATGCTGCTGCAGGTATATTGAAAGGTTCTGACACCTCTCTAGTTGTTGTGATGCATTTAAAGGTCCAAAACACTGTAGTTACTACCACAAAAATGGCGAAAGCCTGACCCCCTATATTGAATATTAGGAACTGCCTGTGGCCACAGGTGGAAGTCGACCTCACGGTGGGTGGTTACAACTGCGGTAGACATAGACTAATGTTGTTGTCTGTGCCGGTCGCATCCCAACAGCTGTGTCCATCAACGGTGATAAATGTGTACGATGCGTACATGTACACGGGGTTTGCCAAAATCACTCACATTAGTCCTGACACTGCCGCCATCAACACCTCCACCACTTCAACTGCTGTGTGCCGCTTCTGGAAGCAATCATGCCAGGCCAAGCAGAGGAAAGGGCCCCATCCTTCACTCCAGTGGTGCTGGAGAAGCTCATGGAGGAGGTCTTTCCCCTGTATGGTCAGCTTTATGGCTCACCAGAGGAGGAGATAAGGACCGCATAAGCATGTTTGCTTCTGTTCAACACCATCCTTTCCTTCCACATGGGCTGGCTACAAGCCTCTGTTTGTCAGTGAGATGTATGGGGAGCCTGTTGTCATATTTTGGGGTCTATACATAGGATGTAGATGGTGCTGGTAGTGGAGAGCTATACTCTAAATGACACATTACCAAAGTGTTGTGTGATAAGGCATAAATCCCCCTTCTGTTGCATACATATATCCAGGCAAGCAGGCTTTAAAGGCACACAATGATGTATCTTAGGATCTGATTTTTTTACAAGGACTGTCATATACACCCAGCATGTGAGATAGACCTAGTGGGGCAGAGTTACTTTGGCTACGCAACTGTGGCCCTGGACCCACTCACTGTAGAGCTGCAGATCCATGGATGTGGTCAAAAAGAGTCTTCAGAGTCAAGGCTTGGCCAGAATGCCTTTGTACATTTGCCTCATTAGGAATGGGTATTGAAGTTCCCCCAACCTACTACAGATGTACATTGACTCCAATTGTCAATATTTGTCATTGACTTATGGCAGGCCCCTTACTCACACAGCTTTGTTGTCACATTTTCATGAGTCATATTTGTACACTACAGACCAACCCATAGTGCAGATAGTTCAGTAGTTTGAGGGAGAGCATCACATGTGACTCATTGGCTTTAATCATGCAACAATACAGACAAAGCATGCCTTGGTATGTTTGTTATCATCTCTGTAGGAATAAAACATATGGTAACATTTGTGTTCACGGATACCAGTCCATACTACACAAACCCACTCAGGAGTGGCATTGTTATTCTATTGGGTATCCCCATGTCCACACATGCGCAGGGAAGATGTTTTCCGTCACACCCACGCCAGTCCTTTCCTTATCACTTATGTATTAGGGAGTGGTGTATACTATGGTATTTGCCTGTAGGGACTGTATGCATAGTGGTTGGATGTGAATGTGTCTGTCGAGTCATAACCAAGGATTTTGCCTGCAGAAGGTCACAATGGTGTTTTGTGTTTTATTGTGGCTCACATCACAGTACATGCTGTTTGTGCCTGGGCTACCAGATATATCAGTGGGCTTGCTCAGTCAGTGTTGTCCAGGAGTAGGGTTGTGGGTTAGTCTGCAGATGGCTCCAAAAGGGTATATTTGTGTCCCTGTGCCTGTGACCATGTATTCTTTACATGTGTGGTCTTTACATGTGTGGTCTATTGACAAATACAATATGGTTGTGGTTGATGTTTGTAAAATGTGTGTGCCACAGATATTTGTTAAAAAAAGGGATTGGTGAACCCTTAATTTGTCTTTTGCAACCATACAGGTCAACACCCATCAGAAGCAAGGGATTTGGAAAGACAATGCCCAGAAGGAGCACCCACTGTCACATGAGGTGGGAGGACCTGAAGATCGCAGAGGTCCATCTGGGGTGTCCTCTCAACATGCCGGGGTACACACAGGAGCGTGACCCCCCTCTGATGGCCCTCATTCTGATAGTGGTCTACCCAGAGCTTGATGGGCATTTGGGGGAAGCACAGCAGCTATGATGAGATGAGTGCTGCTCATATCCCTAGCTGTTACATTGCCAGATTGATGTGTAAGAGTCTGCCATCTCCCCCTGGAGATTGGAGATGGGCAATGTGTGACACACAAGCTGAGGTATTGCTTGTGTAAGTATGGAAGATGCTACATGCTACCTTGCCTTGACTAGTCTCCCAGTGACCTGAGACAAACAGATTACACTCCAGATCCAATATACTCTCCTGGGCAGATACACAGCTGAGTACAGTGATCAATCAGTTCATCTTGTTTAGTGTTGTGGCTGTCATTTGTTTCCAACAGTCCATTTGTCTTCAGTGTGTTAGTCACAACATCAAACAGCATAAGTTCATAGATCAATGTACTCATCCAAGTGTCTGCTCATGTGAGTATGTTGGCATCTGTCCCCCACAGGCCACTTGTTTTCAGCGTGTCAAGGGTGCTGATGCCCCAATAATGTCTTCATGTAATGATGTCAAATCCCATCACTTATGTGTACATGCCAATAATTGTTTGGATTCAGACATATCTGATGAGTATACAGTTTATGGGGTGTCCCAGACAGGAGTGTGTCACAATTGATTAGTAACCCATCACACCACAACATTTATCATGTCAAATTCCAGAAGCAATGAGGACATGCAAGGTAGGACTACAGTAATTCCTCACATTGTGCACTTCCACACCATCTCTGCAGAATAATGTTTGTTAGTGCTTTGCACATGTCATTTGGTGAAGGTTCATTACCTGACTGTTGACATGAATCAGGGAGTGAGTTGAAGGAATGATGTGAGTTTGTACACTCATTCATCCAAGGGAATCTGTGTTGCATGACAAAAATGGACAGTGATGTACCTTCCCATTGGCAACATGTTCAGCCTTCTACAGGAACTGGGGATTCCCTTGGCCTGTGCAACATTCGGAGGACTACTGGCTTTTTCTAATGCAATGGTAGAAAGGTGTCCTCGGTTGTACCAATCAGGACAGGTGAATTCTCTGGGGCTAGCAGATTCTTCGTGCCTTGGATATTTGTAGACAGGACTACCAGACATTTTGCAAAACTGGTCTCCAGTGTACATTTCTGTATAAGATGTTTTATCTTTCAGAACAACTTTGGTAGAACTTTCATGTGACTACTTAAACAGTGGTCATGTTTAGTATTTTTCCATTGTGAAGTTTTAACAGTGTGACATGGATGTTTCCATGTCACCTTCTTCCAGCTATTGCACTTTTCGCTGCAACATGGATTGGTTATTTGCCCATCAACTCATCATTATGTGGGTTTGTGGATGTAAAGTTTTGCTGGATGGACGACCTTGTTTTGGATGTGTGAGACTGAAATGGGCATCACCATACAATTTGAAGACATCAGGTTAATGAGGGATGCAACGAAAGCCCAGCCATTCAGGGTGACAAGGTCTCCTACTTGATCCATGGATTTTGTGATTGGACAACAACACTCATGCAATTTCAGATGTATGTGATTCTGATTTTCCTTGGGCAACTGTTCATAGTTCATTTAGCATGCATGCATTGGTTTTGAATATGTTGTTGCCACTTTGGTGGAGCTTGTGGCTGGGAGCTACTGTACATGATGGTACTGTTTATTGATCACAGCTGGTTGTTCAAGTGTGATCAGGCACATGAACGACCCTATTTGTCTTTGTAATTTCAGCATTATTGCAGCCAAGCAGAGGAGACAGTGCAAAGGCCAGTGGGGAAGCAGCTGGCGACTGTACCTCTGGACAAGATACATCTGACACAGAGGGACCCAGTGGCCCGGAGGCTATGGTCTACTCTTGAGGGAGCTTATAAGCTCCAAAGGCCAATTGAAAATTCCCTGGTTAGCCTATATTAAAACTATGTTTTATAAAATTGGTCTGTCTTCTTTCTGGAAATCTCCTGATGAAGCATGCCTAATCTCTCGGACCTCAATCAAAGAGCAGCTTAAGCTATATTTATGGGATGCAGTATTTAGGAATGGTAAGTCGGGTAGTCTGACTGACTCTTTTTTAGATCACAAAGTAACTCCTGCATATAAGTCATTCATTGACTTGATTACTAATCGCCTGGCCAATCAACATTATCATAAATGTAGGTATGATTTCTTACTCAGTTTCTGTGTTAAGTGGGATGAGAAGAGTTATAGCAACAGCAGATGCCTAGCATGCAAACTTGATACCGAAACCGTGCATCGCTTTGGACCTCATTACGACTTTTCGCAGTCAGAATCATCTGACCGCCAAAGCTGTGGGGAGGAGTCTGCTGTCATACCAGCTGTCTCCCCCCAGTCATACCACAATGCTTCCACAGGGCTGACCAACAGAAACATTGTATTACAATGTTTACGCCGGTCAGACCTGCAGAGACAGTGCCACGGCATTGGCCTCTGCTCCCTTGAGGATGTGGTGCTTAGCTACATCTCCCTTAAGGATGTGATGCTTAGCTACATCTGTTACAGGGACATTTGCTAGTGCAATTAATTTTTCAATTTGAAAGGTAAACTGCCCCTTAAGGGAGCCAAGGTCAACGCCATGGCACACCAGCACCCTCAGAGTGGGGCACATTCTGATTCTGAGGGTGCTTGCAGGGGAAACCCCAGCATTGGCTTTCCGTCAGCCTTTTCATGGTGGGGACCGTACCATGAAAAGGCTGACAGAAAGAGGACTCATGAACTCATCGCCACCATGGCTTACCATGACTCCTACTGACGCCACCCCACCGGGAACCATGTTCCTGGCAATGGTGGTAGTCTGGCCATAATATGGCTGTCGGACTGCTAGGAGTGTGGTGGTCCGACTGCCACTGCGAGTCTGGAGGTCTTAAGACCACCAGACTAGTAATGAGGCCCTTTGTGTTTTTTTGTCAAACACAGGGGGAATTGCTAAAACAAGTGGGTAATCTTTTGGGCTTCACGCAATACGTTGCTGCATTAAGAGTGCTGCGTTACGATACAAGTGAAGTGATTGTTATTGCATTTACTAAATTTCTCCATGCAGCCTGGTTCATTCAAAGGAGATATTGCTGATTTAAGAGTGTTTTGCCATTGAATCTTGCACTTGCTTGGTTTGACACCCTTTTCATTCTTTTTAACTGCTATATTTGGAATGTCCCAGTTTTTTTGCTCTTTTATTTCTTGTCAAGTGAGGAGTTTTGTAGAGATTGTATATCGTCCGTTATCCTTTTATTGGTTTGAATACATCTATACGCTTGCATTGGTACATAATGGAATCAAGTGTGATGTTTCCTATTACTGGAGTTATATTGCATACATGCACTTTATAGTTTTAGCTTTGATATTCTACTATTGTGTTTTCTTTTTTATTATACCTTTTACTATGATATGTTTATTATTGTGAATATTTTGTATTTTGGAGCCATGTCTAATTAGTGTAGTATGCTATGTGTGCTTACAGGTGTAAGGAATGGACAGAATCCTATGGACCTGTTTGTAATGTAGGTTTTAAAACACTTTATTTTGATTTATTGTGAAGCACTTTTACCTTTTTAATGTCCTTTACTTTTTGGAGTTACATGGATCGGTTCTGTTTTTTTTCCAGGTTTTTTCAGGTTTCTATTGATTGTGAATTACTATGGGGGATTTACTTTGTGCTTATTATTATTTATTTATTTTTTAAGAATCTTTGGAAGTTATTTTTTACAACTTTGTTGACTGGAGAAGGACATGAATGAACACCTACCGCTACACGACTGCAAGAACTATATTTCTATCCATTTTTAGTTGAGAAATATAAATTTTATCAGGTATATGTATTTTGCACTAATTGTAATGTAAAAGTTGTAATTTCTATATGTGAGATTTAATTGCTTTCATACTGTGTTTATTTTTAATTTTGTGATTTGTGGTGATTGATGTGTAGATTTTTAATTAATACTATTTATTAATATTCATCAGTCTTCTTTTCTATTTTATCACTACATTTGTGACTGATCTATAAAACAAATTCTTCAATTTTGTTTTTAAAATTGTTATATTATGTGCATCTTTTTATTTGTTGAGCTTTAGTGGTTAGTAGATAGGTAAGTAATTTATAATATGGAGTTTGCTCTTAACTCTAAGGAGTCTACTACATTGAAGTATTTTGCACATTTCACTGGTTTATTTACTTATTTTTGGTTTAATTTGGTTTACTGTTTAGTATATCCTTGGTGGATGGTATGTTTTTTCTTTTTAGAGGGCTTCTATGACTAGAATCTGTGAGTGTTGGTCTGATTCTTCCTAGTGTGGCTTTGAAGGCAATTGTGCCATTCTTCTACTGCGTTATTGGTTCTGGCTTGTTTAGCCAAGCTGATGCCGTAAATATTTAACTATACTATTTGGAATTTGGGTTGGTGCTTGTGTCCATAGCAGTGCAGTCTGTCAACCTAAGTATCTAAAAAATATTCCATTAGGGGACTTAATTTTTGTTTATTTTGTTGGTAAAATTTGGTTTCTATAAGCATGCTATGGTGCTTAGCTACATCTGTTACAGGGACATATGCTAGTGCAATAAATTTTTCAATTTGAAAGCTAAACTGGTGGTTTGTTCTATATTATAAACTTACAGCAGATTTTTGGAGATGCATCCAAATGTTTTGGTTAAAGTTTTTCAAACACTACTATAATTTTATGTGGATAGTAGTTGTTAGTTTTTGTTTTGATCTTATGTAAGAATTTGCAGTAAATACTACTTTGTTTGTTACTCTACAGTGCATAGATTAGGGGTATGTTGATGTTTTGATATTCACCACGTATGGTGTACATCAGCATGAATGGTATAGGAAAAGTTTTGAATGTTCTGTGCATCATCCACGTTTCTCATAATATCCTTTTCTTATTATTGTAGCTGTCATGTAGGAGTTAGGGTCAATCATTATGTGCAGTGGTTAAGGGCCAGATGTAGGAAGCCGTTTGCATGGTGCAAAGTGAGAAAATCGCAGTTTTTCTCAATCCAGACAGCCTTATGTGATGCTCGCGACTCACAAATTGTGAATGCGACTCGCAAATAGGAAGGAGTGTTCCCTTCCTATTTGCGACTTGCATCGCAATGCAGAATTGCTTTGTGACCGCGAATGCGGTCGCAAAGCAATTCGCAGTTACCACCAGTGTCACACTGGTGGTAACTCAATCGCAAAGGGGACCCCTTCCCCTTTCTGAATGTTGCCAAAAAGGTTTTTTCAGAGCAGGCAGTGGTCCAGTGGACCACTGCCTGCTCTGAAAAAACTAAACCAAATGGTTTCGTTATTTTTTTTATTTTGCAACTCGTTTTCCTTTAAGGAAAACGGGCTGCAAAATTTAAAAAAACTGCTTTATTTAAAAATCAGTCACAGACATGGAGGTCTGCTGACTTCAGCAGGCCACCATCCCTGTGAGTGCAGGGACTCGCTATGGGGTCGCAAAATGCGACCCACCTCATTAATATTTATGAGGTGGGTCTTTGCGACCCCATAGCGAGTCGCAAGCAGTGTCTGAGACACCGTTCTGCATCCGATATTGCGACTCAGAAATTGTAGTCGCACCGACTCGCAATTTCCGAGTCGCAATATCGGAAATTCGTACACCTGGCCCTAAGTGTTTAGGAATTTAAATTTCTTGGTGTCATCTAGGAGCAGCAGGGGTTTCCCTGGTGGCTTTAAAGTGAGTATTGAAGGTAGCTGACCTGTGATGTGTTCAGTTAGTTTAGGTAGTAAATCTTTTAGAATTTTAGAAATGGGCTCTTTGAAACAAGTGATTGCTTCTTTTAAATCTTGAAGTGCACGCCTTATTTCTGGTTTGGTTACATTTTGGGGGTAGTTGTGCTTTCTCGCGTTTATATTAACTTATTTTTTGGTTGTAGCCCCCAACATAACAAGTATTAGAATAGTATTTCATACATTTCCAATTTACTTTCTTGGTACCTCCATTCTTTGCTGTAAGTGCATACCATATCTGAGAGCAATTGCTTGGCTCTCCCTACTCTTAGATATCTTGCTCTATTTTCCATTCTGTGTGAAATAGTTTCATAAAATAGTTACATTTTGTGTTATAAATATAACTCACTTTGCTAAGGTGGAGAAAACATAATTTCTATCTTTTTCATATTTTACACTTACATATCTGTTATAGATTGTTATTGTAGGATTTGTTTGAGTTTTCAATTGAAGCTGTTGGGAAATGTTTTCTTTTGGAGGGGGAAGTTTGAGTAACATTTTTAACGCTTACATTTGGATCATTTGTAGGTGTTGTGGGGGTTTCTTAATTTTACTTACATTTAACACTCTTTTGTCCAGGTGTTTGAGTGTGAATTTTAATTAATCATTGTATAGTGCTTTTATTTTGCTGCAGTTGTAGTTTAGTATTTAAAGATTGGTAGAGAAATAGAACATACTTTGTTTAATTAGTTATATATTTCCATGTTTAAATCCGGTCAAATTGTGTTGTGTTAGTTTGAATGGTTTAACTTAATTGCTAAGGTAGGTGGTCATTTTTGTGCATTTTTCCTCTTTGCTGTTGTTTTGGGAAAACCTGCTGGGATTAGTTCTTTTGCATGTTTTGTATTTCCTTTGTGAGTAGTACTGAACTTTATTATTCCTTTTATATTGTTGTGTAAATTAACTTAATGTTTATATTGGTTACTTTTCTTTATGGTACAATGTCTTGGTTAGTTTGTGTTTAGTTAGATTTTTTTTTCAGTTATAACCTTTTTTGATGGACACTAATTAAGGTTTCTATTTTAATGTGAAATATGTGTTTGTGTTGTTTTGGTTTATTGTGAATATATTGACAATATTTAATGTCATATTTTAAAGATTAAATTTTTTATACTATTTATTCTATTATGTTTACATTTATTAAGTATTTATCATGTAACGGTAAATTGTGTTTACTATGTGTTAATTTGATTGTATTATTATTGTATGTTTGTGTTGGGGTGGTAGATAGTTCTGTTGGGGTGGTGTCTGGGGGTATGGGTTGTGTGCTGGGTGGGTCTGCATTAGTGGTGGGGGTGTTTGGGTGAATGTTGGGTGTGGTGGCATGTGTGGCTGTCGACTGTTTGCATGCTGTTGTGTTCTGTTGGGTTTGTAGGTGCTTGTAGTGGCTGTTGGGGAGAGTGCATGCAGGTGTGTATGTGTGCTTGAGAGAGGTATGGGAACAAGTAAATTGGATGGGGAAGAGGCATGTGGTGGGGGTAGGAAGGTAGGGTGTAGAGGGCTGCTGTCAGTGCGGAGGCCAGTGCCTGAAGAGATTTCCTTAGGCCAGACATGGCACTATGAATGCCGCCCAGGTACGCAACCACCTGTTGAAGCTGATTGTCCTGCACCTGGGTGGCATTCAGCATGGCAGCATGCCCCAAAGAGATACTTCTCAGGTGGTCTATAGCCTCCTCACTGAGGGGTAAAGTGGGCGAGAGAGAGGTGCCTATCACAAAGGAGACGCCCACTCTCTTGGGTGAGAAGGCATGACAAACTGGTACAGAGCAACAGGGTGGGTAGTGATGGACTTGGTGTGGTGGACAAGGATGGTACAGATGCAGGTCCTGACTCTACCACCACCACTAGGGAGTGGCTGTCAGATAGCCAGGAATGAGGCAGTCTGACCTCCACCACATGTTTGGCAGTCTCAATACCACCAGACTTATAATTAGGCCCTAAATCATTAATGTTCAAAGTAAATAAGGTGGGAGTTAGGACACATCCCTGCCGAACTCCCATCTCAACCTTAAAATGGGCTGTCCACTTTCCATTATTTTCATATCTTACTCTAGAAAAATTAGATGCATTCATTCTTATTAGCACTATCAGAAGATTAACTGTCACCCCCATCTGCCTCAACACTTTCAATAGCTTTTTCCTGGCGATTTAATCAAAAGCTGATTTCAGATCAACAAAAACCACACAAGTAGCCTTTGTCCATCACTACAGTTTCACAATAGATAGTATATTCTCACGTACCCACTTCAGTTTTTACTCAAGATTAGGCAGAAAAATATTTTCGGTGAGGCATCAAGCAAACTGATGGGTCTCTAGTTATATGGATCATCCTGCAGCCCTTTTTAAATACTGAAATGATTTCAGCATCCTGCCTAGAGCTAGGAAGAGGAGCTCCCTTCCAAAATTGAACTAAATACTAAATAAAAATATGGACCCCAGACTAGAGGTCTCCCTTGCATACAGGTCTCCAGGAATACAGACAGGTCTGGTGCGTTACTTGGGACAATCACCTTCAAGGATTCTAGGATCTCAGTTAGAGAGAGATCCAAGGTATTTGCTATTGGATAAGCCAAAGAAGACCCTGTAGTCAAGTCAAAGAACTGGGAAATAGTCTTATTGGCATACAGACTCTTCAAGTGCTTACCTACACCTCCGGTTGCAGATTGAAGTTGACACAAGGTACAGCTTGCCAGCTTCCATGAGCAACACTGCCTCAAAGAGATTTATTATCCCTCACCCTGGCAGCTTCCACTGATTCTTTCCACACATCATTTTCCCAGTTAGTTTTACACTTGGTCAGGGTATCTTCATAATGTTTCCTTATTAGGGAGATTTTCGCTTGTTTCCCAAATCTAATAAGACTATTAAGGTCTGTTTTAGCCAGTCTGCAATTATTGCCATACCATGAATAATCAAAGGAGAATTTACATGCAATTGTATTGTTGAAACTCCTAGTTAGAAATTCATGGATTCTGATAAATAGCCTATCATGTAAATTAGGTATTTATATAGTGTCGGACCCAATGGCACCAGTACTTATCATATCTACTAAAGTGTCTGTAACCATGTTGCAAACGTTTGCCAGTAAATTCTAGTTGCTAGACATAGATGCCATTTTAGTGCCAATTTGTCATTTGAACAGCATAGGTCACCCTGAAGCTTTGACTTTGATTGCAAAGCTTGGTGGCCACATGCCCTCTTAGAGTTAACTTAAGTGCATTATGATGTCTGTCATATCAATCAATTACCACCATGTAAACCAGGGAAGGCCACATTTGAAGAGATAAAAATACATAATCAATACAACTCAATTGGGTGGAGTCTTTGAAAGATATGGCTATCAGCTTGGTCAGGTGTAGGCCTTCCATTACATGGTCTTAAGCCCACACTGAAAGAAAGACTCAATAATTGATTATCTAGCCTCAACCACCTTTTCTATCAGAGGAACAACCCAAGATGCAGCTTCTTTTTCTGTTAAATTAAATGCCATGGTGTAGAGAGGTTCAAAAGTAACATTAAAATTACCTGCAACAATCAGTGAGAAACCAAGTAGGAGATAATCAATAGACTGTTCAAGAGTAGTAAGGGTGCTCGATGACTTGTTCGGCTCACATGATCTATTTCAAACATTAAAAATATATAGAGATGTTTCACCTTTCACTAAAGACAGACCCAAAATATCCAGAGAGTGTAACTTGAGACGCTTAATGCTACAAGCCAAAGAGTTCTTCGCCCATGCTACCACCCCACCAGAAGGTTGACCTGGCTCCTGTGAAATAGCTGGACAGTAAAAGGTTGTGAATCCTGATCTGTTTACAGGGTCAATGCACCACATTTCTTGGAATAAACAAATTCAATAAAGACTACCCATTCAGGAACACCTACCTTTGACTTTAAACCAGCTGTGTGTCAGGAAAGAATGGTCCATTCCTCTGCAGACATTGTGGGAAGGCAGGACAGATTCTGAAGGGATGAGGCCAGGCACATTTTCCATTCCCACTCCTATATAGACCACTTTGGGAAAGAAATTGGAGGCTTAAGTGGCTCAATTCCACTCCAATCTAAACCATTTTCATTAAGGTTTTGGGCATCAAAGGCGGTACATTTACTATTTCCACTCTAATCAAAACCATTTTAGGGAAGGTGTTGGACACTAAAGGGGCCACATTTACTACTAAACAATTTTCTGGTAGGTGTTGGAACCCAAAGGGTTCAAATTCACTATCCAACTCCAACGCAATATATTTTCGGGAAGGTCTTAGTCATTAAAGAGGTTACATTTGCTAGTCCCACTCCAATTTAACAACTTTTGGAAAGGTGATGGACTCTAAAGGGATTAGATATACTATTCCCATTATAATGTAAACCACTTTTGTAAAGGTGTTAGACCCTAAAGGGGTTAGGTTTATTATTCTCACTCCAATGTAAATCATTCTGATAAAGGTGTTGGGCACGAAAGGGGTTAGATTCATCCCACTTCAATCTAAACCAATTTGGAAAAGGTATTGGACAATAAAGGGGTTGGATTTACTATTTCCACTCCAATCAAAACAGTTTTGGCGAAGATGATGCACACCAGAGGAGTTGCATTTACTATTAATGGTCCAATCTAATCACTTTTGAGGAAAGTGTTGTACCCTAAAAGGTTTAAATCTACTGTTCCTGCCCAAATCTAAACCATTTTGAGGAAGGTGTTGAACATTAAAGGGGTTACATTTGCTATTTTATCTCCATTATAAACCACGTTCTGGAAACGTTTTGGGCACTAAAGCGGATATATTTACTATTCTCACTTTGAAACAAATCATTTTGGCAAACGTGCTGCACACTAAAGGGGTTAGATTTACCATTCCTACTTGAATCTAAACTATTTCGCAAGGAGTGTTAGACAGTAAAGGGATTAGATGTACTATTCCCAGTTAGATCTAATTAGATCTCATTAATGTAGGGGAAGGTGCGGGACATTACAGGGGTTAGAGTTACTATTCCCACTTCAATCAAGATCAATTTGGTGGGGAAGGTGCTTGGCACTAAAGGGGTTATTTTCACTATTCCCACTCTACTCAAAACCATTGTGGTGAAGGTGTAGGACAATAAAGTGGTTTGATTCACTTTTCCAACTACAATCTAAACCAATCTGGGGAAGGTGTTGGACACTAAAAAGGTTAGACGTACTAGCCCGATTCCAATCAAAATAAGTTTGGAAAGGAGTTGGATACTAAATGGGTCACTTGCTATTCCCACTTCAATCTCATACATTTTTAGGAATCTCTTGGATCATAAGGGATTTAAATGTACTGTTCCCATTCCACTGGAACCCATTTGGGGAAGGTGCAGCTAATCTAAAAAGGCTACATTTGCTATTTCCACCCAATATAAAAGGTTTTGGTGAAGATACCAGAATCTAAAGGGCTTACTTTTACTATTCACACTACAGTAAAAACACCTTTGGAAAAGGTGTTGGACACGAAAGGGGTTTGATTTCATATTCACACTCCAATCTAAACTATTTTGAAGGAGTATTGGACAGTAAAGGGATTAAATATATTAGTGTCACACCAATGTTAATTAATTTAGGGAAAGGTGTTGGACACTTAAGGGGTTATATTTATCTTTCACCACTTCAAAGTAAAACATTTTGAAGAAGGTGTTAGTCGCTAAAGAGTAAAACTTATCATTTAAAACTCCATTTATTAATTCACACTCCATTTAATATGTTAGACTAAAACACATTATATTTAATATCATATTAACACATAATTAATGTAATGTAAGAAAATAATTACCATAAAGACCCTACAATTGAATTAAAAATGTATAAAAACATGAAACAATAGAACTAAATAAATAATAAATCATGAATCACATAACTAAAAACAAGAACCTCAAAAGGTTTGTATTCATGAATTACAAACTTAAAATTAAAAATGTTTTTTAAATAAAATGTTTATTCCTAATTCACATGGTAGTTTAAAACTACTTATTAACATTTCCTTACATTACAAACTTTATTTTATATAAATTAAATTCTATGCATTATTTCTGAAAGGTATTTGTTTGATTTAACACAAAGTCTATCCTAATGTCACAAAATATAAAAATATTGTGGAAAAAAGGAATATATAAAATAAAAATAAAATATAAATTCAAAATTGGAGTTTATATTTATTAATTCATTTAACTAACCCATATCGTACACAAACTCCACAATATAAATGCATACAAATTAAATTGTAAATTATTATTTATGTACAGATTAATGTAAAATAATATATTACTATGTAATATTTCAAACATAAGTTTATTTAAAATAATTCTCATACAATTCTAACACGTTAATATTCAATACAGTTAAAAAAGTATTTTTTATCAAATCTTTAAAAAAAAAAAAATCAAATTATGAAAAAAACTTGTAAAATATAAATTCAAAGTAGCAACACCATTTTTACCTATATACCTAACAACCTACTTATTAAACATTTAAATAACACATATTCGACTATGAAATCAACATATACAAAATAACAAAATGGCATTAAAAATAACTTTGTACCATAAATACATATATAAAACCAAGCAGTTTCAATAAAAAATTACATAATGCGAAATATAAACATATCACACATATCATACACAATTAACCTACACAATGCTATTATAGACAACACTATTTTTTGCTAATTATATATATTTCAACAATAATAAACATTTTTGGAAATCACAACATTCCGGCAATTATATTTCCGCAGCACAATATTTACTTTCTGATCTTTAGTCCAAACAACCAAGATTTTCACATATGCCTTAGGGTTTGTCTCTGACATGTAGACAAATAACTGATGTCAGCCAGAGATCCCCAGTATGAATGGCCTTGCAGAAGGTGTGATATTTATCGCACCTGCTAAATAAATAATGCTGGAGTAAAATATTTATTGTGCTAAAAACACCCATTATGAATCTTCCCCTAACATACAGAATAAAAGGTGGACTGTGATGCTTGCACCACCAAAAGCCACATGTCCTTTTAATTACCATGCATTTTCACCCTGATTGATATCAGCAAGTTTGACCAGCCAAAATGTATCAGGGGGATGTAGTTTTTATTGCACCCAGTATTTACTGAGTAAGATAAAATAAGCCAGGAGTTACTGCACACACCGTAATTTATTGGGCCACTTGTAATGTGGGCCTAAGTCATAAGCCTGCCCTTTATGTACACTTGTGGTGTATGCAATTCACATAATATTGGTTTAGAAAATTTTGTAAAATTCCCTAAAATGTACACAAATTTACACTAACTTAAACATATTGCATTGTTGCCACCTCATTTCTTGGACGTGATCTTTTAGTTTGGCGGCACTCGGCAAACTGATTTCTGTATAGTAGTATATGAGGTGAGGACCACTCCAAGCTTCACTAGTGCTTCCCAATGTTTTATTAACCTGTGAGCTTCAAGTAATGCAGAATCTGACATACTGAAAGTTGTTTGCCAAGCACTCACAAACTAACAGATTTTTGCCTTGCTGATGAGTGTCAATTAGCACAAAATATATGCCCACAGATATCCAGCGCTTGCTAGGCCAACAGATAATGGCAATTATTTGATTCCTTGTGAGTATGAACACTACTAAGTACTGAATTTACTGAAACATATTGGGAGGATGGGTGAAGGCAGGCAATGTGCTCCTCTTCCGCACTGATTAAATTTCCTAAAGAATGTTATGCTGCTGAAATCTGGGGATGCACTTGTAAGCATGGAGTGGTACATAATCTGATGTACTGAAACTGGCTGCCAAACACCTCCAAACTAACATGAGTTTCATGAAGAGAAGTACTATTGAGCTAGCTCTTGCTGTGCCAACATTGGTGGCATGCACTTGATTAATTGTGAGTATAAACACTATTGAAGAATGCATCTATCAGAATGCATTTGGAGGACTGGTGCAAGCAGACAGAAAGTGTAGCTCACTATTGGGGTCATTTCAACCTCGGTGGTCTTTTCACAAGACCGCTGAGGGACTGCCATGCTGAAGACCGCCAGCTCGGCGAATTATGACTGCTGGCAGCCCTCCGTCCTTTTCCGGATGGAGAGCCGCCAGCAGCCATACTGGCGGTCGGCGGGGAAGTGGAGGTTGCTCCACCTCCACTCCCCTGTCAACAGAACACCGCCCACCGAATCACGTTATGTGATTCGGCGTGGCGGTGTTCTGTTAACGGGGTGCTGTCGGCGGAGCAGCCTCCATGGTTCCCGTTCCCTCCCGGAGGATCAACGGACCAGGTAAGTTGATCGTCCTGTAGGAGAGGGGGGTGTTGTGTGTTTTGTGCATGCATGGGTAGTGTGCATGTGAGTATGAAGAGGGGATGTGTGAGTGCGTGTATGCATGTGGGGGGTAGTGTGTTTGGAAATGTGTGCGTGTCTGCCTGTATGTATGTCTGTATGGATGTGTGCGTGTACGTCTGAATGTGGGTGTGTGAGTATGACTATGGTGGTCATTCTGACCCTGGCGGTCTTGTGACGACCGCCGGGCTGGAGACCCAAGTCTCCAGCCCAGCGGTCGTCTCCGCCATAGCGGTCGGATCGGAGAAGTGGCGGATGACCATGGCGGTAACCGCCATGGTCATAATTCCAATTTTTTTACCGCCAGCCTGTTGGCAGTAAGACCGACCACTTCTCCGCCAACCGCCAGGGTTGTAATTAGGGCCTATATATGTTCAAAAACACATTTTACTCTGACAATCATGCCAGCCACATTACTCTTTTTGCATGTACCACTCGAGTCAGTAGTAAGTATAATTCCCCCTAAAAACTTGTTTCATGTCCATACTTGTATGCCAGTCTTCTCATGGAAGAAGAGATGGGCCTGTCAAGCGTCAGTCGAAGAAGTAGATTAGCTAATCCTGAATCTCTCTGGAGGTATTGACACTCAAATATCTTACAAGAGAAAGAAGAGAAAATACATGAGCTGCAATGATTAGAATAATGAGGAATAACAGAATCAGGATTTTAAAAGTTAGAGATGTGAATATAAACAAGCCCAACATATTATCATAACATGAAAATACAGTTACTACATACAAGCCTAATCTCTAGCTACTGCATGGCACTGTAAGCCAAATCGGACAGTACAGTGTCCCTGAGAAGCACACCCCACTCCGTTTCCTTGGTACAAGGTCAGGCCGCCAGTATGCAGATCAGGATCTGTAGAGACACAAAGGGCCCGATTACGACATTGGTGGTTTGAGGATTGTCAGTGTCTAGTGGCTGTCGGACTACCGCGGTTGTGGTGGTCTGAATGCCACATTATGACGTTAGTGGGCAGACCAGCCAACCTCCTACAATCCCCGCCAGGATCTTAGATCCCAAAAGGTTGAAGGCAATGCAGGTTGCAATCAGCCAGGGCAGTGCTGAAGTCAGCGCTGCCTTGTTGATTTCAACCTTGTTCTCTGCCATCCTTTTCATGGCAGTTTCACTGTGCAGGGGTCCTCCGCCCCAGCACCTACGAAATGTGCACTGTCTGTTGTGCAGACAGTGCGCATTTCAAGGGTGCTGGTACCCCTTGTGTGTTGCAGCACTGCTGCCGGCTGTATTATGAGCCAGAGACAATGCTGCTGTCACTTTCTCTCTGGGCTGACTGGTAGAAACCTAGATTTCCGCTCGTCAGCCCAGCAGGAAAGTCTTAATGGGGCAAACAGGGAGGACGGCAGCCTGGCAGTGACCACCGCATCTGGAGTTAGGCAGACAGGTGTTCCCGTCCACCAAACTCGTAATGGGGCCCAAGGTTTGAGGTCAACCGAAAGACGGCATACATCATGGATGGAAATTCTGTCTTGAACACCCTCTGATGCCCTTTGTCCTAAAATATGTTTTTACGGGGACATGTTTATGTTCATGCAAAGAAGCCTGACGCAGGTATCTACCTAAGTGCTGAACTATTTACGCAGGCTTGGGGCCAGCAATACAAAATAGTATTCTGTGTGCCTCACATTCTGTTCTTGTGATTCAGAGGAAAAGAAGATTTTGCAAATTATGTTATAGATAGCACTGATAATGACGCTTTTCAGAGTAGCAGCTGATAGCAGAATTAAAACAATTTCAGTAAAGGTTTTAGAAAAATCAAATGAATGAGAACAACAAAGCATGGTAATTGGGTAAAAGAGCACAAACCACAAGCCTGGGCTAAGCTATCACTGTTCCAAAGTAACTAACTAAAATGGACCCAAAACACTTCCTAACCGGTAGCCAGTACAAGGCATTCAGGATAAGTGCTGATGGAGAGCCTGAGGGAAGGTTGCAGACCAGTCGGGCAGCTGTATTCTGCACAACCTGTAGCTTGGACATCGACGTTTCATTTACTGCTACCAGCTGCATGTTTACCTATTAAATCAGATTTTGAAAAATGAGTGAAAAATAGATCTGCTTGATTTTGATAATATTTTCCCAAGTAAAAATAAGAATCATAATTTTAATTATATCTAGACCTGGTCCTGGTGTACATAGCCGAAACATTCACAGTCAAAACACAGCCACACTCAATCACTTTGAGGGCACCCTATTTCAAATATGTAGTGTGTGACTTTTGATATATATTTGGACACTGTCTGTGAGTTTACGTGGCACGCTTTTGGAATGACCTATAAACTTGCAAAAATAGTTTTTGCTACATAGTTAAGGCACTTTTTCTTTCTATGTGTCACTGCAGTGCTTTTAAACTCTTCAGGATTCAGGCAAATTCTAGTACAAGGTACACAGAAGTTAGAGGCAGTGGAGGATGGATCAGTGGACACTGAAGAAGTTAGGAAACACAAGACCACTGACTCCATGAAGGTTTAGTTACTCACTTCCTGGGTGGAATCTTTTCAAGGTTACGCAGATCTGAAATTAAGACCTCATATGTCACTCAGACCTTGACTGACAATGTTTTGTAAGTTACAGGAGCTATTCCGTTTCACACCAGTTCACCCTCATTATTAGTCCTTCATGCTTGTTTTTTTCCTCCTTTTTCATGACCTGCATTTTTCGCCGTACTCCTTGTCCTATTTTTATGTGCTTTCTCCTTCTTGCCTTTTAGCTTCTGACTGGTGACCTTACAGTGGTGTTCTGAGCTCTTAGCAGGAATCCACAAATAAGTTCTACAAAACATGTTTAAAATAAAACTTTCTAGCCTGCTGATGATCCTTGCTCACCTGCTGTCTTCCTGACTTCTCTGCAGCTAAGGGTTGTGCACTCTTTACTTAAAGAATCTTAATTCCATATCAAAATGCTGTGTGGAATCAAACATTTCCTGCCTTACGATCACTTCAAACAAGTGGTCCAGTCTCCATTCCTATCAAAGCTGGATTCTAGCAATGTCTTCCACACTGGAGTAATTAAACTGCATCTCACTATCCTGAAAGCAACACTCCTTATCACAGCTACATTTGTCTATGATACAAGGAGATATGATCAAATCCCGTTAATTTGAATCTCCCTGCAGTGACTGCTAGTTGAAGTCCTAACCAATTGAACTAGAATGTGTTGTGCAAAACTTTTCCACTTTGACTCTCCTAATTATTTAACAAATAAACTGGTTGTCTCAAGAGGGCAATGGAAACTACACAGCTCTTTCAAAACAAACCACTCTCACAAGCCTTCAAAATAGAATAGAAGAAGCTACTATTCCAGCAACACATCCTGAACTGATCGACTTTTAGTATACTTCTTCAGTACCTTCAACAACTTGTGTGTGCCCTTTCATGAAAACTCTCTCTCCACTATATCCTCCTTCTGGTACTTGCAAATTATGCCAAGTAATATAATACTATGTTTACTGATACTTCAGGCATCCTAAATTATGTTAACACATGTGGCCCCTTTAGTTCCCTCTTCATCACTATGACTAAGGTTTCTATGTTAAGTTATGAATACGCTATGTTCATCTTACCTAAATAAGTTAGAAATCTTTTGTAAAATAATTGGCTGTGTTTTGTTTTGGCTTTCTTCTTAAACATATGGAAAACTTCTTTCACCCTTACGCTCTAGGGTGTGCTACACAGAAAAATGAATAAATAAATGAATACATGAGAATGCTCATACCTTTGTAACCCAAGTGCTTCAGGAAAGCAGTGCAATGTAGCACTTGCCAACTCCACTATTAAACCTCTTGTAGCCATCCTTCATGCAGCTGCCTAATTGGCCACATGCACCAAGAAATCAGATTACCTCACCCCTGTCATAAAAGATCCTCACTGGGTCTCTTTGAAAGCAACACTTGAATTCATAGTATCCTTTCTAACAGAATAGCTTTCCATGCTCACCTATCATTCTGTTTCAGACCAAAATACATAAATAGAGTATTGCAAGCAAAACATGTCTGTTTTTGGAAATCCCCAATGCAAGACTTCAAGCTAACCATTCCCTGACATAGCCTTTGGATGATAAAGTCTTATCCCAGGTCATCCACATTAACAATCTGATTTAGAAGAAACCATCAACACATAATTAAACATCTGTACTCATCTGTACAACCATCCTATTAAGGGATCCCCAAATGACAGATATGAAACTAGTGGGGACACTCATGCCATACAAATGCCTCCACCATGAGCTGGGGTTAAGTCTACTAGACATAGTAGCAGATCTGCCAGAAAAAACTCAAATGAGTGGTCCACCATTATTCCACTAGGTGTTAAGGTCATTGATAGATATTCTGCCAGAGATTTTCTCACAAAAGTGGTCCTTCTCAAGGATAATAGAGACACTTTGTTATAGAAACCTTTAGTGCCCCTGCAGAACACTCTAAATATGGTGGATTTTTTACTGCCATCCCCATGGGAGTAGAAATCCTATATACTAAAAGTAAATGTAAGGAATTGGGGTATTGATTGAGAGTGGTAAAAGCCTCACGAAGACAACAACCACAGAAGTCACTAAATTAACCTGTGTTGAACAACTCTGGCAGCTCGGCACAAAGCAGTCAGGCTTAACTTAGAGGCAAAGTGTAAAGTAGGTATGCAGTTCGCAAACAATGATAAAATGAAAACACAACACAAGAAAAATACCAAATCTATTTAAATAAATAGGGCGCATTTTAATAAATAAAATTATATCCGAATGACAAAAGTCCTAAAGAAGGACTTGAAATATTACATTTCTAAGTTTTAAGTAATTATAGCACCTAAAAGCACAAAGTGTCACTCATGATTATGTGGTAATGCTATACCGGGGAAGTCAGAAGTTCAGGCCAACCGTGATACATCGCTGGTTGGATACAGGGACAAGGTTAGGCCTCCTAAAAGAGTTACCTTCTCAAAGTCTGGTGCAAAGAGTTCTATTTGTGGTGTAGGAGACTACGAGGAGCAGATAGAGTTACAGATGGTCGTCCCTGTAGGAAGAGCAGCCCAGGCATTGCATGTTGATTTTACCATAGTGCTAAGATTTGTCACAACTCAATCTAATGCCTTTGTGCGGTGGGTATTACTCGCTGGCCTCATGTCATTTTTTCCCCTGTGGTGCCTTTCTGTCTCAAAGTGCTTCATGACTCTCCCCTTCCAGAAGTCTAGAGCCATTGCAACTCCTGTTGTGTTGCTGTGCAAGATTCATCCAGTTTCCATCTGCAGATATCATGTGCTCTTTTAGGACAGTCATGTTTTTATTGTGAACCATTAAATTGTATTATCATGCACTTGGTTTCCGTGTACTTGTTGTTGTCAATTACCGGTTGCACCTACTGCCTGTTAAGCCATGCATTTTTGTATATAACATGTGTCTTTTCTCGGGTTCCTTGAAAAGCCTTCACATGAGACATGTGCCCTTTTGGACCACTCTTTGCTTCCTGCATAAACAGCCCCTCGTATCGGGGCTTGACCTCGTCCCTGTATCTGGACCTGCACAATTTCCCATTAAGTCCTGTGCATTCAGCTTCCCTGCACTCATCTCTTGAGTTGCCCAGATCTTCCTGTGTTCGTGTCCAGCACGAGTTTTCGCCCTGCTCTCTTGAGTTGCCCAGACCATCATCTCTTCATTGCTGTGCAACCTCATCCCAAGGCTCATCTGCCAAGTCACCCAGAAACTATCCAGCGCTCTAATCTTCCAGATCCTTTCTGATGACTCTGAGATCCTGACTTCTGAGACCCCTCCAGTGTCTCCCTCCACGGCCTGATTCCACCTCTTCTCTAACTTCCTGCCTGCAATCTTTGAACTCCTGTAAAGTGATTTTCTTTTTAAATACTTGAACCCAGGTTAGTGTGCACTAATCTTTATTAGTATGTGCAGGCCTGTCGGTATGCTCCTTGCTTTATCTACCTCTAGTCCCGCTTTCCTAGTCTTGGTTCCTGAACTGTGTTGCTCAAGGACTAGATACTGTTTCCAAAATCAACCTAATACCTCCAACTTATGTACTGAATGCAATCCTGTTTTCTAGCATACCTATGGGAGTGTTTTCGACTCCAGCCTTGAACCAAGTGTAACTGTGCTTTCTAGCATTCTGAGGAGTGTCCTTGGCTCCTACCTGTGTATCTAACATAACCTTGTTTGTAACATAAATTGGGTTTGCCTTTAACTCTAACCCACATTTTAAGAACAACCTTAGAAGAGTCAGTTATTCCAATATTCAGCTAATAAGTAACCTTGTTCCATGTATTGCCTGGTTTTCAAGTATACAGTAATGTACAGAGTATAATCCTCGGAGTGTCAGTAACTCCAACTTTGTGACAAGAACAATCCTGTTTTGTGTGTATTTGAATAATTGAGTTTAACCTGGGCATTGAGTACAACATTGGGAGAGTGCATACTTCCAACCTTGTGCCACATCTAGTCTTGTTCCAAGTTCATGTAATTCTGAATGTAATCCATTTTCAAGAGTAACCTGTTTACAAACATACCTTGAGAGTTGTTTAACTTCCAACCTATGTGCTCAGAGTAACCTGGCCCTCTGATTCCAATATATGTACAGAGTGTAGACTTTGGAGTGTCATTAACTCCAATCTATGTTCTGAGTTTATTTGTGGAGTGCATTCAAACTCTACCTAGTAATTCAAGCTCTTCTTCAGGAGTTCCAGAAGATTCAATTCGAGTATCTGGGTGATTTGGCCTTATGTTATAATTGTTTAGGAAACCTGTAATTGTGAAATATCGAATGCATTGTATTGTAAACATGTGGAGGATTTATGCACTGATAGTAATTTCCTCTTCTTGTTTTCAGTGTATTGCATTTTCATGATAACCAGAAGTGCTGCCTTACAAAAATACATCTTCGATTAAGAAGTAACAATCCTGTTTAGTGGAGTAGCACCGTCGCTATCATTCCTGGAGCATTGCGTTGGAGGTCCCGTGGGCTCTTGTTGTATCATGAAGTGCAGATCTCGGGCTGGCTCACCTTTTCCTTTTGAGAAGATCTCTCATTGATACAAGCCAAAGATCCAGGACCTTGGAGGCACTTCTTGGGACTCAGAAACTCACTTCAGCAGAGACTGCCAGGGCTCAGGCAGGTCAAGTTGCAGGTCCAGGCAGGCCCTGTAGCAACAAGTCAGCTGGGCAGTTACAGGGAGCTATCTGAAAAGTGTTACACAAACAGGTGGTTTACATGTAAGTTACAGGCCCTGAATGTATGTGGAATCATTTGCCAGGGTCTTACAAGTACACTTAGGGCAGATTTACAATCCCCTAGCACTTCCTTATATCCGCCTTAGCGTAATTTTTAGGACACTAAGGCAGATTTAAGGTGGACATTCCCCCAGTCCGTATTTACAAAGTGGTGCAATGCATGCATTTTGCCACTTTGAAATCCCTTGGTCGCATTATGCCATTGTCAGGCATGATGTATGAAAGGGGGGCATTACCATGCAAAAAGGCCCAAAAAAATGCACTATTTTTTCTGTAATTTTTAACACCTGCTCAGGGCAGGTGTTAAAGTGACACACTCATAATAATCTATATGCCTCCTTGTGCTTTGCTGCACTAGCATCAACATTTTTTACGCTAGTGCAGCAAAGCGCCACAACAAAATCCAAAATGTTTACACTGTTGTGTTAACGACTGCCGTGGTGGCGTATTGTAAATACAGCGCAACCATGGTGTTGTTAGGAGGGCCAAGGGGGGCGGAAGATAAGGCACATCAGGTCTGATGCGCCACATCCTTGTAAATCTGCCCCTAAATGTGGTAGTTGAGTGTAGACCAATTTAACCATGTTTGAAGTAGGGAACACATGCACTCTAGCACTGGTTTGCAGTGAGAAAGTGCACAGAATCCTAAAGCCAGGAAAAACTAATTCAGCAAGGAGGAAGGGTGAAGGCAAAAGAGTTGGGGGAATATCATGTCATGGATGTCATTAATTAAGGAGATACATGAGGTAAATCTCACCATTTAACAACTGAGCTACAGAGACAAGGATGAATCAAGTGGAGTAATGAAGATTAGTGGTAAGTAATCTCAGCATTAAATAAGGCTAGCTGAGCACACTGCAGTATGGCACTCATAAAGTTACACAGCACCTTCTATGCCCATTCTGTTTTCACCGGGCAGAACTCAGCAAATGGTGCCTACCGATAGGCTCCCAAAGCACTGCAAAGCAGGTTTAATCCTCTGACACTGTTCCAGGGTTAAGTGTTCTGTCTCAACCTACCATCCTTGAATTTCAGTTTGTTGTTCTTAAAAGTACTCAATATGGCCATTTGAAGTTGCCAAACGTCTTCAGCCTTAAAGAGGCAATGAAGCTGAAGTTTTCAAATGGACAAGGTTCTACTGATAGTGCCAATAGAAAGATGTCAACCTTATTTCGTGGCAGCAAAATGTAGTTCTAATGCATTTCTTCCACCATCATATCTACAGAAAGAGCCCTTCACAAAAATCATTTCTCCCAATACCATTTGTGAAGGATTTTCTGAAAGGTCTAGAAGTTTTTCTCCTATTTGAAAACCATCTCCTACCTGGCAGTTGAATTTGGTTTTATTGTCTAGATTGATGGCTTGACCATTCGAGCTGATACACAAGACCTCTTTGCAATATGCTTCATCAACAGTTCATTATCTTATTGTAATCACGTCAGCTCATAGGTTCAATAAGATTCAGGCCATATCACTTCAGCAGCCTTACATGTTTTTGCCTTCAGAGTGATTTTTATAAGCCATCATCCATTCACAGTACAGGTTGTCACTGGTTTTCCTGTACACCAGTCTATCTGCTTTTCTAAAATCCTAGTTCTCTGGCACAGAGACCCGTCTACAGAGTTCTAAGCTCCACTTCAACAAAGCTGAGTGTTTGACAAAATTACTACAATTGTTTGTTAATTACAGCACATTAGAGACAGGTTGTAAACAGCTGATTTTTCATTGCATTGTTTTATGTATGTTCTTATGTTCCCAGCTGGCTAATACACTGTTGACAGGGAATCCTAAAGCCTACTCTATGATGGGAGAAACACTCTGAAAAATCGATTTGCCTAAGGTCTAAATTTAACTCACTGAGCATCTTGGGCCAGATGTAGGAAACACTTTGCGAGTCGCAAACGGCAAAATCTGCTCATGATCATACATTATAGAAGGAGAAGTTACTAAATGGTAATCCTAGTTTTGCCTTGTAGAAATATTAATTGAAGTAGTAACAGCCCACCCACCTCACCATGTTAAATATTATGCAGTAGGGTGTAGGTTTAATAGATCTTTATTGAAATATTGATTCCAAATGAATTTGCCAGTACAATGTGTGATGCAATAGTGAAGGGTGGCTATGTTCTTAAAGGCACAGTTTCTAGTTTCAACTCTGTACGGCTGCTGCCTATAAGGCTGCATTTCCCTTTGTCAGGTATGTGTTTTTGAATGTGACTTATAAGCAGCAAGTTGAAAAATGCTGCAGAATGTTTATGTTTCTTTTTAAATAGTTTTCGATTCCATATTTTAAAACTGGACTTGGTAAAACGTTTGGAAATTTGGGATGGTGATTAGCACCTGTTCTGTGTTTGGCACTTATTCTCTTTATGCAAAACAAACAGTTATTTGTTTTCTTTGCACCTTCACACTACACCCGTGCATTACCTGTGTCTGATATCCATATGGATTGTGCGGCAGATTCAGGTTTGTTATGAATGTTTAAACAGACTACTCACAGGCTCTCCTATATGAACGATTAACATACAAACATGCACTGGCAATGCCAATAGGTGTGTCTCATGAATGAAAGTGCCCTTTGTGTCATAGATGAGTTTAGGCACTCAATAAGTCATTATACGGGCACTCTGTCACTCATATTTGCATTCATGCATCCATTCATCTTTCACACAACTGCAATAAACCACACACAACTCAACAACACATACAAGCTAAAATAAAAGAATGCAAGTAGTAAAAAGAAAACATAGTGCTGTCTAAACACAGAGGGAATGTGCTTGTGAAAATAAAATTAAGCACCGCAGTGAAGGTTAATATTGTAAAGTCATTGTACACAGTATATCATACTTGTAAAGTTCCAACATGGCCACCACCTTTAAAACAACATGTTGGCCATCTTGGAGTGGTAAAACAATGTACACTGCGGACAGCTGCACTCCACAATAGTTTCCTCGTTTAGAGAATGTAGCAGCTGGAAAAATGTGCGCTACAGATGAAATGAGCCCCAAGCAAGTTATGATTTAGCACTGCCCTGGAGAGTTGTAGTCTTCTGTTAAGAAAAATTAAAACAAGCATTTGCAATGCAATGGGTCTCCCATTACGTCGAGTTAGAGCTGTCAGCGTTGTAAACTCCTAACCGGACTTTTCTTGCCACATTAAATGAAGAAAAAAAACGAGCGTGATCGCGCTGTGTAAAACACTGCACGATCGCTCTTCGAAATAAAGAGAAAAAGTAGTCCAGAAACCATGCAGAAAACATGAAGCCTCGTATGTTTCCAGCAGTTTACGGGTGATCTCGAGGAGGGCTAAACACCGGAAAAGGCATGATGTATGCATGCCTTTCACGAATGAAGACAAGTGGATTTTAAAAGACAAGCCCACGAACCAATGAAAGTGACTGACATAACATGGGCGTGGTTACAATCCCCCTAGAGAGAGATTAGAAGAGGGGCTTTGTGCTCGCCCCTAATGAAAGGAGGAGAAGCAATGAAATTAAAAGGAAATTATAAAAGGAGAAAATTGATAACTAAAGGACTGTTCTACCAGCACTGGCATATACTCATTTTCAGATGGATGTGCACATGATCAGAAAAGGGTATCAAAAGGGCATCCATGAGTGGTGTAGGTTGATGATTACCCTATGCAGTATGCTGTCATGGAGTGAAGTAGAGTGTAAATGACACCCAGAATGACCAGTGACTGAAAAGAGCTCATTTAAAGGCCCCCAATCTACGTATGTGTAAGATGTATCTGTATAGTGAAAACTCGTTGATACGCTGAAGCCTCACGTAAGTTCTTCACTTCTCAACAGACTTTTGGTGACTGTCAATCAACTATATTGTTGGTCCTGGGGTAATCTCCCCGTTTATTTTTTTCTTTCAGAAAAGTGTAGTAGCTTTGTCCATCTCGATTTCTTTAATTACACTTGGGACTAACGACATAGGTGAGATAGCACATTACTTTGGTACACTTCCCGTCTGACTAATAAAGTATTTGACTGATAACCTTTAGCCCTCAAAACTTGGAAGGACGCACCCGAAATGTTGCTATTGAAGCGCTGAATAGAATAACATACTCGTACTCTGGTGTATTCGCTCTCCTATTCCCAGAGAAGTAAGTGTATTGGTATTGTTATAATAAGATCGCTAACCAATGTACAACAACTTTACCTTCCCAAATTATTTGACCAAGGTATCATTTTTCACTACCCCTGCGCCCCAGCCATGATTGTTGCAACCAACTTCAAAACTGTGAAAATAACCCGTTCTAATCTGCAAGGATGCCCCCTCTCGGGAGCCACGCTGCATTGTACAAACATAAGAAAATGAATTTAAACGCACATATAGTTCAGTTGTGTAAGTCGTGGTACTCTGAAATAGCGCCAGCAGCATCGTCTCTGTATTGCAGAACAGTGATCGGGCGCCGCTCCTCGGCACTGGGGCAGTGCAGTTTTGACCCAGCAGCAGCACAAGCAGACCAGTAGGCACGTGGCTTTTAAAACACGGATCGACAATTAATACACGACTGTCATTCACTATGAGCAATGCAAAATCAACTTTTCAGTTTTCACTATTACTGTCTTTGTTCAGGGCTTATAATTACTGTCAGGTCCCCCTGCCATCATCCCCTTCATCACAAGTGAGATATATCCTATCTCAAGTACAGAAAAAAGAACAGTGGAATACTAGTACTACTGCCACTCCCCCTCTTGCTGGAGGCTACAGAAGCAGCACTTACCCCATATTCCACCTGTTCTATTTTCTATCGTCATGTTAGATGAAGAGGGTAAGTAGTAATGGTTCTCCCTCTGGGCTTGGGCAACCCCATTGGCAGTTTTATGGGAGCCTGACCGGTGTCTCAGCTGGGTGGAGATGGCTGGTGGGTGAAAGACGCGCCTCCTGGGCTGTGGGATTTGCCAGGAGATGTGCGCATGTTGTGGCCTGCGATGCACTGTTAGGACTTGTCCCAGCCTTCCTGGGACTGTGCACCTGGCTTCCGGGTCATGTTTGGCCATGCATGCGCTCTGGTATGGAGGGGGGGCATGGGTGGACACACTGTGGCTTTCTGCATGTTTGGAAAGGAGAAGCCTTATATGATGGCATGGTGAGTACTGCTTAGCAGTTTTGTGGCTGAGCTGTTTTATATCGCTGTCTCTTCCTGCAACTATGTGGTTTTCATTCTGCCTTGTTCTTGCACTACTTGAGCACAGAGAAACATTCCATGAAGAGGAGGTATGTGGAGTCTTCCTCTTCTTCTTCAGAGTAAACCTTCTCCCCCTCCCGCCCTAAGCATTGCAGGGAGAGTATGGATGATAGTTTGCAGAGGCCTATCATGGAATCCTTGGCGGAAATGCATACCAACCCCCTTCAGCACAATGAGATGTTGCCCCTCCAGGGTCAGAGGCAGAGGACCCTGGAATGGATGAGCAAAAAGGAAAATATATTGCTTGGGATATGCTGCCTGATCTGCTTGCTCAGTTTTAGGGGGACATGGGTTTCCCTGAGGAGAAAGTTCCTGTCACTTCTGGGTAGCTTCTTTGCCAGTTTCAAAGTTGTGCATGGCTGGATGACCCAAATAAAATTATTCTGGCTCACTTCTTGACGAAGTTGTATCTGTTGAAGGATATGCAGATGCTATCCCTATTGACTCTTTCATGGTCAATTTTGTGGGGCGTACATCCCCAGCAGATGACGCTGTCATAAAAGACTCTAGTGATATGAAAGTAGATGAGGCTTGAAAAAGGTTTATTCTGCTATGTATTTGGCTCTGTGCGCTGGGATTTATGGGAGCTACGTGGCACAGTCTTTAATTTCTGACTTCAAGGCCCTCTACAGGTCCAAGGTGGATGGCTCTGATTGTGCTGGATTGCTAGAGCTCATCAAGTGTCAGGTAGAATAAATGTCTGACATCTCCTTTGATGTGGTCAAGGCAGCAAGCCCCGTCAGAGGGTTCTTGCATTTTGGCCAACCAAATTTTGGTGTTAAAGGACTGGTGGACTGATTTTGCCCAGAATGCGTCAGCTTTTCATCTTCCTTTTCAGGAGACTCATTTGTTCGGGGCTGAACTAGAAGAGTTGTTTGAAGAGAACAAGCATTCCTCCTCCCTGAAGAAGCTGGCCTCTGAAAAACTCTGTTAAAACCAAATTGCCCTTTTGTCAGCCCTCCAGGAATTTGCCTCAGCAAGGGAGGTTTCAGGCTAGGAGTGGTAGAGACAGGAAAGCCAAGTCACCTCAGAAGCCTCGCTACTTTCTATATGGTGGTGTCTCAGGAGGGGGCTGTGAGGGGGCAACTTCAACAGTACCTTCCTGTATGTGAAGCATCTACTTCAGATATTTGGGTTTGGACACCCTTCTGGTAGGATAGCAGATCTAGTTTTCAGCTCTGCCAGATACCTCTAGTATAAGGCTCACTCCTTGGCTACGAAAGGTAGAGAAACGCCTGGCCAGTTCTCAAGATATAGGGGTCATTACGACCCTGGCGGCCGGCGGTATGTTGGCGGTAACACTGCCAACAGGCTGGCGGTGTTCCGCCAGCAATTATGACCGTGGCGGAATTGCCACGGCCATATCGCCGGCCCCTCCAATTTCCCACCAGGATTCCGCCTGGCGGTCATAATCCCCAGGGCAGCGGTGCCAGCACCGCTGCCCTGGGGATTATGAGTCCCCGACCGCCGGCCTGTCCATGGCGGTACACACCGCCATGGAAAGGCCGGCGGTAAGGGGACTTGGGGTGCCCCTGGGGGCCCCTGCACTGCCCATGCACGTGGCATGGGCAGTGCAGGGGCCCCCAGGCATAGCCTCATCGACCATTTCACTGCCCGAAATGCGCGACGGGTGCTACTGCACCCGCTGCACATCAGCATTGCCGCCGGCTCGATTACGAGCCGGCTGCAATGTTGATGTGACATGTCCGCTGGCCCAGCGGAAATGTCATAATAGGGAGACAGAAATACCGCCGGCAATGGCGGTATTCTGTCTCCGCGGCATTGGCGGTCTTTGGAAAAGACCGCCGAGGTCGTAATGACCCCCATAGACTCTGCTCTTTAGAAAGCTGGCAAAGTTGAGGTTCCTTGTGTCGAGCATGGCAGGGGTTTTTACTCTGTAATCTTTCTGGTAGAGCAGCCCATAGGGATTTTTGACTTGTGTTGGACCTGAAAGCCCTGAACAAGTTTGCAAGGACATTGTCCTTCAAGTTGGATACTCTTCAGAGGATTAATCCTCTGGCACGCAGGGACCATCAGATGTGTATGTTGGATCTGCAGCACACATATTATCATGTTCCCATGCATCCCCTGCACCAGCAGTACCTGATGGTTTGCATCAGAGATCAGAATTTTCAGTTTTGGGTATTGCCTTTGTGGTTGAAATCAGCACCCCAGGTATTCAAGAAAATGGTGGCTTCCTCAGTGATATTTCTTCATCTGCACAGGTTCCACCTGTATCCATACCTCGATGTTTGGCTGCTGCATGCTCCCGCAAGGTCTCAGCTGCTTCAAGGTCTGGCCTTGGTCTGCTCCCAGATTCAGGCACATGTATTTGTAATCAATCAGACCAAATGTCAGATGACCCCTTCCAAGGATTTAACTTTCACAGGGCCCTGTTTTCAGACAGACCTCAACCAGGTGTTCCTCCCAGGACCAAAGGCGGTGGTCCTGAGGTCCTTGGACTTGCATGCCATAGGCTGTCCCTCCCTTCCAGTGAGGCAGTGGTTGAGGTTGTTGGGGCACATGGCAGCATCAGTGTTCACAGTGCCCTGGGCTCACTTTCATTTCTGTCCCCGTTGGTCACATCTTCATGCTTACTGGGATCCCGTGCCAGAGAATTTTGATTGTGTGATTCCTGTGACGTCACCGATGGTGGAGGTCCTGAAGTGGGGGTCACGGCCTACTTCTCTGGCCTGGGAGATGGTTCTTCAGTGGGATCCCCTTTTGGTACTTACAAAGGATGTCAGCTCCATCGGTTGGGAGGCCATGCTGGAAGACAGGTCGCCTCAGATGAGGTGGTCCTTGCAGGACAGCATGCGCTCTTCCAACTGGAGGTATCTAATGGCCGTGTACAGGGCTGTGATGGGTTTCAGGTCTTCCCTTGTGAGTTTGCAATCTGGTGGTCAGGTCAGACAATTAGGTTACGGTGGCCTACCTGAACAACGAGGGAAGAATTTAGTCCCTCAATGTTGTGGCTACCCCGATTTTTCAGTGGGGGGAACAGTTCCTGCAGTCGCTAGTGGTGGTTCACATAAGAGGGGTGGATGATTAGGTGGTGGATTTCCTCAGCAGGTTGTTTCCTCCTTCTCAGGAAATGTTGTTGGCTAGAGTGTTGCTTCTTCAGTTGTGCAAGATGCTCGGGTGCCATTTCTAGACCTCTTTGCTTCCTGGCTCATTGCGCAGGATCCCAGGTTTTGTTGTCGGGTTCCACAAGCCTGGGGGGTGGAAGCCCTGACTCTCCGTGGCTGGATCATATGCTGCATGTCTTCCCTTTGGTGTCTTTGATCTCTCCTCTATTGGCCAGGTTGTTGGGGGAGGCCAGGGTGAAGATGTTGGTGGTATCATTTTGGCCTTAGCAGTTGTGGTTTCTGAGGCTCAAACTGCTGCCAATCCAGGGTCCTTGGATGATTTCATGCCTCCCACTACAGCAGCTTCGCCTTTCGGACTCGAAGTTGAGTGGTTTGCAGGGAAAGGCGTTACCAGGCATTTAGCAGTGACTATCCAGAATCCTCAGAAGCCTTCCACTCTGCACTCTTATTGGAGACATTTGGGTAGTTTCTAGCAGATGTGTATGCCTTTCCAGCTTTTGCTGCTGGATTGTCAGCTGAGGTGTGTGTTGCAGTTATCATCAGAAGGTTTTGAGACACGTCTAGCGGGCTCACCTTGAGGGGCCAGTAGGCAGCTATTCATGCTTTTTGGTCTCTTTGGGGGAATTTGATGGATGCCGAGGACTTGGTGGCATGGTTGTTGCACAGTTTCCCCCTGACTAGGCCTTTGATAAAAACGTTGTCCCCTCCTTCTGACCTGCCTTTGGTCCTGAAGGCCTTGGTGTCTTCGCCCTTTGAGCCATTGGAATTGTTGAACATTAAGTTTGTCACCATCAAGGTTGTGTTTTTAGTGGTCATAACCTCTGCTCAGTGGATTGAGGAGATGGGAACTTTGATGGCTTTGGAACCTTATTTGTCTTTCTGTGAGGATGGAGTAGTTCTCCGGTTGGGTCTCTCTTTTATTCCTAAGGCGGTCTCCCAATTTCATAGGTCTCAGGAAGTAATTCATCCTGCTCTCATGGACAAATTTGAGTCTCTTTCTGAGACTCCAGGGTCTCTGTTGGATGTTCATCAAGCCCTTTTCTCCCTCCTGTGCTGTCGGTCGTCCTTCATATGTTTGGGGCATGGTAGTTCAGGTGGAATGCTGAGTAAGTGCTGCCTATGTAGCCTCCAGCAGGAGGGGGAGGTTCAGTAACATTCCTCTGTTCATTATTTTAAATTTGAGATATGACATATCTCACTTGTGATGAATGTAGCGAGGATATCAGCACCAGAAGTAATGAATATTACTTCATTTGATAGGGAGAAATGGCAAGCCGGTATTTTGTTGAATGTTGTGATTTGTTACGTCTCATGACCATTTTGTTCAGTGGTCACAGTATCCAGGCTTTACTGAGTTTTGTGAATATTATTTTTTGAACTGAAGTTTGAATTTGTTGTCTCAATTGCTTCTCATTTATTGGATGCAACTTGGAGGTTCTTGCAAATAGTGAAAAGGAACTATGTAACTATGTAACAAATGCGCCATCTTTACAATCCCATTTTCCCTTCTAATTTCGACTTATTTGCTATCCTGCTGATAGCAAAGCATTGAAGTGGCTTAAGGGGTGTTACGTGTTAACCTGACAGAATACTGACCTTACACAGCAATCAAAGTTAGCAAAACAGTTTAGCACACTAGATCCACAAACACCAGATTTTCCACCAGCCAGCACAAAGTATTGTACATATGGCCCACTGATCACATTCACATGGGTTTGTTGTAAAGTTGCAAAAACCGAGACTCCATGTAGTTCCATCCTTCAAATCTTACAATCTAAAGATAACTTTCTATTTATTAGTTTCTCCTCTAGTGCTGAGAGTCACATAATCAGTTGAACACTCTGAAACAAAAGAGAAAATATTGAGAACAAGCTATACTGCCAACATGTCAATGCTTAAAATATTAGACAACAATAATGTAATCAATCTTTCGAGAAATGTGCTTACAGATTGTTAGCAAGATTTGACAGAAACAATAGGCCGAGCTTTCCCTTTTTTGAGTCCTGAATAAAATACTTTTTTTTAAAAGATAGCTTCAGTGAAAACCCAAAACAATATATCACTTTCTGTCTACAATTAATCTATGATATAAATAGCTCACTGTGTGCTAATTCAATGTACTTTTGAGATGTAAAATGGTCCATTTTATTACAATGTAAGGCCTCAAGAGATGGTGGAATGGTACCAAAGTCTACTCCCTGTATCTTCAAGCCAGACCCAAAAAAACAGGAATACAATTGGTAAAAGAAACAAATTTGAGGATGAGCCAATTGCTTTCAAGTTTGGAGTTTCCTTTTGTCCTTTGTGTCAATATTCTTTTGTAATATGATTTGTGGGTGTGGAGAACCTATAGCTATTTCTCTTGAAAGCCCTTCTTCCACCAAGATTTTCTTTCTGATTCTGGTTTCATGATATGCCTCCTAAATTTGAGGTAGTAAACAGTAAGGGCCTCATTTACAAGACTCTGACATCAGATTTCTTGTGCTTGCTTCACATCTCCTAACAACATCATGGATGCACTGTACTTACAATAGAGAGCTCCATGGCGCACGTTTTCGCAGATGCATCAGAAATGTTCACACATTTGTTGGTGCTAAACTGATGCATTGCTGTAGTTGCATTGTTAAACTGACACAACTCCAGCAATGTGAGGAGAGTCCCATAGGAAGAAGTCCTGTGTCAATTTTACACCTGCTCTGTGCAGGCAATAACATTTTGATGCAGTGAAGTCATAGAATGATGCAGTGAAATGTTGTAAATTTCACAGCTTCAGTACTACGTAGCTTTTTCTGAGGGAACGCTTCCCCTGCATACATTATACCTGTTGCAGGTAAAATGTGAGGCAGGGCTTTACAAACTGACGCATTGGGCCTAAAAGATCAATTTTTTTATATGGAGCAGTGTAGTGCACTGCTAGGGCCAGCACTGCAGAAACCAACAATGACGCTGTGGTGGCACAAAGAGTATGTAAATAAGGGCCTTAAGTTTATACACATCTGCTGCAGGAGCTTCTAAAAACAATATGTTTCTTTGTGACTTTTTTCAGACTCAAGGAATTTGAGCTTTTGTGCATGTGAAGGTTTGAAGAGGTTTAAAGAGAGGTTGCAAACTCTATGCCCTCAGAAAAGTGGGATTAAACTAAAAAGAACACATATGCTGTTGTTAGAGAAAAGTAATAGCTCCAAAGGGATTCCTAGGGCAAGATGTACTAGAAATAGAGTAGACCCAAATTCTCTAAAATAGTAACAATGTGGGACTATTTGTATACAGTTAGTGCAAATAGAAAAGACAATGCCCTCTTTGCACTTTTACTAACATGCAGCTGGATATTTCGGGGCTAATTCGCAAAGCATGTAAGAGTACGCAAAAGAGAAGAACTGTTCTAATAAGTCACATTCTCAAAAATGCTTTTGTAAATCTGTCCCATTTCATTTTCATTCTGTTGCCAAAAAAACATGCACAAAGCTTGATTTTAGGAAAAAACACAAGCCAAGGTCCACACATTGATCAATACATTTCTTCCCACAGTTGCTCAGCTCAAGTCATCAAAACAATTGAGATTGTTTCTAAACATCAACTAAAATACATAACTAGTGAGATGGAAATAATCAAATAAATGACAAAAATGATTATTAATTCTTCTGAGAGTGATTAGCTTGAGTGCTAGGGCTATGCATACTCTGCAGAATCCCCCAGCCACAAGAACTTCCTAAATTCCAAGAAAATTACATAACATGATTCACGGTGCATAAAAAGTTCTTGCCCGCTATCCTTGTGACTTTATAGGCAATGGCATACCTTGCATGCTAAAATCACTTGAGGAACCATAGAAGAATGGTTCAAGCTGAAAATATCGTGCAATAAGACATCTTGGGCCAGATGTATCAAGCATTTTTGCGGTCCCAAAAATGCATTTTGTTAAGTATGAATCTCAATTTGCGATGCCACTTGTAACTTGTTACTGAATCACAATTTGGAATTGCAACTACATACCGATTTGGTATCAGGAATACCGATTCACAGCGGTATGTAGTAACGGGCCACTGCCTATTCCTAAAAAAACTTAAAAGAAAACCTTTAAGTTTTTCTTTTTTAAATGCATCCCATTTTCATTTAAGGAAAACGAGCTGTATTTAAAGGAATAAAAATTGCTTTATTTAAAAGCAATCACAGACCATGGTGGATTGCTGACCCCAGCAGGCCACCATCCCTGTGATTGTAGCTATTCACAGTGGGTTGCAAATTACAAACTATCTCATCAACAGCTATTACCTGATTCACAGAAAATTGCAATTAGGTAATCGCTATCCAGATAAATGCTATATCTGGCCATTGGTGCCCAAACAATGCACTTGTGGGCAAAAATCACAAGAAATGTCATGCTATGCAACAAAACAAAGATGTGCACATTTCACCTAACACAAATACAGGCAATATGTAGAATTATGGCCCTCATTTCAACTTTGGCGGTTCAAACCACCGCGCGGCCGCCAATGCAGCCGCACTCCCGCGGTGTCTATTTGGAGATCCCTGCTGAGCCGGCGGGTAGATCCCCAGTGGGGATCTCGGCCGAAACACGGGAGCCGGCTCCAAAATGGAACCAGCGGTGTTGCGGCGGTGCGATGGGTGCAGTTGCACCCATCACGCTTTTCACTGTCTACTACGCGAAAAGAGGCATAGTTACATGACCTGCGGAGTCCTGAATGCACCTGATCTCGAAAGCACTAAGCAGGGTCGGGCCTCAGGCCCGACCCTGCTTAGCTCTTCCGAGATCGGGCACATTCAGGAGGGCAGTAGGTAGTGATAGCTCTCATTTCAGGCCTCTTCCGCACCGGTTTGTCCTGTGTAAAGTGCACACGGTGCAGGCCAGTGCACAAGAGATGGAAATTACAGCTTTCCTTTGCTGCCTATGGCCCATAGGCAGTGAAAGCTGTCCATAGGCATCGAAAGCTGCTGTTTCAGCCCTTGTTTGTGCACCAGTGGAAAGAGGAAAGTTGCAGCTGCCATTCTTTTCACCAGGACTCAGTCACAAGCAGGGGAAATAACATTAACAAATGTGATAGAAAGGTTCAAGGTAGAGGTACCTTGACCCCATAGGACTGATGGAGGGGCCCGTGAGGGGCCTCTCATGGGCAGGAAATTGTCCAAAAGACGTTTTTTTTTAGAGTGTGAGGATCTACTGATGCACCTGGGTCCTCTCAGATCCTCTTGGATTTGGGTGGATCTGCGGATCCAGACTCCAATAAAAAAAGCTAGCCCTCTCACAGGCCCACACATCTAATCACACATTCACTCCCATACGCACACACTCACTTACACACCCACAAAATCACTCACAAACCCATACAGCCACTCACACACCCATTCACAGATCTACAAAACCATTCACACACCCACTCACAGCCCCACATAGCCACTCATACACCCACTCACACATGAATTCACACACCTACATATACACCCCCATACAACCACTCACACACTCACTCACAGACTCACAAAACCACTCACACCCTACCCACAGAGCCACTGACACACCCACAAACACAGACAGACACACACCCACAGAAGCACTCACACACCCACTCACACACCCATACCGTCACTCACACACCCACTCACAAACCCAAAAAAGCACCTGCACACCCACAAAGCCACTGACACACCTTCTCACACACCAACACAGCCACTCCCATATCCGCCCGCAGACCCAGACAGCAAGTCATGCACGCATTCACACACCCACCACACACTAATACACACCACCTACACACTCACACAAAAAACTCACACACCCACTCGCATATAGCACAGGATAGCATTCAAAACATAGAAATTCACTGAAAAAAATGTAGATGGACAATATAATTAGGTTCAGACTTTAAACACAAAAAACTATTGAGATTCAGCAGTCATAGTTACCTCAAGTAACTATGACTCGTGCCATAAGGTAACTGTAGGAAATTCCTTCGTTTTGCCCTGGTCACCCCCAAATATATTTAAACAGATACTGGTGGTTACTGACTCTTGACTGTGCCCTGGGTGATGCTAACCAGTCCCAGGGGCAGTGCTCTGGTATATGAAAATTAGGCTAATTTTAATTTGATGTATCAACCTACCTATAAATCCCTCGTATATAGTATGGCGTGTAGGTTTAGGGACCCGAGCCTAGGTAGTGCACCCACAGGTGCACTGCTGTGGTACCCAGTGTCATTTTAACAGCAAGCCTGCCTTGCTGGCTGCCTTTGAGTTAAAGTTAACCCCAAATTCCACTTTGGAATTAATTAAAGGAACTTCCAAAGTCTTCAGTTACCTTATTGTTACATATAAATCATCCCAAAGGTGTGCCCTAGGTGCCCCCAGGGTTGGGTTCAGTGCAACAATAAGCAACAACTATATACAAGATGTTTTGTATGCCCTGGTGAGGGAAAAATAGCTACATTTGTGTTTCCCCATTGTAGGGAATGGGTTCCAAAGGCTGACATGGTGTGACTTTATTTTAAGAGAATAAAGTCTTATTTTCCATAGGAAGGAGAAACATATGGCATGTTTAGTATCACATTAAAAGTCATAATAAATCAATTAACTTGCCACTGTTGAATCTAATACAACTTGCACCTAGAAAGAAATATAGAGCTCTTTTTAAAAGTTACCAGTTTCAGCTCTGCAGTGCCCTTCTCTGATTGGCCAGCCTTTGGCAGCCTGGCCAGGATTCCTTGATGAGGTGAGAAGTGGGTTGCGCCCAACACAAAGGAAGTGCCTAGGGAGGATAACTGCCTCAGCAGATGGTAAAACAGCATGGGGGAAGAATAGCAAAACCGTACTTCAAAGGAGGGATGGACTTCCCAGGAAGTGGTCACTCAAGAGGGCACGTGATTTGACAGAGGCTCCCTCAACTTTCCAGTCCCAGGATCAAGGATAAAACTGTCATAGATGCACTCCACCTCAGATCCCCATAAGGAACAAGACAAGAAGAAGAAGGACTGCCCTGCTGGTCCCCTGAAATGCACCTGGACACTGCACTCTGAAAGACTGCACCAGCTGCACTTTGGGCTTCCCCACTAAAAGGACTTTGCCTGTCTTCTACTGCTTCAAGAAGGGACTCCCTGTTTGAAAATAGTGGACCAGAGTCCCCTGCATCACGCCCTGAACAAACTGACATGGTGACCAGTGACTAGGTGTCATTTCTGGATTTGAGCCATGTGCATTCTGGGAGAGCAATTCAGAGCTTCTGGAACCTCGGGTGAGTTGTGGACTCCTAAAGAACCTTCAAAGACCTTCTGTAAGAAGATTCAGAAGTCTGGATGAGTTTGGAACAACTTTTGGAAAAAGCTCCACAAGTGTACTGACCCAACGTCGTGAGTAAAGCCGGTATACGTCGACCGCAACGTGGCAGTTTCATCCCGCTGAAAAGCTCTGGGGTCCCTGACTTCCAGGATTTCACTGGGGGCTCATGGAAAGGAAATCTGATGAAGTTGACTCTAAATCAGCTTGCTACGGAGGGTCATCTGATGTCGGAGACAATAAGCTCCGAAAAAGTTTCTAGGTCCGAACGTAAAAAGTTGAGCGAGGCTTTCTGCGCAGCACATCGGAAGGGGGCTCCAGGGAGGTCGGCTTCAATTTCAAGTTCATCCCTGATGAAGATTTCCATCATGAAAAATCATCTAAGTCTGATCGTAGAATTCTTCACCGTGGTCTCCTGCGATGCATATCCAGAATGCTCCAGGGAGGTCAGATCCAACTTGTGACTTAGTCCCAGTGAAGCAAATTCTCAAGAAAAAGACTAAGTCATAAGATAAAACTTTGACCGAGGCCTCCTGCCCACTGTAGCTGAGCAAGACTCCATCACAGTTGGCCTCAAAGTTTGACCTTGTCCTGGTTGAGTGCTACCAGATGTCCAGGTGGCACTTTTAGTTTCTAAGAAACATTTACTCTTTATAAATTCATATGTCCGGTTCCCTTTATTTGATTTTTGCTGTTTTAGTGTCATTTGAAAGATAAAAATATAATCTATTTTTATAAAATGGAGTGGGATTTTCATTGTGTTTTTAGTATTAGTTATTTACTGTTTGGTGATTTTTAAATGCTTTACACACCTGTCTCCTAAATTAAGCCTAACTGCTCTTTGCCAAGCTACCGAGGGTTGATCGGGGATTAATTTATTGAGGACTGACTGGACATAGTCGGGGTTTGTGGCCTATTGCTAAGGGTAGGTACTTACCTGCCCTTACCAATAATCCACTTTCCAACAGTAACTATATGCCACGCCCTCACCTTACACTGCTAATTACTTGACATCTTCTATGACATCATTAATAATATCACTGCAACATTTGCTATGCAATTAGTCATGAGAAAACTGTATATATATATAAACATATTTTTGATCTGTTATTTTATCTGTTTTATACACATATGATAGAGCACACTTGGTCTGCAAGTTGGGCGCTACTGGATAAGTACTATTTACATATCTTATATATCTTGCATAGAGTGTGGATGAAATTTTGAATATAATGGGAGCCATTGACTTGTGAATACCATTGCCCTAGCCCACTCAGGCTGGATTGTGTTTGAAGCACCGACATTTATGTATATTTACAGTGGTATGGTTTATGTTGCTTTTTAACCAGTGTTACAATATGGGCAAATGGGGTGAACTGCAAACTCCAGTTTCTGGATGTAGGGCCCAGTGGTATCATGGGAAATATTAACCCCAGTCCATGATTTTGGGAGGAAGCAGCTCTTACTACTGGGTTGCTACGAGCCCTACCTGCCTTTACTGTTTAATGGGTATACCAGAGGGGTCCCTGTGTTGGAGCCTCCAATGGCCCTGGGATGCCCACCCATGGGACACAGCTGTTTGCTGTGGCTTGGGTGCAGCTCTACAGTAAAGCCAAGCCATAAACAAACACTTTGGATTTTGACAGTGGGACCTGTAAAGCAGTTCCCGCTGTCAAAATCAAAAGTTTCATAACTGTGATGAGATGAAATGCTTCAGCAAGCACGGAGCTGTTGTCAAAGCAGCTCCGTGCTTGGTGAAGCAATGGCACTGCAAGAGAAGCTTTAAGCCTTCCCCTGAAGTGTCAGGTAGCCCATAAAGGGCATTTGTAAAAAAAAAAATATTTTACTAAAACAAAATACATAAATAAATAAATAGGGAACCCGGGGGGACCCTTGAGGGCTCCCTTGTGGCCCCAGATAGCCCATAAAGGGCTTTTCTTTTTTTAATGATTTTATTTAAATGATAAATACTTTTATTATTTTAAAATGAACACAAATATCTTATTCTAACTTTATGAGATATTAAATCTTAAAAAGCTCTATCATTTTCCCTCTCACTTTCTTTCTCTCTTTCTCTCCTTCAATCAATTTCTCCTACTTACACACTCACAGACCCACCGACACCCTTAGGCACCCACTCACAGACCCATGCTCACACTGACACACCCACTAAAATACTGTTGTATGCACTCTCACACCCAGTCAGGCAATCTGGCAGCCATCATCACCCCGATAACCCTCTCACACCTATTCTCACTCCCAGTGACGCTGAGGCTAACTCCCGCCTCACACGGCGAAAGTGCTGTGCACAGCGTGTGTTTGAGTGGCTAGGGGGTGTTGGCCGCAGGGTCTGGTTGCAACCCAGGTTTTGTGGGCAACCTCCCCTGCCCATGGGTGAAGGATGTGCACGGTTGGGTGCTTATAGGGGGTTGGTCCCAGGATGGTGGTTGGATTACCGTATAATAATTTAAATTACTATACTTCAAAAAACCATTGAAATTCATTGAAAAAAACAGTGGGCACCCCTGCCATGCGCATTTTTTTCATCAACAATTTTACTTCAAATATTACATTGATATTATCAATGATGTTATCAAAGATGTCATGAGTGCAGTCATTTGTGGTGTAATTAGCAGTGCATGGCGAGGGAGTGAGTTATAGTTACCTTAGGGCATGAGGTACAGTTACTTGAGGTAACTATAACTATAACTGGTGCATTTCCATGATTTTGTACACTTAAAATGAGCATTACTATAACATCCCTGTAACCTTTAGGTGTTTAATTGAATAGACGTGTATATATATATATATATATATATGTCTGAGGGCAAGGAAAGAGAAAGCAGGAGCATTTTTAAAGCTCACACTTGGTGAAAGCATACTGTTTGCATTTGCATGATAAGAGCTGTCACAGTTCCTCCCATACAAAAGCAAACAGCTACCTCCTGAAGGTGGGCATCTTGGGAGGTAGCAGGAGCTTGCCCTGTGGGGTGGACGTCCCCATGGCCCCACTCCATGTTTTCAATTTTATCCCAAGGAGGTGGTCTGTCCCGGGGCTGGGGGTCCACAGTGGACCCCCTTCTTAAATGTATTTGTAGCCCCATGGAGGTGGCAGTCCCCAGGGCATGGGGGCATTGCAAGACCCCACTATTATTTATTTTCATATGTTGCCCTGGGGAGGTGGTGGTACCCAGGGCATGGGGTTTGTCCACAGACCCCACTGCCTAGTGATTTTATATTCTGTTGCCCCGGGGAGGTGGTGGGCTCCTCATATATTTTGTAAAATAGCTCAGGGGAGGTGGTGCTCCAAGGGGAGGGGGGTCTGCATAACCCCCCATTACTTAATTTTTCAACTATCCCGAGGGAGGTGGGATCCCCCTGCATATTTATTAAACATAGCCTCAGGGAGGTGGTGGTCCCTGGGCCCTCTGAAAGCCCAAGGAGGGGAGCCCTACACAGTCCTCCTATTTTTACCCCACAATGATCCCTGGACCTGACCTACCCAGGGGCAAAAGCATTTACAAACACAGGAGACAGTGTTTTAGTTTTAAATCAAGGATAATTCAAGCCGCAGATTTTTCTTTGTGATTTGTTTTTTTAAAAATGCATTTAAGTCTTGCTGTGGGGTCCCTGGGAGACCCCAGGACCAAAGCTATGGGGTTAGAATAAACGCCCCTTTTTTCTTCTTTTTTTCCTTTGGTTTGGGACTCAGTGGAAGCCAAGTCCTAAAATGGCTACCAACCCTTCTCATTTGAAATGTTGGGAGCCAATCAGATCTCAGTAGGAGATCTCCTTGGATTCACAGCCCTAGATATATAATTTTTTTCCCTTTAATATCCCAACAACTAATGAATGGATTTACACCAAATAAACAAGATGGTGATCTACGGCCCAAATGCTACCTTTTTGCCAAATTTGATGTGATTCTGTTCTGTGGTTCAGGCTACAGGCTTGTCTAAAGAGTCCATTGGAATTAACAAGGGAAACACGTTTTGGTCTACGTTTCTCTTGCCCCCATGTGATGGATCATTCCAAAACTTTCCATGCACACCACGACCCAACTTGACACTTCTTTTGGATAATTTTGTGAAGATTTGTCAAACGATGCCAAAGATATAGGCAAGTCAAAAATGTTTTCTATGGAAACTAGGTCCTAAATGTAACAACCTACTTGTGACTGCCTCACCTCCATCATATTGGCGGTCTTTGCAGCAATGCTGCCAAGATCATAATGAGGCCCTATGCCATTTCCTTCTACCCTTGCTCAACTGCCCTCTGTAACTATACTGACCACTAGGGGATGATTGCATTGCCTATTTTACCTACAAAAACCTAAATACACACAAACAACATCTTCTTCAGTAGAAGTTAATTACCTAACGTAACAATTTCACTTCAATTCATAGTTCTTATCTTACCTGAATAGATGAAGCGAGGGCTGACACCTCGTTCTTCTTGCTGCAGGGTGTTCCCGTGCGCTAACAGGAAAGAAACAACACACCATTCCCTACTATGCAAACTCTAAATGCAGGCTTAATCAAAGGGTTATCCATCACTGTCAACTATATTGAAAGAAAACAGAGAGTTAATATATATTATATTATATTATATTATATTATATTATATTATATTATATTATATTATATTATATTATATTATATTATATTATATTATATTATATTATGTTATATTATATTATATTATATATATACAACTTTAGGAAGACTGAGACTGACTACCATAATGATAGTGTTTGACACACAACAAAGAAGACCTAACATGACAGTAAGAATGTTCAATATTAAGGGGCTCATTCCGAGTCCGGCGGGCGGCGGGCACCGCCCAAAGACCGCACCGCGGTCAAATGACCGCGGGGGTCATTTTGACTTTCCCGCTGGGCCGGTGGGCGATCTCCAGAAGATCGCCCGCCGGCCCAGCGGGAAAGCCCCTGCAACGAGGAAGCCGGCTCCGAATGGAGCCGGCGGAGTTGCAGGGGTGCGCACCCGTCGCGATTTTCACTGTTTGCATAGCAGACAGTGAAAATCATGGTGGGGCCCCCAGGGGCCCCACGACACCCGTTCCCGCCATCCTGTTCCTGGCGGGTTTTACCGCCAGGAACAGGCTGGCGGGCAGGGGGTCGGAATCCCCATGGCGGCGCTGCAAGCAGCGCCGCCATGGAGGATTCCCTGGGCCAGGGGAAAACCGGCGGGAAACCGCTGGTTCCCCGTTTCTGACCGCGGCTTTACTGCAGCGGTCAGAATAGCCCTGGAAGCACCGCCAGCCTGTTGGCGGTGCTTCCGTTGCCCTCCACCCTGGCGGTTTCAAACCGCCAGGGTCGGAATGAGGGCCTAAATACTTCTGAGCAATGGAGTGCTAGTATTTAAAGACTTGAAATGACATCTTTGAGTCAGGAGAAGTAGGCTCAGAGTCAGTAGTGGTTGTACAAGGCCCCCAAAGCAGAGACCCTAAATAGCCAGAAAAGGAGGCTTGGCTACCTAGGAAGGAGGATTGGCTACCAAGAGAGGTAAGAGCCTATCAGAAGGAGCCTCTGACGTCACCTGCTGGCCCTGGCCACTCAGAGCAGTCCAGTGTGCCACAGACACCTCTGTTTCCAAGATGGCAGAGGTCTGGGACACACTGGAGGAGCTCTGGGCACCTCCCCTTTGAGGTGCAGGTCAGGGGATTGGTCACTCCCCTTTCCTTTGTCCAGTTTCATGCCAGAGCCGGGCTGGGGGATCCCTGAACCGGTGTAGACTGGCTTAGGCAGAGATGGGCACCATCTGTGCCCATCAAAACATTTCCAGAGGCTGGGGGAGGCTACTCCTCCCCAGCCCTCACACCTATTTCCAAAGGGAGAGGGTGTTACACCCTCTCTCAGAGAAAGTCCTTTGTTCTGCCTTCATGGGCCAGGGATGCCTGGACCCCAGGAGGGCCGAAACCTGTCTGAGGGGTTGGCAGCAGCTGCAGTAGAGACCCCAGAAAGGCAGTTTGGCAGTACCCAGGTTCTGTGCTAGAGACTCGGAGGATCATGGAATTGTCCCCCCAATGCCAGAATGGCATTGGGGTGACAATTCCATGATCTTAGACATGTTACATGGCCATGTTCGGAGTTACCATTGTGACGCTGTACATAGGTAGTGACCTATGTACAGTGCACACATGTAATGGTGTCCCCACACTCACAAAGTCCGGGGAATTTGCCCTGAACAATGTGGGGGCACCTTGGCTAGTGTCAGGGTGTCCACACACTAAGTAACTTTGCACCCAACCTTCACTAGGTGAAGGTTAGACATATAGGTGACTTATAAGTTACTTAAGTGCAGTGGTAAATGGCTGTGAAATAACATGGACGTTATTTCACTCAGGCTGCACTGGCAGACCTGTGTAAGAATTGTCAGAGCTCCCTATGGGTGGCAAAAGAAATGCTGCAGCCCATAGGGATCTCCTGGAACCCCAATACCCTGGGTATTATATGGGTGTACCAGTATGCCAATGTGAATTGGTAAATTTAGTCACTAGCCTATTAGTGACAAATTTGGAAAGCAGAGAGAGCATAACCACTGAGGTTCTGGTTAGCAGAGCCTCAGTGAGACAGTTAGGCATCACACAGGGAACACCTACAGGGCACATACTTATGAGCACAGGGGCCCTGCCTGGCAGGGTCCCAGTGACACATAGACTAAAACAACATATATACAGTGAAATATGGGGGTAACAAGCCAGGCAAGATGGTACTTTCCTACACTGGTGTAGGCTGCTGTGAGACAAGACAGCCCTCTCTGGAAGTTGAAGGTGGTACCCCAGAACTGCAGAGAGGGACTCTAAGTTCCAGCCATTCTTCTTTCAGTTCTTCGGATTGCTTAACAACTCGTGTATTTTGAAACTTCCACTTCAGAAAAAGGAATGTAAGTGGGAAGGATTTTTTTGTAGAGTCGATCAAGTAGGGTGGTGCAGATGTACTCTTTGGATGAGATAATGTCATTTTGCAGCCTTTCATCACACGTCAAGCAATAGCTTATGCTCTCAACCAAGGTAAGCGCTTCTGAGTATGGGATAGCTTGGCCTATTGTACTGGTCTCCTTGCTAACTTCCCACGTGAAAACCTCAAAAGGGAGCAGCATCTGTGTCAGTCATTTGACTAGGCCCCATTAGTCCGCATCAATGGTCATAGCTTTCTGAACTGCATCCCCTCCTCTTAGAATGACATAGGTGTTCATTACAACCCTGGCGGACGGTTTTAAAGCTGCGGAAATACCGCAAACAGGGCGGCGGACAAAAAAAGGGAATTATGACCCTGGCGGTAACCGCCAACAAAGACAGCCACTTTGACACACCGCCCGCCACGGCGGTACAGACAAGTAGCGCGGCGGTCACCGCCAACAGACAGGCGGGAGACAATGTACCGCCCACACTATTACAACCCGCCAATCCGCCACCTTTTCCGGGGCGGATTCACTGTGGATAAAAACACGGCGGAAACAGCTTTTGCTATGGGAAAACGCTCACCTCCATGAGGAAGGAGGACACCATGGAGGCCAAATTACAAATCCTACCTGCCCTTGTCTTTCTGCTCCTCTGCGACCAACAGCTACGTAGGCGCCGAAGACACCGGTGAGTACTGCATCTACGACACGGGGGAGGGGGAGGCAAAAGTTAGGGGGACACCCACCAAACACCCCCACCCCCACCCTCGCGTATTACAACATACACACCAATGCATTCACAAAAATCACAGTAACAACCCACAATCCCCCCGGAAGAATAAAAAGACAATGTGAAATTCGGTCAAACATTGTAATGTGCCAATATACATGTCATACAAAAATATACATATATATATATCTCAAAATCACTCTTATTTACACATACAATCCGAGAAGTAGTGCAGATATGTACACAACAATGTCCGTGCACCAACAGTCCAAAAATGCATGGGCGAGGCCCACAAACTATACCTGACCAAAATCGGAGAGAACACTGCCGGGGCATCAGATAGAAATACTACAGGCACCTCAGGGGGAACGGAAGGGGGGGGCACCTCAGCCAGATGAATGCGAAGCCAGATCCACGACGGGCTCCATGCCCATTGATGTATCCTGGGGAGTGCAAAGCCACAGTCTCTCAAGCCTCTACAGTGGGTGGGTTGCCCACTGTGCCATCCTGGGGAGTGCAAAGCCACAGTCTCTCAAGTCTCTACAGTGGGTAGGTTGCCCACTGTGCCATCCTGAGGAGTGCAAAGCCACAGTCTCTCAAGTCTCTACAGTGGGTGGGTTGCCCACTGTGCCATCCTGGGGAGTGCAAAGCCACAGTCTCTCAAGTCTCTACAGTGGGTGGGTTGCCCACTGTGCCATCCTGGGGAGTGCAAAGCCACAGTCTCTCAAGTAGATGCAGTTCTCTACTGGTACTGGGAGGGACTGGTGCCCAGACTGGATGAGTCTCCCCGTGAAAGTTCATGTCCTGTCACTGTCCCAGCTGCACATGGGAAAAGGATGCCTGATGTGGCGGCCTTTTCATTCCTACACGGTGCATGCCCTGTTCAGCGGTGCTTTGCTATGGCTGTCTTTGCCCTGTTCAGCGGTGCTTTGCCATGGCGGTTCTGGACTGTTCAGCTGTGCTTTGCCATGGCGGTTCTGGACTGTTCAGCGGTGCTTTGCCATGGCGGTTCTGGACTGTTCAGCGGTGCTTTGCCATGGCGGTCTATGGACTGTTCAGCGGTGCTTTGCCATGGCGGTTCTGATGCGGACATTGGTGTGTGGCATGACGATCTCTACACTGGACATTGGTGTGTGGCATGACGTTCTCTCCAATGGGCATTGGTGGGTGGCATGACGTTCTCTACAGTGAGCATTGGTGGGTGGCATGACGTTCCATCATTGCCCAGCAGGGCTGTGGCATCCGGGCCCCTCCTGGGCTGTGACTCCGGCGGTGGTTTCTGGACCAGTGATGATACTTGGGCCCTCCTGGGCTGTGACTCCGGCGGTGGTCTCCTGACCAGTGACGATACTTGGGCCCTCCTGGGCTGTGACTCCGGCGGTGGTCTCCTGACCAGTGACAATATTTGGGCCCTCCTGGGCTGCGACTCCGGCGTAGCGGTGGTCTCCTGATCAGTGACGATACTTGGGCCCTCCTGTGCTGTGACTCCGGCGGTGGTCTCCTGACCAGTGACGATACTTGGGCCGTCCTGGGCTGTGACTCTGGCGGTGGTCTCTGGACCAGTGACGATACTTGGGCCCTCCTGGGCTGTGACTCCGGCGGTGGTCTCTGGACCAGTGACGATACTTGGGCCCTCCTGGGCTGTGACTCCGGCGGTGGCGGTGGTCTCCTGACCAGTGACGATACTTGTGCCCTCCTGGGCTGTGACTCTGGCGGTGGTCTCTGGACCAGGCGCGATACTTGGGCCCTCCTGGGCTGTGACTCTGGCGGTGGTCTCTGGACCAGTGACGATACTTGGGCCCTCCTGGGCTGTGACTCCGGCGGTGGCGGTGGTCTCCTGACCAGTGACGATACTTGTGCCCTCCTGGGCTGTGACTCTGGCGGTGGTCTCTGGACCAGTGACGATACTTGGGCCCTCCTGGGCTGTGACTCCGGCGGTGGTCTCTGGACCAGTGACGATACTTGGGCCCTCCTGGGCTGTGACTCTGGCGGTGGTCTCTGGACCAGTGACGATACTTGGGCCCTCCTGGGCTGTGAATCCGGCGGTGGTCTCCTGACCAGTGACGATACTTAGGCCCTCCTGGGCTGTGACTCCGGCGGTGGCGGTGGTCTCTGAGCCAGTGACGACGGTGCTGGCGGTTGTGTCTGGACCGCCGGAAATGATGGCGCACTTCTCCGCCGTGACACTCACAACAGGCTGGGCAGACTTCCTCTAGACCTTCCCCACCTTTGTTGGAGTTACAGTGACTCACCAATCCCCTTCGAACCCATGTCACTTGTTGTCCCACCAGGAGTCTTAACACAGTCCCGTCGTCCACTCTCCAATTTTAGAGCCCTTACAGGGGGTGGGCTGCCAGTGCCTTGGCTCCGGGTCCTACTGCCTGCCCTGGTGGCTGGTGCACTGCACAAACCTTGAACAGGCACCACTGGTATTGGAGGCATTTTGGCTGAGGCGCTATGACGGGACTGATGAATTGGAGGAGGGGGTGGGGGCAAAAAGGTCAATTTGACATAGGGACAGTTTCTGACGGACACTGGGATGGGTAGCAGGAGGGGGTCTGGAAGTGGAGGAAGAGGTTGTAGGAGGTGTCACTTTAGGTGTTTTGGGTGCAGGTGCAGGTACTGGAGGCTGTCGTGAGGTGGATGGATGTTGGGTGAGTGATTCCCGGCGTTTGTGTACATTGGGAGGGGGCATCACAGACACACTGGGAGAGGACACAGGGGACATGTAAATGGGAGTGGAGGTGGTGAGTGCAGGTGAGCGGCTTGTGGTGCTGGGTGTCCTGGTGCGAGTCCTAGTGCCTGTAGATGTGGTGCATGCAGGTGTGTGTGTAGACGAGACTGGGAGGGAGGAGGGAGAAGAGGAGGAGGGGGACACAGTGGAGACAGTGGATGTTGCTGTGTCTGTATGTGGGTGAGGCTTGCGTGAGTGCCTGTGGTGTGTGTGGTGCCTATGTTTGCTTGAGCTACTTGTGTGTGTTGACTTGTGTGCATGCTGGTCTGTAGGTGGGCTTGGGATGGGCAGGGGTACAGGGGATTGGGTCTGGGTGGAGGAAGTTGGAGGGGGAGGCTGGACACAGGGACAATGGCTGCCATCAGTGCTGAGGCCAGAGATTGCAGGGTTCGCTAAAGGACAGCCTGACAAGAATGAATGCCCTCCAGGAATGCATTACCGTGTTGCAACTCTCGTTCTACACCCTGGATGGCATTCACAATGGTAGACTGCCCAACAGTGAGTGACCTGAGGAGGTCAATGGCCTCCTCACTTAGGGCAGCAGGGGTGACTGGGGCAGGGCCTGAGGTGCCTGGGGCGAAGGTGATGCCCACCCTCCTGGGTGAGCGGGCACGGGGCGAACACTGAAGGGCTGCTGGGAGGGCGGTGCTGGTAGGGGAGGTGGCGGCTGTACCTGTAGAAGTGGGGCGCACAGATGATGCCGCCACCACAGGGGAGCTTCCATCGGCGAACTAGTCCGTGTCGCTGGTTGGTGATCCGGTGGCCGACGTGAAGCTCACCTCTCCCTCCGTCCCACTGGTGCATTCAGAGTCTGTGGTGTGGCCCTCCATGGCCATGTGGGATGCAGCTCCCTCGTGCTCCGGTGCCACTGTACCTCCGCCTGATGATGCTGATGTACAAAAGGACAGGGAGAGCAGGAAAAGGGGGGGAGACAGAAGAAAGAGAGTTTTAGTGCATGGCATTCCGCTACCGTTGGTGGACAAGACAGACACAGCAGCCCCCTGTATTACGCCGTGCTCCTGCCCTCTGCACATGCAATTTCTGGGATATGGCCCACATGGCAATGGTGGACATCTGCGCACATGGATGCCACAGGGGCAGCTATACCTCAACTTGGCACTTTGGTGAGGTGGGGTAGAGTGCCACATGGCCTACATTACGGAGGGGCCTTGCCTACCGAATTCACCATGGCATAGGGACACCCACAGCCTACCTCCCCCACCCAGACCCCTCCACTGCACGCAAAGTCAGCAGAATGAGGTTGTACTTACCCCCTTGTGTCTGCTGTGATGTCCTCAAGCGCCCATCCAACTCCAGGTAGGCCATCACCAGGATCCGGAACATCAGGGGGGTCATGGTGCGAGGGGAACCCCTCCCACGTTGGTAGGCCATCCCCAGCTGAGCCTCCGCCGTCTTCTTGCTGCAGCGGCGAATGTCCTCCCATCTCTTCCGGCAGTGGGTGCCCCGTCTCTGGTGGGCCCCCAGTGTCCGGACCTCCTTGGCGATGGCACGCCAAATGTCCCTGTTCTGGTGGGCGCTGACCTACATGACATGCACAAGGGAAGAGGTACAGTCATTACCAACTGCACCGTCAATGTGAGTGGCCCCCTCCCTACTCTGGCCATGTGGCCCATTCATTCCCATGCATAACTGTTCTATGTACTCTGCCCCCTTCCCTCTTCCACCCAGCCCTCTCCACCCAGGCCTAGCCCATACAACGTGCTCCCTCTGTACTAACCTGTTGGTCTGGTGGACCGTAGAGTAGCGTGTACTGGGGGAGGACCCCATCCACAAGTTTCTCCAACTCCTGTGCAGTGAAGGTAGGGGCCCTTTCCCCAGACGCAGCAGCCATCGTCGCTTCCAGACCGAGGTCACAGCAGCACTAGCAGCGTAGGTCCTCTCCTGTCGAAGGTCAGGTATCTAGTGATAGAACAGATAGAAAATGGCGGTGACGTCCGCGGCGGTGCGCATCATCACCGCCAGCGCACCTGTTCATTGGCTCCTGGGACCCATAGGGTCTAATGTTAACCAATGCTGCTTTGCGCTGCGGTGTACGATCGCCTACCGCAACGGTGTGCAACGCCAGCGCAGTTACCCCACAATCCCATTGTCCCAGTTTAGAGGTCAGGCAGCCGCCATTTCAGGGGCCCACATGGCTTCATTTACTACTGCGTCACACATAGCTAGGCCTACACTCAACACATACAGGAATGGTTTTGTGTCTGGTGTAGTCTTGTGTGTAACATTGGGTACATACCTTGAGGATTAATGACTGGTTCTTCGCTGTTGCCTTTCGTAGGCACCGTCAGCTGGGACATATGAGAAGATGGCGGAATCCTCCGGCGTACCGACCGCTGGTGGACCTGTTGACAATGGAAGAAAGACATGTCATCGTCACCTACAGGTTTGACTGTGCCACTATCCAGGAACTATATACCCAGTTGGAGCCAGACCTGATGTCACTGATCCGCCATCCGACTGGAATCCCCACTGACGTGCAGGTGCTGTCAGTGCTCCATTTCCTTGCAAGTGGGTCATTTCAGACAACAGTGGCCATGGCATCAGGGATGTCCCAGCCTATGTTTTCCAACGTCTTGTCCAGAGTGTTGTCTGCCCTGCTGAAACACATAAGGAGATACATCATATTCCTTCAGGTGGAGGATTTACCTACAGTGAAAGGTGACTTCTATGCCCTTGGACATATCCCCAACGTCATAGGTGCCATTGATGGGACCCATGTAGCTCTGGTCCCACCGCAGGCGTGAACAGGTGTACAGGAACAGGAAGAGTTATCATTCTACACTATGAATGTCCAGATGGTCTGTTTGGCAGACCAGTACATCTCGCAGGTAAATGCTATGTTCCCTGGCTCAGTGCATGATGCCTACATCCTGCGCAATAGCAGCATCCCTGATATGATGGGTCAACTCCAGAGGCACTGTGTATGGCTATTGGGGGACTCCGGTTACCCCAACCTTTCCTGGCTATTGACCACAGTGAGGAATCCCAGGACCAGGGCATAGGAACGGTACAATGATGCCCATGGGCAGACTAGGAGGGTTATTGAACGCACCTTCGGCATCCTTAAGGCCAGGTTCAGGTGCCTCCATATGACAGGTGGATCCCTATTCTACTCACCGAAGAAGGTGTGCAACATCATCGTCGCCTGCACCATGCTCCATAATTTGCCATTGCGACGCCAGGTGCCTTTTCTGCAGGAGGATGATCCAGATGACGGTGTTGTAGCAGCTGTGGAGCCTGTGGACAGTGATGAGGATGAAGCTGAGGAAGAAGAAAACGACAACAGGGATTCAGTCATACAGCAATATTTCCAGTGACACACAGGTGAGAACATTTTCTGGTTTAACATTACATTAACTTTCACACGTCTACCTCTATCCTGTACCTACATTTCACTCACTATTTGTTAATTGAGTTGTACCCTTCCATTTCAGTTTCACAAGTGTGGTAACCTACGTGTCAACTGCTTGCATCCTTCAAGGGCTTGTGATGTGTGACATAGGTATGTTAGCCTTACAATGGGTAACCCATTATGACACTGTGATTGATAATACAAAGTACAAAATCATAGACTGACTACAGATTTTTTGGTGTTTCAAGGGTGTTTATTTAAGTGCTCAAAAAATGAATGGGGGTTGTAAAATGGTGATGGGTGATGGTGGAGGAATGTCCATGGCAGAGTCCAGTCTATTAGTCTCACAGGTGCACTGCCCATCTGGGCATAGGAAGTGGAGCTGGGGCAGTTCGAATATGGACAGGGTAACAAAGTGGGACAGTGGGAGGACAATCAGGGTGGTCTTATTTCCTGGCGGGGGTCTTGCCATCTTGCTCTGTCCTGTTCCTGGATCTCAGGGACCGCTTGCGTGGTGGTTGCCCGTCTGCAGGGGGTGGGGTGCTGGTGTGGTGGTCCTGTGGCGGGCGTCCTGTCCACTAGCGCCGGCGGAGGTGGTGGGCAGTTCATCGTCGTGGCTAGTGTCAGGGGCCCCTTGGAGTGCCACGGTGTTCCTCAAGGTCTTTTGAATGTCCGTCAGCACCCCTACGATGGTGCCCAGGGCGGAGCCGATGGTCCTGACCTCCTCCCTGATCCACAAATACTGCTCCTCCTGCAGTGGAGAGTTAGTTCCCTTGGCCTGTCCTCCTTCTGTTGCACAGCAGCCCTCCCAGTTCCCCGGTGTTCCTGTGCCTCCGTCCCCTGAACCGTGTGCCCACTACCACTGCCCCCAGGTCCCTGTTGTTGTTTGGGTGGTGGGTTAGCCTGTGTGCCCTGTAGTGGTGGACACACCGCTGATTGACCTGTCCTGGGTAGGGAGGTTTGGGCCCGCTGGGTGGGTGCTGTGCTGGTGTTACTAGAGGGTGGCAGCTCGGTGTTGGGCTGTGGCTGGGCAAGGGGAACCGACTGTCCGGAGGCCCACGATGGTCCTGGCTGGTCATCAAGATCCAGTGGGGCAGAGCCGCTGTCGTCACTGTGGGCCTCTTCTAGGGGTGGAGTGGTGTTGTCTGGATCCTCTGGTGTGGTGACGGTCCTTCGGATTCCTGTGGGGGTATGAGAACATGATTATTGCATGTGTGTGTTTCATGGTGTGCAAAGGGTGGGTGTTTGTGTACCCCAGTGCAAGCATTCCTGTGTGGGGGTTTGTGTGATGATGGTTGGGGGGGTGTTCTGGGTATGTGCAGTGAGCATGCTTTAGTGAGGGGTGCCCATGCTTAGTTGTGTCATGCAGGGCTTGGTGTCGGGATGGGTGGTTTGTGTTATGGGTACATTAGTGAGGATTTGGGGTGATAGGGGAGGGTGTGAGGGTGGGGGTGTGTGATAGCATGCAGGTAGGGTGGGGGATGTGATAGTTAAGATTTGACTTACCAGTGTCCCATCCTCCACCGACTCCTCCGAGGCCCTCAGGATGCAAGATGGTCAAGACTTGCTCCTCCCATGTTGTTAGTTGTGGGGCAGGAGGTGGGGGTCCGCCGCCAGTCCACTGCACCGCGATGTTGTGCCTGGATAACGTGGAACGCACCTTCCCCCGTAGGTCGTTCCACCTCTTCCTGATGTCCTCCCTATTTCTTGGGTGCTGTCCCACGGCGTTCACCCTGTCCACTATTCCGTGCCATAACTCCATCTTCCTGGCTATTGATGTGTGCTGTGCCTGTGAGGCAAATAGCTGTGGCTCTACCCATACGATTTCCTCCACCATGACCCTGAGCTCTCCTCAGAGAAGCGGGGGTGTCTTTGGTGTGGCATGGGGTGGTGTGTGTGTGGTGTGGGGTGGTGTATGTGGTGATGAGTGTGGTGAGTGTAGTGGTATGTGGTGTTTTGTGCATGGATGTTGTGTGGGTAATGGTGTTGTGTGCCTCTGTGTGATGGGGTTGTCAATAGCTGTGCTCTCTCTCTGGCCTTCTCTCAGAATTTCTGGTTGTAGGGGTTTGTGGGTGATGTGGGTGTGTGTTTTATATTGTGTTGGGTGTGTTGGAGTGTTGTTTGTATGTGTATCAGGTGTGTGTATTTGGAATTGTCCAATGTGGAGGTGTTTTGGAGATGTGTGTGTATTTTGAGCGCGGCGGTGTGTACCGCCAATGGAATACCGTGGTTGAAAGACCGCCGCGTGGATTCGTGGGTCATAATAGCATGGGCATGCTTCTGTTGGCGTGGAGGTGGAGGATTTGTTTCCGCATGTTTATCGCTGACCTTTGGTGTAGCGGTGTTGTGTGGGTGTCTGAATTTCGTCGGATTCGGTGATGTGTGTCATAATAGCTGTGGCGGTCTACCGCCGCCGCCGTGGTGTATTGGCGGTCTTCTGCACGGCGGTAAGCGCCTTATACCGCCAATGTTGTAATGACCCCATAGTCATTTCTCTTTCTATACTGCTCAAACACACATTTTAACGAATAATAGGTTGAGTTCCAAAGTGTTGGCACCTCCTATATCAGGGCTTTGACTGGTACTCTGTTACCATGCTGAATAATCCACAACAGCTTCTGGTCTTTAAAAAGATTGGCTGAAATGAGTGCAGATATATCTGCAGATGTTCAGTATGTTGTGGACTATGGCCCTGATTCTGACCCTGGCGGTTCTCTACCGCCAGGGCCAACGGGGGCGGGAGCACCGCCGACAGGCCGGCGGTGCTCCCTTGGTCATTCTGACCGCGGCGCTTTGGCCGCGGTCAGAACGGGAAAACCAGCGGTCTGCGGCCGGTTTTCCACTGACCTTAGAATCCTCCAAGGCGGCGCAGCTCGCTGCGCCGCCGAGGGGATTCTGACCCCCCCTAACGCCATCCTGTTCATGGCGGGAAAGCCGCCATGAACAGGATGGCGGTAGGGGGGGTCGCGGGGCCCCTGGGGGCCCCTGCCGTGCCCATGCCAATGGCATGGGCACGGCAGGGGCCCCCGTAAGAGGGCCCCGCAAAGTATTTCAGTGTCTGCCTTGCAGACACTGAAATACGCGACGGGTGCCACTGCTCGAGCCGGCATCCTCGTGGGAAGGGAGTTTTTCCCTGGGTATGTATGCCATGTTGTCTCCATCTCACTGTGAATCTTCCTGTTCCATTGCACGGTCACCTAGGTGGGTGATTCTGGTGCACTGCTGGGGATAGGGCTGCTTTACATGAGGATGTCACCTCCTTTTTCCTCACTTTCCACTGTGATTTGACCAGTTGTAGATGATGTTTCCCAGCTCTCCTCTCCTTCATCACTGCAACCATGTGCAGCAATTTTTTTAAGGTGTTCCTCCCACAGGATTGCATCATATTTTTTCATATGGGTCATCTGGTCTCTAGTACCATAATGTGAATCAGGCTTACGTCGATGAACACCTGCATGGCAAATGGAGAATATTGCAATGTTCTCCTCCTGTTTGCTAATCGTAAAAAAGTCCCAAACTGGGGGAAGTTCTTTATTACTGGGCAACTGCTAATGCCTGAAGAAGAAATGGAGGTAGGTGGGTGTATTGATTGCCTCACTAAGTGCATAGTTCGGATAAGCTAGGGGTTGGTACAGGTCTCAGCTGAGGCCTTCCAAATATGGGAGCTGACCAATATTACCTGTGTGACATCCCTCAGAGCCCATTGGATAGTAATGTCAGACTCCTCTAGGCACGCTTCCAAAATGATTGGCTCATCGTCCTCATCCTCCTCATCATCATCCCCTTTTATGATTCTACAGCTTTCTGGAACTTTTCTTTTCCCTTGCCTCTCGGGCATCTCCTGGACAAGAGGATCTCCTGGACTCTGACGGGGCCCGCTCCTTGTCCTTATCATTGTCTTCAGAAGTTGTATTTGGAGAAGATGGTGGAGTAGTACCCTTCCTTTTCTTGATGGAGATCTGAGAGCCAATTATTCTTAAAGAGGAGGTTCTTGCTCAGCAGAACGCTCAACCTCCTGTTCTGCTCCAACTCTGGGAAGATCTACTATTGCTGGTTGTGGCCGATGTCCACTTTACTCTATTTCCTGAAATAAATGGGTAATACTTTGCGAAAGAGACTAATCCAATACAACGTCACTGCTCATCATTGTCGCCATGATTGTAATGGCTGCTTCATTGGCAGACATGGTCTTGAGCTTAGGTTGGGGTGGTGCTGTTGATGCTGGAGTGCTGCTCCCAGATCCTTCCCCTCCCTACAGGCTGGTGTGATAGGCACACTAGTCCTGAAAAATGTTGCAGTCAGCAAGCCACTGGTTGAAAGCTGCTTCTTCTCACTGACCCCTTTCTTGGGAGCAGATTGGATGACGGAAATAACTGTACTTTTCTTTGCCAGTACTGTGGGTGATGTGACACCTTTTCTCTTGTGCACCTAAAAGCAACCAAGCAATAAAAAACATGTAACTAGTGAAACATGGCATTGTGGCAGATTGAAATAGTGCAGACAAATGCAAATTTAGTGTGGTTAGTTACTTATGCAATAAATACCAATTTAATCAAACATTGTAAAGTCAAACCAGAACCCTACACTATAAAATGTAATTTCAAATCAGGCAGCATGTCATGTAGATATAGGGGGTCATTCCAAGCTTGGCGGGCGGCGGTCGCCGCCTGCCAAGCGGGAACCGCCAGAAGACCGTACCGCGGTCAAAAGACCGCGGCGGTCATTCTGGGTTTCCCACTGGGCTGGCGAGCGACCGCCAAAAGGCCGCCCGCCAGCCCAGTGGGAAACACCCTTCCACGAGGAAGCCGGCTCCGACTGGAGCCGGCGGAGTGGAAGGTGTGCGATGGGTGCAGTAGCACCTGTCGCGAATTTCAGTGTCTGGTTAGTGTCTGCTTAGCAGACACTGAAATTCAAAGTGGGGCCCTCTTACGGGGGCCCCACGATACCCCTCACTGCCATCCTGTTCCTGGCGGTCGAAACCGCCAGGAACAGGATGGCGGGTAGGGGGTCAGAATCCCCATGGCGGCGCAGCAAGCTGCGCCGCCATGGAGGATTCCCCTGGGCAGCGGAAAGTCGGCGGTACACCGCCGACTTTCCGTTTCTGGCCGCGGCTGTACCGCCGCGGTCAGAATGCCCAAAGGAGCACCACCAGCCTGTTGGCGGTGCTCCCGCGGACCCCGGCCCTGGCGGTATTTACCGCCAGGGTCGGAATCACCCCCATAGTTCTTTGTTTTATCTCCATCTGTTTTAAAGGAGACCTGTGATAGTCAAAGAGAGTTGTGTGTGTAAATGGAATGATTCTTAAAAAACCTATGGCAGCAGGGTCATCCAGGGGAAATGGAATAATCATTAACACAATATTTATGCTGCTGATGTGTCTGCAGTGTACCGCAGCCAGTGTGTCTAGGAGGAAATTGAATTATTATACTCCTAAAGAAACCAAATGCTGTAGCATGGCTGTGCACGTTTGTTTAATGGATGAATGGATGAAGTAATGGATGGATGGAAGGAGGGATGGATGGATCAAGGCAAAATGCAGAACTAAATAAAATGAAGTAAAAACATTTCAAATTATAAAAAAATAAAATAAAAAACAAGAAATTAGAAAGAAATTACATACAAAAATTAAATAAAAAATAAAAATTAAAAAATAAATAAAATAAAAAATGTAACACAAATATTAAAATATAAATGAAATAAAAAATTTAAATAAAAACTAAATTAAACATTTAATAAAAAAATGCAATCCAATAAAAAATTAGAATAAAAATGAAAATAGAAATTTAATAAATCAAATTAAAATATAATCTCAATGAGCAATAATTGCCGATGTTTGAATGCTAGCCTATGGCAAAGTCAATCTGGCTGCATGCACAGAATGGCTGCCAGCCACTTGGTCAACAACAACAAGGAGCAAGCAGGCACAGCAAACAAAGGACACATGCAAGCCTATGGCGAAGGGATGCAGGCTAGATGCATAAAATGGTCAACAGCCCTATGGCTGAACAATAACAACAACAAGGAGCAAGGAGGCATGGGGAAGAAAGAATACATGCAAGCCCACGGCAAAGAGACACTGACTGGATGCACAAAATGGCCACCAGCCACATGGTCAAACAACAACAAGGAGCAAGAAGGCATGGAGAACGAAGAACATATGCAAGCCTATGGCAAATGCACACTGGCTGGATGCATGAAATGGCTGCCAACCAAATGGTCAAACAACAATAAGGAGTAAGGAGGAATGATGAGCAAAGAACACATGCAAGCCTATGGCAAAAGGACACTGGCTGGATGCACAAAATGGCCACCAGCCATATGGTCAAACAACAACAAGGAGCAAGGGTGCATGGGGAACAAAGAACACATACAAGCATATGGCAGAGACCCTGGCTGGATGCACAAAATTTCCACCAGCCACATGTCAAACAACAACAACAAAGAGCAAGGAGGTATAGGGATCAAAGAACACATGCAAGCCTACGGCAAAGACACACTGACTGGATACACAAAATGGCAACCAGCCACATGGTCAAACAATAACAAAGAATAACGAGGCATGGAGAACAAAGAACACATTCAAGCCTAGGGCAAAGACAGCCTGGCTGGATGCAAAAAAAGCTACCAGCCACATGGTCAAACAACAACAAGAAGCAAGGAGGCCTGACAAACAAAGAACACATGCAAGCTTAGGACAAAGGAAACTGATTGGTTACACAAAATGGCCGCCATCCACATGGTCAAACAACAAGGCGCAATGAGGCATGGAGAATAACGAACACATGCAAGCCTGTGGCAAAGACACACTGGCTGGATGCACAAAATGGCTGCCAGCCACGTGGTCAAACAACAACAACAAGGAGCAAAGAGAACAAAGAACCCATGCAAGCCTATGGCAAAGACACAGTGGCTGGATGCACGAAATGGCCACTAGCCACATGGTCAAAGAATAACTATGAACAAGGAGGCATGGAGAACAAGGAGCACATGTAAGCTTATGGACATAGACTACACGAAATGGCCCCTGGCCACACGGCATGGAGAACAAAGACAAATGGTGGACAATTATAAACACACATACACACGTCAACTGGTCATAAGAAGGCATGTTGGTAACACTGAAGAAAACACTAACATGAATTCAGCAATATAAAAATTTCACAGCATACATATCCTTCCATACCATCAAATATTACCCAACAATATAGTCAAATTTTTGCAAAATAAATTAAATGCAAACAATGGCCAACATTTTTTATTTAATCAGATGCCATCCCTGCCCTAAATTAAGTTTTAAAAACATATATCACTGAAACATTTATTTAATCCCCGGCTGCTGACTACTAGTTTTGGAACTACTGACTAGATGGCTTTTAGGCAAATCTAGACCAAATAGTAAAATGTTATTGCAAATGTTACAAACATGTAGAAAGGGTTGGGGCTGTGCAACAGTTTTCCTTTGCAAAAAATGAAAAATCAATGAAATGCAAAATAAATAATAACTAGGCCCATACTTAAACTTTAGGCCACCCACTACTATAAAATTTTAAAATCAAATTAAGATACAAAGAAATACTGGTGCATCCCCAAGCAAAAAAACAACACCTGTAGACAATAGTTTTTAAACTTTTTTGTACGATTTCACAAAAACAATGTCCTTAAATCTAAAGATATAGCCTGGAGACAAGGAGAGTGATCATTCCACCTCAAAATCCAAGTGAAAAGTGACCAGAAGTTGGACAAAGCACTGGGAGGAACCTACTAGATAGCTACAGGAAGAATGAGTGTCTGGAGCACTTCCTTCCTATTTGAAAAAAAAGTCTCTCACACTAAAAAAACAACTTGAACGGTCCATTTGAGAATAAAATCCACACCAAAACCTCTTTTTGACTAGCTTTGGATTCATCTTGAGCAGAAAATCTACTTCAGGTGCCTTTAAGCTCATGAGCAGGACTGTTTTGGCTTCCGGCGTAGCCAGAAGCAGCGCGACTGAATGTGAAGTCTTGTATGTGTTGCCAGATGCAGTGCGAGCGAAAGCAAAATCTCATGTGTCCTTGCTAGTGACCCGAGAGTATCATGGGACTCACGAATGAGCACCAAAACCAAATCTTGCATGTGCGAATGAACTTTGGTCTGCGCCAGATTGCAGAATTTGGGACTTCTGCACTACTTTGCATTTTATAAAGTGCCTGAATTCCGCAAGTTCCTCCAGTAGAGCAGAATTCTAAACCCAGGCCTAGTTACTTAGTGCTGCTTACATAACACAGGCCACACTTACATTGCAGCACATATACACCAAATTCAGTTTTGCAGTGATATGATCCTCTAATAGTCATTTACTTTCTAGAGAACGGTGATTTAATCTTCTTCATGTTTAACCAAAATTAGAGGCCTTGCATCTGTGGCACCTATGAAATCCCTTCTTTTGGTGTAGCCAATTTGTATTATTCTAAATGTCAGGGCTGTTTCTCTCTAAATAACCTTGCATTAAATGTGCTCCCTGACAGATAACCAGTGGGGTGTCAGGTAGGGATGGTCCTAATACTAGATCTGACAATCAGATGCCAATGTTTGTTTATGATCGATCTTAGGTCCTTATGCTTGGTGCCATAGGTAATAATCATTCTTGGCATTGGCCTCTCTTCTTTTCGCCTTTCCTTAGGAAAGACCAGGGTTTCATGATTCACTGACTCCACCTAAGCTGTTTTTGAGATGGTTTTATTTGAGCACCACCTCTCTGCATTAGTCTTTCCTTATTTTCCCTTTCGCTGACCTCCCAGTCTTTTCTTGTGTTGCTATTCCTCTTAACTCTTAGTAGCTCTCCATATGGGAGATTGTAAATTGTGTGTTTTGGGTGGAAACTGGTGGTGTGCAGCATTGGGTTTACTGAAGTGGGTTTTCTGTACAGCACTGATTCTAGTTTCAACTTTTGGCACAAAGATTTGTAGGTCTAGAAAATCCTGTTGCATGCTGATCTGTAATATGTAAGTTCAACTCATTATTTTTGATGGTTTCCACAAACTCTCTGGCTGATTATATGGTTCCCTTCCAAATCACAAATAAATGCTTAATGAATCAAATTCAGCATATGACCTTCTCACCAAAGAGAATACTGTGGTTATTGGTGAGTACCTGTTCCTCCCACCAGTCCATGCGCAAGCCTTTGTAGCTGGGGGCAAAACAGGTTCTCATCACCCTCTTGTGTATCTACCTATATATCTCTTTGTTGAAGAGAAAGAAGTTGTTAGTCAAACACCACTTAATCATTTTAATCAGCATTTGGGTTCTAATTACCAGTCTGGTGGTCACTAGATAACCGGACTCGCAGTGGTGTCAAAGTGGCCTTAAGCCAGACCACCACTGCGAGTCTGGCAGTCTGGACCATGGCCGCTTCGATGGTCCAACCATCAAATTAATAGCTTGGCAGTCAGACTGCCAAAAGACCACTGTCTCTGCCAGGATCAGTGATCCAGATGGGATGACGGCAGTTGTGTTTGTAATCAGCAACAGCGGCACTGAAGTCTGCACCACCATGCTGATTACAACCTTGCTCTCTGCCAGCCTTTTCATGGCTGTCTGATCGTCATGAAAAGGCTGGCAGAGAACAAGTGCAGGGGCTGGCACTGATCATACCAATGACATGGGCAGTGCAGGGGTCCCACTGCCTCCACCCTTAAAACACACACTGTCTGCTCTGCAGACAGTATGCATTTTAATGGTGCTGGTGCACCCTGAGTGCAACAGCATTGCCACAGGCTCAATTTTGAGCCAGAAACAATGATGCTGCACCTTTCCCACCTGGCTGACCCTGGGCAGCTGTAGATAGTGTGCATTTCAAGGGTGCTGGTGCACCCTGATGCAACAGCATTGCCGCTGGCTCAATGTTTAGCCGGGAACAATGCTGCTGCACCTTTCCCACTAGGCTGACTGACACAAACCTTGGTTTCTGCTGGTTAGCACAGTGGGAAAGTTGTTATGGGACCGGTGGGAAGACGGATGTTTCTATCTGCCAAACTCCTAATTACCCCCTTTAGTATGTTTGTACAAAATCTGTGAAAAATGCTCCACAGCCCTCAAAACCTGTTTATGTCTGATGCTTGAGTATCAGAATGTTACTTCCAGTGTCATTGAAATATACTCATTCCGCCATGGTATATCATATACTATTTTAAAACAATTCCCAGTGTCTTTCACATACTCTTGTAAAAGGTAGTCCACATATTTTGACATATTTGAAAATTCATATGCATCTTCAGTAGGAAGTATATGTTTGATGTCTTTGGATGCTCATTCTGCAGAAAAAGATATCCCTCCTGGCTCAGAAGCCCCTCATTCCTCTATTTCAACAATTCCACATGGAACTTTATTCTGACCTGTCCCAAGGTTGTGTGATCACTTTCGATATAACAGGTAGTGTCATTCAGTTGTCGATATCCTTCCAAGGTGTACAAACTAATGGCAATAGCACTATATTGCCACCCTTGTCTGAATTTTGAATTATAATATCCCTTTTTGTTGCAGTTTTTCTATTAAGTGAAAGTACTCTCTCTGGTGGGGGTTATTTTTTGTCATTTTGATTGACACTGTAAGGGAACACATAGCCTTGAGATCTTCAAGTGCACATTAATTGAGGTAGGCACAAATGTTGAAGTTGAATTGAATGAAGTGTTTTTTTGTTCCAAAGACATCTAATTCCATAGATTGAATTACATGCTGTTCTGTTACTGTCAATGTATACCCAAGGTCTTATACTCCAATTCCTAGAGCTCCTTTAGTAATTGCAAATCAGATACTTTAGGCCCTCTTTGGTTAGTTATTTCACTTCTACTTTGTGTATTCTGCAATGGCTTCTTAGTTTTTATTTTTTCTTCAGATGGTATATCTGAGTAGCTATAATTAGGATCGTTTTTTTCCACAGACGGAGCATTTTTTGTTTTACCAATAACTTTGGCACCACTTGATGAATCTTCATAATATTTTCAAAACGTATACTTTGGCCAGTTCAGCAGCTGTCCTGAAAGTTTCGGGGTGATTTGTGAAGTGGGGAACGAAACAAAAGGGGGGGGCAAAACACTTTTTCTCCATTCTGCATCCATGGGGATTTTCAATTCTTTAGACATGCCTACATCCCAATCCTCTGAACGGAATTACACCAAGTTTGGCACAAAGCTAGATTCTGTTCTACAGATCATACATGTTGTGGTTTGGTGTAAATTTGTTCAGTAGTTTTGGAGTAATTTAAGGCCAAAAAATATAAATATCTAGCACTGCGGATTCTCCGCAGATCAAACTGATCCATCGCTAATATCTGATTGGCTGCCCACATTTCAACAAGTAATTGTTGGCAGGCATCTTGGGACGTGGCTTCAGCTGAGTTCACAGAAAAAAAATCAAAAAAAGAAAAGGGGCTAGGTTAAAGTCACCCTGACCAGTTAGCCCTGGTGCTGGGGTCTCAGAGGGACCCCACCAGGACTATAAAGCATTTTTTTTAAAACAAATCAGAAAGATCAGAGGTCCCCTTACAGGGTAGCCATACAGCAGCTCAAAGGGGCTAAAACCAGTATCTTCTGTCATACCTTCCTGTAAGCAATGGGAAGACATGGCAAGATGCTGTCCCGCTCATGCCTCAGAGGTTCTGACAGACCCATATTCATGCCCTTAGGTTGCGGTTAAATCTTTCAACCAACCTATTTCTTTGGGGGTGGTAAGGAGTGGTGAACTTGTAGGTTACTCCACACTCCTTCCACAAATACTTCTTATTGGTAGATATGAAGTTGAAATCCCAGTCAGATACCACCTCCTTGCTGAACCCCAAGTGGGTAAAAATACCTATCAATCTCAGCCCATCATAAGTGCTGTCATTGACTTCAGATGGACGGCCTCTGTGTTCTGGGTGGCATGGTCCACCAAGACCAGGATAAAACTGTTACTCTTGGCTGTCTTGGGATCAAGAGGCCCCACAATTTAAATGCCCAGCGACTCGTAAGGGGTGCTCATGATGGGAAAATGTTGGAGGGTGGCTTTGTACTTCCCCCACTTTGCCACTTGCCTGACAAGTTTGGCAAGACCTGCAATGTGCGTCAGAGTGCCTGCATGTTTGGGGCTAGTAAAAGTGGGTGACAAGCCTCTCTAAAGGCACATCATGAACCAGATCCAATAGGAAGGCTCTGAAGAGCTGGGGTACTACCAAAACATGTGCTGCCCCAGGCTCAGTAACTTTAGGCTCTCTATATAGGAAGCCATCCTCCCAATAGATCCAGTGTGATCCAGACTCCTTGCCAGATGCCTGGTCTGCAGCCTGTCACTGTAGACCCTTAAGAGTAGTACATGACTTCTGTGCCTCACAGAATTCTTCCCTGGTGGGACCCCCCTTCCTGCTGCCAATGGGTCAGCCTGGGTACCTCCCCCAGTTCAGCCACTTCGTACCCTGTAGGCTCTGAGGCATCCACCTCAGGTTCAGCTTCCTCCCAGACCGTGGGAACTTCTGAGGCGTGTTCCCCATGCCCCTTGCCCTTCCTTTTCCTGGCAGGCACCTGAGGCACTCTTTCAGGCTCTAAGCCTCCTGATCACCCTGACGGGCTGCCATAGACTGGTTGGTCACACACCCACTAAGGCAGACCCAACATCTCCAAGTGTGTCCAGCGTTCCTCCTCACTCCAAGGGGAATGCTCTAGGTCATTGCCTAGCAGGCAATCAACAGGCAAGGTTGGACTCACAGCTACCCTCAGGGAACCTGAGACCCCCCCACTCAAAGGGAACCTGCGTCTACCGGTGAAGTACATGGGTGACTCCTTGCTCTTCAGACACCAGGTGGCACCTCACAGTAGTCACACTGGCTCCTGTGTCTCTGAGAGCCTCCACCCTCTGTCCATTGATGGTCTCCCACTGCCTGTCCTTTATACTGCTTTCAGGCACAAGGGTCCTCTGGACCATCTCACTTTCCCTCAGTGAGACAAGGGTCATCTTAACTGGCTCCCATCCTTCTCCTGGAACTAACTCCTCCCCAAGCGCTACACTAGCCAAACTCTATGACTGAGTGGGTTCCAGTGTCCACTTGGGACATTTAGAGTTGCCCCTTGTGTGACCCACCTGATCACATTCAAAACACTTGTGGATACATTTCACTGCAGGTTTCCCTGTAGAAAGCCCTGGTTTCTTCTCACCTTGGGACTGGGAATCCTTAGCCCAGGAACTAGGTTTGGGCCCTTTAGATGGGGACCCTGTCCTCCCTTGGATCACCTAAAGATGTCAGGGTGTCTCTCCCCTCTAACTCTAAGTGCATCCACAGTCCTTCCCCCCAGTGTTCCTCAGGGACCATGTTCATGTGAACAGCTCACTCGTGTCCCTTGAACCACAGATGTATGTCATCCTCCCTTTTTGTAATCCTCAACTAAATCCTTGGATGTGTACCCTCTTTTCAGGCTGCACTGTGGTATTGATACCACCATCTCTGCTGGACTGGTTCTTTTGTTCCAGCGCCCTCAAACTTAACACATGAGCCAAAAATATATTTTTCTGTTCCATGGCTCATTTGGTCCAGCTCCCTCAAACTTATCTCATGAGCCAAAACATCTTTTTCTCTTCCATGCCTATTCTTTTCTCTTCCAATTCCCTTTTAAGCTTTTGTAACTCAAATTGGTACATTCACTCTGCTTGTCTGTCCTGCAACGTTTCAGAAATCAGACCTTTGGAAGAAACACTATTGCCTGCCCTGGAGGCCCTCCCCCCAGGCAGTTCAGGGTTACTCAACACAACATCATGTATGTTTTGCACCTCCTCATCCACATTCTACTCCCCTGTGTGCTCCTCAGCCTCCTTAGCTGCCAACTAGGTTGTTAGTGTCTTTTGCAGCTCCTCCTTGTTAGCAGAGCTTTTGATTGGGCAGGAAAGTTCTCTGCAAAATTGTTTAAGCTGAGCCACTGTATACTCCTCCAGTTTCTCCAACTCAAAACAACTTTTGCAGCAATAGCTGGTACATCCACAAATTGAGACATGATTGTGGGTGAGTTTCAATAAAGATGGAAGAGTTCCAAAAAGGCAGAGAGATTGCGAGGAAAAAAAAAGGACAAAAAGGAAAAAAAAAAATCTACAGAGTGAAAAACATGTAGTATGTGGTCACGTAATGGTCTGCACTAAAACCGTGGTGTACACTAATCACTGTATGTCAAGTACAAATAACGTCCTATCCTTAGCACTGATCACCAAGAAATGGGATCTCTGGTTGGTAGCCAGTTTGTAATCTGTCCAAGCAGGGACCCTGACTCTAGTCAGGATAAGGGAGTTACACTCCTCAAACAACCAATGCTCATCCCCTTGGTAGCTTGGCACAAGCAGTCAGGCTTATCTCAAAGGCAATGTGTAAAGTATTTGTATCCACACACACAGTAATACAGTGAAACCAATACAAAAGTGACACAACACTGGTTTAGAAAAATAGCCAATATTGATCTAGATAAAACAAGACAAAAAAACAAAAATCCAAATACACAAGCAAAGTTATGAACTTTTAAAGTTAAAGAGTCTTAATCCATAGTAATCAATGGATGCTTTGTTTTCACACAAAGTACCTAGTTTGTGTAAAAAATAAAGCTGTACGGGTGAGTGTGCATCAGAAAAGGCAGTGATGTGTCAATTCCTGACTCGCAAGTGAGGCATTGCGTCTCCCCCCCAGAAGAGCGATGCATTGATTTCTGGATGGGCAACCTCGGGTCCGTGCAGGTTCACTGTGGTGTTGACATCCAGCGACGATGCATGCAAAATCTTGGTGCAAGTGGTGAAGAGACACTCTTCGTGGGTGATGCATCAATTTCTTCAGCCACAAGAGAGTGTTGTGTCAAATTTCCACCCACGCTGCAAGTAGAGCGCCAATTTTTCAGCAGCAAAGCAGGTGCTGTGTTGATTTTTCTCCCTCTCAACTCCTTTGCATGGATTTCAGTCTTGGTTCCACCAGCTTCTCCTTTCAATGGCCCTAGGACTGGATTGGGCATCACTTGGCATGGTAAGAGTCTCAGCAAGAGAGTCCAGGTGCTGGCAGAGCAAGTCTTTGTTGGCCCTGAGACTTTGAAATGGGGGCAAGCTCAGTCCAAGCCCTTGGAGACACTTCACAAGCAGGAAAACACAGCAAAGTCCAGACTTTGTCTCAGGTAGAAGCAGCCACTGCAGACCAACCCAACAAAGCACACTCACAGGCATAGGGGCAGTACTCCTCCTCCAGCTCTTCAGCTCTTCTCCTTGGCAGAGGTTCCTCTTGATCCAGAAGTAATCTGAAATTCTGGGGTTTTGGGTCTATTACTTATACCCATCTCTGCCTTTGTACTAGGCAAACTTCAACGGAAAGTCTCTGTTGTTCACAAGAGCATGACTTGCCCAGGCCTGGCTCCAAACACCCACCAGAGGGATGGAGACTGCATTCTGTGAGGACAGGCACAGTCCTTGCAGGTGTAAGTGTCAGCTCCTTCCTCCCCACTCTAGCCCAGGAGGCTCATCAGGATATGCAAGACACTCCTCAGCTCCCTTTGTGTCACTGTCTAGAGGGAATTCACAAACAGCTGAACTGTCACTCTGACCCAGCTGTGGATTCCACAAGCAGAAAGAGGCACAGAATGGTTGAGCAATAAAATGCCCACTTTCTAAAAGTGGCATGTTCAACCTCACAATGTAAAAAACAACTTTACCAAAATATCTATTTTTAAATTGTACGTTTAAGGACCCCAAACTCCACATCTCAATCTGCCCCAATGGGAAACTGCACTTAAAAGATATTTAAAGGCAGTCCCCATGTTACCCTATATAAGAGAGATAGGCCTTGCAACTGTGAAAGACAAATTTGGCAGTATTTCACTGTCAGGACATATAAAACACATCAGTACATGCCTTACCTTTAATGTACACTGCACCCTGCCCAATAGTCTACCTGGGGCTTACCTTAGGGGTGCCTTACATGTACAAAAAGGGAAGGTTTGGGTCTGGCAAGTGGGTACACTTGCCAGGTTGAATTGGCAGTTTATAACTGCACACACAGCCACTGCAGTGGCAGGCCTGAGCCATGTTTATAGGGCTACTCATGTGGGTGGCACAGTCAGTGCTGCAGGCCCACTAGTAGCATTTGATTTACAGGCCCTGGGCACCTCTAGTGCATTTTACTAGGGACTTACTACTAAATAAAATATGGCAATCATGGAAAAGCCAATTACACATACAGAGAGCACTTGCACTATACATATATATATATATATATATACTGTATATATATATATATATCGTTTGCCAAATCTTCACAAAACATTTTAAAAATGCTACTTTTACTTTGTACATGAAAAGTTTCAGGGTAATCTGTCATGTGGGGGCTTAGAAAAATGGGAGGGTGCCAAAACACATTTTCACAGTTTGTTTTTCCATAGGAATTTTAGACATAGCTACAGCTTAAACCTCTGAACCTATTTATACCAAATTTAGAAGAAAGCTAGTTCTTGGTCAACAAATATTGTTTTTTCTGTTTTGGTGTAAATCTGTTCCATAGTTTTTGAGAAATGTAGGTTTAAAAAAGTGTATATCATGCCGGAGAAGATCATTGGAGTCAATAGATCTCCTCCTTCAACCAGGAAGTGATAGTAGCTATTTTAGGATGAGGAACTCAAATACAAAAAAAGACAAGGGGCAGTGTGTGAATACTCTGAACCCCTAGGCCTGCAGGTGTGGTCCCAAAGGGACATTGCCTAGATCAAAAATTTTGTAATTTTTGTTTTTTAATTTTGCCACAAATTCACGGATTATTCACAAATCTGTGGGAAGATTAAGAAACAAAAAACGGGAGGGCTCAGAGCTTATTTTTGTAAAGCCCTCAGGGGTGAAACATGTCCCAGGTAGGGTTGATGCATGTTTTCTTTAGCGGGGAGGGCCAGTTGTTCCTTCTACAAGCCTCTGAGATACCCTAATGACCCCATCCCCCATGGCTGAGATAAATAATCAAGGTTGAGATCTTGCAGCCCCCTCACAGCATAAATCGACCACCAACCTAATTCCCCCTGTCTGAAAATTTATTAAAAAGGGGAAAAGCCAAGCAGAGCCTATCCAGAGCCTGAAAGGGCCCAGGGACCCCATCTCACAGGTTGAGTAAGTAGAGAAGGGAGGAGGCACATGACCCACCTCCCTGAGCCTAATTAGGCTCCAGGGTCCCACTCCCAGGGCAACGCTTAAAATTAAATGGGAGGGGGCCCTGAAGTGGGGGGACCTCAAAGGAGCGCACAGAGGTCCTTCCTTCGTGCCCTGGCTCCAGGCACACTACAGGGAAGTGTACAGCCCTTTATGTGATGATAGGACACATCCTATTCAACTGTTATTGTGAGGCTGTGGCCAGCTCCTCCCTTCTATCCTTTACTGATGACCCATCAGGGATTACCAGCCACACCTAAGTTCCCATTGTGTGTGGCTGTTTACAGGGAATACTTATTAAATGTTAAAAGGAATACCCCATGTTATCCCACTAGAGGGGTTGGCTTCATAGTACTGAAAAATTAATCTGGGAGTTTTTCACTACCAAGACATGCAGAACTTAAAAGTGCATGTCTTACCTTTTAATTACATAGTACTCTGCCCTACGGGCTTCCTAGAGCCTAACTTAGGGGTGGCGTATATGTAATAAATGACACTGCATTCAGGACACTAAGGGGGTCATTCCGACCCCGGCGGTCAAGGACCGCCGGGGCCGGGGTCGGCGGGAGCACCGCCAACAGGCTGGCGGTGCTCCTGAGGGCATTCTGGCCAAACCGCCGCGGTCAGAACAGGAAAACCGGCGGTCTCCCGCCGGTTTTCCGCTGCCCTCAGGAATCCTCCATGGCGGCGCAGCTTGCTGCGCCGCCATGGGGATTCCGACACCCCATACCGCCATCCTGTTCCTGGCGGTTCACCCGCCAGGAACAGGATGGTGGTATGGGGTGTTGTGGGGCCCCTGGGGGCCCCTGCAGTGCCCATGCCAATGGCATGGGCACTGCAGGGGCCCCCGTAAGAGGGCCCCACAAAGAATTTCAGTGTCTGCTTAGCAGACACTGAAATTCGCGACGGGTGCAACTGCACCCGTTGCACCTTCCCACTCCGCCGGCTCCATTCGGAGCCGGCCTCCTCGTGGGAAGGGGTTTCCTGATGGGCTGGCGGGCGGCCTTCTGGCGGTCGCCCGCCAGCCCAGCGGGAAACACAGAATCACTGCGGCGGTCTTCAGACCGCGGAGCGGTGTTCTGTCGGGGGAACTCTGGCGGGCGGCCTCCGCCGCCCGCCAGAGTTAGAATGACCCCCTAAGTATTTACCAGCCAAACCATGTTTGAAGGAGAAAGCACAAACACTTTAGCTATGGTTAGCAACAAAAACAAATTCAACAAAAAGTGGAGAGTAAAAGGCAAAATGTTTGGGGATGACCCTGCAGAAAGTACCAGGTTCACACCCTCCCTACACTCTTAAAGGCCCTTGGGGCTCCTTCACCCAGGGCTGGCTCAGTGACTGTGTACTGAGGAGACCAGCTCCAGGACACAGTAGCTACACTGCTCACACTACAGTGGGCAGGGAAACATGTTTGCTTCCATCTGATGGGAGCATTTTCAAATCTCCCACCAACTTGAGCAAACATACATGTCTGCTCCCCACCAGCAAAACATTTTTTAACATGCTCTTGCCCTCTATGAGCATACTTGTGTTCTGTTTCCCTGTCCACAAACAAACATGTATTAGTTTTACCTTGAGGGAGCATACAAAAAGCAGCTGCTCTATCTGAGCAGGAGCAATGCCAGATCCGGCAACCATGTGGAGTGGCAGCTGGGGCCCTGGGGTTCTCCTCGCAGTTGCAGACCTACAAACACACATATTGCCATTGAGCGACACGTAATATTGGCTCCCTTCACACAGTCACCCGGTGAGGAGCCAGTATCACATGGTGGCAGGGAAAACTAGCTAGAAACCACTGCAAACAGTGCATTTGTAGCTCCTTTCCGGATTCTTTAAACTGCCAATGTCCATTAAGAGGTGTAGAAACATCCCAGGGCATCAGCATCAGCCTTAGCAATTTTTCATGTTGTGGAGGAGGGCCTAATGAGCCTCAGGAAGGGTGGGCCTGTGATTGTATCCCCATATTTAATTGAATTTGGACAAGGGATAGAGTTCTGAGGTCCTAATGAGGCTCAGGGTGGGAGGTACATGGTTCCCCTGTTTAATTGATTTCAGCCATCGGGATGTGGTCCCTGGGGTCTAATAAGACTGGGGCAGGGAGCTGCATGCCCCTTCCACTTATAATATGTGTTTTGGCCTTGAGGGATTGAGTCTCCAGGGCCAAAAGGCAAACCCTGCACCATGTATGCCAAAGGCTGTGCACGGCATAGGTTTGGCAGCTTGCCTGGTGCTGGGCTGCCTTCGAGTGGGTTTGTCAATGTGGCCAAGCCCTTTAGCCAACTCCCACATGGGGTTTGCTGCTTTCAAGGGAGATGACCACAGGGTCAGGCCAGCAGCATGTCCCTGTGGCCAACCTCTCAGCGCATATAGCTAAAGGTCATGTGAAGCGTGGGGTTGGCAGCCTGCAGAGGGATTGGCCACAGGTCCTGGCCAATGCCAGGCCCTTTGGACAACCTGGCAACATGGGGTTGGCTGCCTGTAGGGTGTTGGATTTACGTATGGAACTAATATTTCTTTAGGTTCAAAAACCCTAGAAATTCACTGAAAGGAACCAAAGGGTACAATAATATAATAACTAAAAATGTTCAGTAACAACTTAACATTTTAATCTCTAAAAACCACAGAAATGTACCATTAACAACAAAACAAATAATAAGATAAAATCTATTTAACCAATATTGGAAAAACATTTGGACTGAAAATATTATATATGCTATTCCTACTCCAGTCTGTGCAGCACTAGGGAAAGTGTTCCAGTTCGAACGGGTTAAATTTATTATACCCACTTCAGTCTAATCACCATTAAGGAAAGCATTGGACTTCAGAAGGTTTAGAATTACTATTCCCACTCTAGTCTAAGCAACAGTAGGGAAAGGGTGAACTTCAATGGAGTTAGATTTACTATTCTCACCTTGGGCTAAATAACAATAGGGAAAGCATTGAAACTCGGAGGGGTTACATTTACTATTCCTATTCCAGTCTGAAGAACAGTAGAGAAAGTGTTGGACTTCGGAGTAGTAAAATTTACGATTCTAACTACAGTCTGAGGATCGGTATGGAAAGTGTTGAACTTAGGAAGGTTTAGAGTTACTTTTCTCACTCCAGTTTAATCAACAGAAGGGAAGGTGCTGGGCTCCAGAGGGGTTAAATTTAATATTCCTATTCCAGTACAATCAGGAGCAGGGAAAATGTCAGACTTCGGACGGGATACATTTATTGTCCCCAATCCAATCTGAGCAATAGTAGGGAACGTGTTGGACTGAAAAGAATTACATACATGATTATACATCCTATTAATTTTGTAAAAATATTTAAACACTTATTACAAGATATTATTAAAATACAGTATACATATAAGTTAAAAAAGAAAGAAAAACATATTATCAACTTCACTAACTACAAAAACCCCACAATCATGATATTGTTACTGTTAAATTTAATTTCAAATAATACATAAAGAAATTAATTTTAAGAAATAAATATGATTTATAAACAAACATTTCACAAACACCAATAAATAAACTATTCTTTATAAAAAAAAGTATACAGGATCAATTACCAATTGCAAAATTACATATAAGTATCAATGAATAAAAATATATGTATAGATATATTTTTTAGCAACCTACTCACCTAAATACTGAAGCAGCATAAAAAATGTTGAATGAACATAGGTATACTCCAATACATATTAAAATAAATAAAATGTTACTACAATTACACAGTATATAATACCTTTAGTAATATATATGTAATATATAATCAAATAAAAGCTAACTGACAAATATTATTAAATTTAAATCTATTCAATTGAACTCAGATTTCCACCCTCATTCCCTATAAGCCCAGGAACCTATAACTAAAATATAACTTAAATAAATCAGTAATAAATTATTCACACAATTAACAATCAATTAAATTATTATTAGCAACTAAAAACGAATTAACATTAATTTATATTTTTTTATAACTTAATTTTAATCACACCCCCCACCAACTACAAAACAGGCAGCCCTGTGCAAATGTATATTTTTAATAAACAAGTAATTAACAAAATACATAACTGATTAAATAATTAACAATTAAAAACTCATTTTCATTTTTTTGTTTTTTATAACATAATTATGATTTACATTAAAAAAAAGATTATACCAACAACACCAACTCCTATAATTAATGTATTAATCAAAACACATTAAAATAATTGAAAACCAGTATTGTTGCAACTATATCACTGAAAACAATATTTAAAACAAGAATATTGTTAAAAAGAATATTTCGCAAAAATGGAACCTTTGACAGTGCTATTCTATACCATGAGTTTGCATCACAATTTTGTTCTGATATTTATGTGCCTATCACGAGGCTGACAGTCTTGAGGCCGCCAGCCTGGTAGTGGCAGTCATACCCCATACTCCAGGTGGTCTGACTGTCAAATTACAATCCTGGTAGTCGGACCGCCAGGGGACTGCTGTCCCAGCCAGGAACATGGTTCCCGACGGGTTGACAGCATTCAGACTCATGGTCAGCCATGGCAGCATTGAGTTAAGCAGCACCGTGCTGATCACAAGTCCCTATTCTGCCAGCCTTTTCATGGCGGTTTACCTGCATGAAAAGGCTTGCAGAAAGGAAGTGCTGGGGGCCAGAGCAGGGGCCCTGTAATGCCCGCGACCATCCTGCCCAGCACCCTCGGAATGCCAACTGTCTGCAAAGCAACAGTGCTGTTGTGCTACCATATTGCCCTCAGCTCCCTTAAGGGATGCAAGGCCAATACTGCAGCACTCTTCCCTCCAGGCTGACTAACAGAAACATTTTAACAAGATGTACCCGCGGGACAGCCCGTGGGAACATTGTAATACGATGGGGATGAGGCTGCTGGGTTGACGGCGGTCTCATCCCTGTGAGTTTGGCAGTTGACTCGTCCGACCGCCAAATTCGTAATGAGGGCCTATGTGTTCTGATATTTTTAACTTGATATTTTGTCCAATCACCACTAGACCACCCACACCCCAGAGTGTTAAGAAGGTTTTTCATGCAGACGCTAACAATACACTCCCAGTTTTGAGATACATTTCAGATGTGCATGTTTTGTGAGGGAAACTCTCCCAGTGGTGATGAGTGGATTACCATTCATTAGTATGGCTCTGGCCTCTAGAGAGGACATCCAATAGAAATACAGTTTATGAATTAAGTCTTAGTAACACTAATTTCTTGATTTGTGTGTTAAAACCGTCCCTAAATTAAGATTTGAGGTCCTTATTTAGCGTTAGATGCTAAAGGAAAATTATTTGATTTGTGGAAGAAGCAATACTTTTTCATTTGAAGAACTCTTGGTCGGTTTAGAATCCTGTAATACCTGCATGAGATGGTGGAATTTTCTCCATCAAACATTGATCTGAAAATGTCCCCTAAAATGGTCATAGAGTGTCAATGTCCACATAAATCTGATGTACTAAGGTGTGTTTCCAACTTAAGGAGACCATTCCCACCGTTACATCAAAATCTACCAGCCTTTTTAGTGACTGAGGTAACACTTCCAGAATTGGTGGCAGATTAACATCTTTATATTAATGGATTAGTCTGCCATAATTTCCGTCAGAGCTTTGTCTGTTGGCAGAAGTCTCTATTGCCAGAATTTCTATCATCAAGGTAACTCTGAATTGTATTTTTATGTCTTTGGAAGCAATGCCATTTCCGTGCCTTTACCAATACCCTCCTCTACACCAACCCTTGGTGTGGACATTAGAAGTTTTCTTCTAAATGGGGTTCTCTCTGAATATTTGATTTTAGCACTCATCAGCACCTCCACAGTAGTAAGATCATTCTTTAGAACTGGAGGATAATTTGTCAGATTTGTCAGTAGAAAAGGTCTGAGGTGTCCTTGGGACTGTACATAATATAGTCTTAAGGGAAGAAAGACAAATAATAAAAAATTTGGCCTTTGGCCTTTTTCCAGTGGCTGGTGGTAATTTGGTATATGTTCTATAATGTGAAACTTCACAGATGAAAGCAGGAATACCGTGCTTTGCATAGAAAATACAATCAGCCGCTTGAGAAAAGAAGGTGCTTTTCTGCTAGGAATCGCAGAAGTCGTGCCTTCAGTAAAAGGATAATTATGATCCCTTCAGTAAAACTAAACTGCGGCCCCTGTACAATTAACAGAAACTGACAATTGGTTAGGGAACGTAGTATTTTGCACAAAAGTTCAATGATGTATTGAATTTTCCTGTTGATGCTCCTATCATGAGAGACCTATTTAAGCAGCTTATTGCACAATACAGTCTGCCTGTTTACTTTTTAGCATTTCCCTTGCCAAGTAAAATCACACACAGCAAAATGGGCACGCTTTTCAAAGCAAAACGTCTTCCTTTTTTTCTGTAATTATGTAAGAAATTGCTTTGAAAAACACTCCCTTTAGACGAAAAATGAGGACATTAGTTATATTTATTCGAAAGTTATGTCAGGGCTATTACCCTTTGGAAATGCATCTATTTTCCAGTTCATTTGCAGTAAAAGTTATGACATTCTTAATGCTAAGAGATCTTGGCAAACTGTATTTCTAGTTATCCCAGAAACAACCGTTTTAACTCAATTCTCCACTACCTTTTACAGTAACTTGTCTTCCCATCCGTCTTCAAAAATGCTTCGCTTGTCAAGAAGCCAGCAGATGATATAAGGAACCTATCTGATAAAACATTAACCTTAGAAGTGACTCTTTTTAGGGGTCACTCTTGGATCATTGAATTTTCAAGCACAGAAGGATTAGCTAATAAATTGTGAGCATTCACAAGACCCGGGTCAATGGCCAGGTCTTAATTTTCATTTCGCTTTGTCAGCTCTTCTTCAATAGATCACTTCACTGAAGTACTGTCACTGCCATGTACATGTAGAACTTGCAGTATATTATGTTTGATCTGGAAATACACACCGCAGAAAGGCTAGGAGCGCACAGTGTTTTTTGTGTATGACGATTGTCCAAGCTACCACGAAAGCTCTTAAAAGAAAGATTGGAAGTTCCTTAGAAAAAGCGCTTCTGTCTTATCCCTCAATATGATGTGCTTTTCTGCCCCCGTTTTAAAAACTACATGTGGTGATTTTACACTATTTATCATTAATATAACTTGTTAGGTATTTTTTCTTTTAATTTGGATTCTCATTAATCCGAGAGGGAGAGTAATACATTGCATTTAGAAGTGAACAAAGCTTTTCCTAAGCATGCATAGTGGGATAAGGTCAGGAAACCTGGGGACATATTGATCATTGTGTTGCGTTGCCCTTACTCCACATGAGGGATTGTAAGGGGGATGCAACAAAGTCAGATTTATCAAACCGCATGGCCCTGAGTACATTGATAAATCTGAAGTAAAATCGCTGCCTTGCTTTATTCTGCTCCTGAAAGGCATTCCATGGGTGGTGAAGTATATATGTTCCCATGCATCCACCCATCGATTTTGGCACATTCCTAGATTTACTAATACTGGTAAACCTGGGAATGTGTCAAAACACTACACCTTCCCATGGAGGCACAAAGAGGGGAAATATCTTTATTTCTCCTGGTTAGTTCCTCTAAGTGTGTTGCATTCTGTAGCACACCTAAACAGAGTAAAATGCCTCTGAGGATTATTTTTGTGGAGAAACATGCCCCTCCCTTTGCAAAAAACACTCCTACCTGCACCATGGTGCAAGAGTGCCTGCATTGATGCAAGGCAGCACATTGTGCACCAGCGCAAGGAAAGGACAGGAGTGAGCCATATTATGTTAAATACGGTGCATTCCTGCCCTTTCCCTTTCACATAGCACAGCAAAGTGGCTAACTACACTGCGTGAAATAATGATGAATCTGTCCCTTGGTTCTTAGTGAAGGTTGTCAAAGTGTCCATACTTTGCTCAATTAATTTAGGCAAAGTTTAAAAACTGACGCACCTCCCCTTTGACTACTACCTGATCTTGCATGTTGATGGATGGTATGATCTAGAGTAGATAATGGTGTAAATCAGACTGCCACCATCCTGCAACTCACCTGCCTTCACCATTAAGAGGTGCAAGGTGGTGTACACGCAGGGCACAGTTCAGTGCTAGAGGGGAAAGGAGATTTCCAGGAACATTAAGAATGAGAGCTCAATCAGATCGGGAAATAGTCATCGAGTTGGCAGAGAGCAGGGCTGGGCAGGTCGAGCAATCTTGCACTCGGACTTCAGAGCAGGGGATGGGTGAATAGCGTAGAAAATGTTTAGTGGGCTCTAAAGCTAGGAATTAAATGGGCCCATGTCTGCTGTTTGTATTATAAAATGCAGAAATAATCAGGGGTCAGTAGGCTTAATGCCACAGCACATGCTGCACCAATGGACACTATCCAGTGCTTCCTAAACGTTTTAGGACTGCAACCCACGTTTTAGCATGACAAACTTTCATGACCCACCTAGCTCTATTAAATTTGCACAGACGTACAGTTTTAGTGATAAAACTATATTGCACACAATTCATAATGTGTGGAAATTGGGAAATTGGGTTTCAGTTAATATTTATCATTTGTGCATCACAGATAAAAAGTGTCTTGATTTGCTTTGAGTAAATTAAAAACTTTGATTTCAACACACTTCAGAATTACAAACAAATGTGCTTCATTTTTGCTTTCCAAAATGCTGAATATGTACAGCTCATTTACAGGTAATTACATTTTGTTGAGTGTTACAAAAGATGACATACTATACCCTTTCTTTTCACACTCCGTGTACCCCAGAAAGATGTTTACATAATTTAATTTACTTTTCTTTCTCTGACTGCAAAGTGAGAGGAGTGAGTAAACACGAATCCCCAAGGGCTAACACATTGCTCCCTGAAGCCTGTTGTAGTGGGTAGAAGAAAAATGCAAATGATATAACAACAGACCAATGGATAAAGTCTGGCTGAAAACTCTTGCAATTAATTATGGGTTTGACTTATATTTTAGTGGACGGAGTATTCTCCATTGGCCTGGTGGATGACTTTTCCAGGAATACTCCACCTGTCAGATTTATAAATGACTGTCTAGTAGGCGGTCGGTTAAAAAGACATTGGCAGGAATCACCATCACAGTGGCTCCTGTCAATGCATTTTACTGTTTGCTGCAGGGCTGCATCGGAAGGGTAGAGCCCTGCAGCAAACAGTGTTCTTTTTTCTTTTTCAAAAATATAAATATCTTAATTTACATTAAAAAGTAGCTCAGAAATTCCGAGAAAATACAAAGTTTAAAGTGACATTATAGCAGTGGCAAGTCCCTTGCTCACTGTGCCACAGGATTCAAGCTAGCCTGGCTGATGAAGGGTGATACCCTGAAACCGGTCCCAGGGTGCTTATTTCCGGTCCAGGGAGAACCTGGCTAGGCAGTTCAGGCTGGACTGTTCTCATGAGGAACAGGGTCAAGATTGATTTGCACATGGCTGAGTCCAAACTGGGGTGGCATGGTAAGCAAAAGAACAATGGATTAAACCCAGATCTGTGACTGGTGTGAGTGTTTGCATGTTCAGCACTCCGTCCATCATCCTTTTGTGTTGGACACACATACAACACACATGTACATCCATGTGCCATCATTGACACAAAACACTTTAATCAAAACACACATTACACACAGCACATAGGATCAAATAGGCCATGAACAACACACACACACACAAACATACCAAACACACAAAGCAACACACCACAACAAGACCGGTACAGCAGCGATGACAGCAGCAAGACCATACATGGACGGAGCCCATACGGGGACACATGTCATTTACAACAAGGCCCCAAAAACATATCTACACAAACTGGACACATTCACAACTCAGAGACAAGCATTACCAATAACAAAGGTACTGCACACACATAAACATGGGTGAAGGGGAAGTATACAAAGCATACACAACTCCAGACACCACACAAAACACCAGACAGCCCTGAGGGACACACACCTAAACAGTCACATACACACAAAGGCAAAGCAAAACAGCACAACTCAACACACTTAAGGTCTGCACTGACACAACTCCATAACGCACACCACATGTACGCAATACCCACATTAGGGTACAAGGCATGCACAATACATGTCCAGATGAAACATTACCACATCAAACACACACCACTACAAACATAAAACAATACCATGACAACACCATTTATGATACACATTCAAACCTAACACACTACACACACCCATCCCTTGGGGGACCACAGCACTGCACACAAACCCACATACATCAAACCACCACATATGTATCTGCAAGCAGCGCATACACACAAATACTTACACTCAACCAATGTCAGCCAGGAAAAACACACACCTAGGGAATCAAATGCAGGACAAAGATGTAAAAAACATACCAAGAACTGGTTTGCTTTAATGTCCTAGATATGACAAACGTCATAGCCCAAGGCCACTGGCTAGTCCACAATTCTGCCATAAGCATCGAAGGCACAAACAGGTGACCCACCTTGACTCCTGACTGCCATGTAACCTCCAAAGGTAGGGGCATCAAGGGCCATTAGGGGTGGTGTTGGAGGGGGTTGGGCTTGGGCTTGGAAGTAGTGGGTTTAGGTTTGGGTTTGGGAGGGGGAACCTTCTTGGGAGGGGTGAACTTCTTATTGGAAGGGGGAGGGGCATGGGTGCTGGTAAGGGGACAGGGGAGGCCTTAGAGGTGGAAGGGATTGCCTTTGGGAGGGTGAGTGATCTTTTGGGGGTTTTATAGTGGCGGAGTAGGGAAAAGGTCAAGATTACATAGGAAGACTTTCTTAGACACACGCGGACGGTCATCAAAAGGGGTTTGGGTGTGGAGGGTGAGGGAGTGGTTGTATGACGTGTAGGTGTGGATATTTTGATGTGTGTTTGTGAGAGGTAGGCTTGTGTGTGGGGGGTGTCTGTTGGGTGGGTGAGTGAGGGTGTTTATGTGTCTTGGACTGAGGTGGGGTGGAGGTGCTGAGGGATGCCATGGTGGGTGGGTAGCTGTCTGTTGGGGTGGTGACTGCAGGTAGGATGGATGTGTTGCATGTATGAGTATCTATGATTGTGGTGTCTGCAAGTGTGGTGACTAGGGTGGATGTATGATGGTGTGCTGGGTTGGTGTCTGTGGGTAGGATGGTGGGGTTGCTGGTTCAGTGAATGTTGGTGTGATGTCTGTAGGTGTGCCTGGTGTCATGTCTGTGATGCTGGGGCTTGAGAGGGTATCAGGGCAGGTTGTGACTGTTGATGTGTCTGCAGGTAGAGGTTGTTTGTGTGCATGCCTGTGGAGTGTCATGTGGAGATTGTGTTTGTGTGCTCTTCTCTTGTCTGTTAAGGTGGATGATTTCAAATGTGTCTGTGCGTTGGCTGGGTCGGGGAAGGTGGGATTTGGACTGGGAAGAGGAATTTGGAGGGTGAACGGAAGACAAGGGGTGACTGGCTGCATCCGTGTGGAGGCCAGAGCCCGGAAAGATCTCTATTGGCCAGCCATTGCAACGTGAATGCCCTGCAGGAATGCATTGCTCTGTTGGATCTGGCTTGCCAGTCCCTGGATGGCTATTGCTAATGTGGTCTGACATACAGAGATTGACCTCAGTAGGTCAATAGCCTCCTCACTGAGGATAGCAGGGCTAACAGGGGCTGGGGCAGGGGTCATGGGGCAAAGGCGATGCCCAGCCTCTTGGGTGAGCGGGTACAGACAACTGGGTGGGGTGCTACAGGGAGGGCAGTGATAGAAGTGGGGGTCCCCAATGAGTCCGCCACTCCTGGGGAGTAGCCGCTGGAAGAGAATTCAGAAGATGAAGTGGAATATCTGGTCTCCCCCGTGGCACTCTCCTTACCCTCCAGACCACTGGGTCCCTCGGGTCTGTGGTGTCTTGACCGGAGGCCCTGTGGCCAAAAAGTTCCCCACTCTGCTGTGCCCAATCTCCTTCACCTACCGGTGCAGATGCTGAAAACAGGTAGTGAGGTAGGGTCAGGACATACACATAACAACACTTCCACCATAGTGAAGATGTTCAAAACATATCCTAAGAACAACTGACCCCCTCCCGCCTGTAGGAAGGGCCCTAAAAATGCCAACATCATGCAACAGCACAAAACAACGCATGTGTATCACATTCATTAGGTAGACACACATTCAAAGCTACCCAATTGAAAATCACATTAGCACAGATTATCTAGAACAACCACAGTAACTAAACCATACTTAGGTGACCTATCTACCAATAACGGGTGTCATATAATGCATTGAATAAATCAGTAGACATGCAATGGATTTCCATTGCCAAGGTAGTTAAAGATTGACCCAGACTCAATGCCATCCTCACTACTCTGAAATCATTTATCAAACCATTACATAGATTTACAAGTAAAGACAGGCAACCCTGGTATAAGCAAGCCATACCTACATAAAGTGACATTGGATAATCCGAATCACCATGGACACATACCATCAATGACATATCAACATTTAACACCTGCCCAATGCAATAAGAGAAAAGTATCCTTGGTCTTTGTATCACATTGTCAACAGCATTGCGCAGGAGGAGGGAGACAGCGTGTGCTGTCACTACATGGAATACACCTAATGTCAGCAGAATGAAAAACATCAGTACACACAAATGAGACATGGTGAGCATGGCATCCTTCAGTGGGGTTAACCCAGACTTCCTACATCAGTAAGATGAACATGGTTGGAACACAATCCATGATGGGAAGCAACACTCAGTGGGCACATCCCTAACTATACACAAGTGTATAAGAACAAGCACAACAGCCCCAATTATGTAAAAATTCAAACGTGACATACCAAAAAGCCTGGCCTCATGTGTTAGATTATTCATTGCTATAGCAGGGACATATTACAAAGTGTAATCAGTGAGGTTTGATAATTGAAGGCAGTATACACATGATGCTCCATTGCTGAGATTGGACATCCATTGCCTATCTACTATTCCTACTAAATGTGTCAGAAGGACACCATTGTCAGAGGTTTCATGCATGAGAACATCATAATGGCTGTCATATGCTTGCATCTCATACACAATACTGTGTCACAGTCGAAATGTAGCTCAAGCACATAGGCATTTGACATGCATTAAGGCAATTGTGGTGTAGCATTACATAAGGATATGTACATAACTCACTTACCAAGGGAAATAGTCCTACAACAGCTGACAAGAGTTAATCTCTGCAAATCATGTAATGTGTATGTTGGGACACAAATGCATCATATAAAGATGCAACACATCAATGAGGAACATTCAATCGGGATGCCTTGCCTATTTCTGCATTACACACTCACATAGACATATCCTATGATATACAATAGTGGACTGTGTGCTAGAACCTACCCAGCTTTTTACTGAAACATCAGGGAGGATCTACCTGTTTTGTATGAAGTTACACCCACCTAGGAAGTTACAGCTGATCATACTAAGACAATACGATTTCAACTATTAGCCATGCTGCAGTATAGGACTGAGGGGAATTTGTGGTGTGTACCATGCTCATAGCCCAAATGGATGTGCACACATGTTAGCAATTGCTAGCGCAGATGTTTTAATAAAAATTCTTAATAAGTGTTCATGTATTATGAGTAATACGTTTTTGTAGAAAGTAAAAATAACGTAGAAAAATAATGCACAGATTTGAAAATGTGATCACGAAGAGTAGCCACCAATGTTAATGAAATGTACTACCCATGATTTAATAATATGACATAATGAGCATTTGTTAGATTAATGTAGTAGTGCATCATATTAAGGGTTATGCAATTTGCTTTAGCTTTATTAATTGTAGGCCTTAACTTAGCAAATGTCTTGGCCTAGTTTGCCAGGCCTCATGTTAAAACTGTATTTCTTAACGTTTAATAAAATGGCTGTCCTAGAGAGTTAAACTGTGATTTCTATTGTATTGTTTAAATATGCTCATAACGGAAGTTTTCTCATGAGAACCAACTGCTAGAAGATGCTGTTCCTACTAATGTAACATTTTATGTGTAATGTATGTGAGACTGACTTTCTCAGGAGGAGAGCAATGGAGATACTGACAGGAGTGGAAGCTGCAACAATATTGTTACCTGACCAGCCGGATAATGGGGACATTGCAGGACAAACCAATCAATGACATGTGAACGGAGTAATAGTAGAATTCATAGATTTGGAATTTCTGTTTTATTGGACAAAGTGTGAACATGCGATTAACTGACCGATAGGGATTTGGGAAGTGGTTTTACTAGTTTTAATATAACCCTACTACACTGAGAGAAGACACCGTCTTTGCCCATTTTCTTGCTGACCGTAAGGTCAATATTTCTTGTGCGTCTTTACAAGAGGCAGGCTAATCTTTAATGCTTAGAGACTTTGCGTTTTCTGAAGTTTGATGCTGAATCCTGATATCTTTGCTGATCGACTGATATCCTGAGGATGAAGATTGACTGCTTGCTGATCCACACTGAGGATAGGTATTATAAATAGACTGTTGATTATTATGCATATTTGCTTTTTCTTTCTAGGTAGCAACTGCATTGTTGGATAGAACCATAGTTAGATGTTTTTCCAAGTTTGAGTTACTATGGGGCTCATTAACCGGGCGGTCCAAACCGCAGTGCCTGCGGCAGCAGAAATAAACACCACCGGCATGGTGGCCTGAACCGCCATATAATAAACACAGGGAGGGCCGCCTTTGCTGGCCCTCAGCCACCGCAAGGCTACCGCCGCCAGGCAGCCTGACGATGGTGGATTACATTATCTGACAGGGCAGTGCGGGAGGTCCATGCAAAAGGGCTACGAGGAGTCGTTGAGAGCAAAATGAAGCTGAGCAGAGTCATCTGACCAGGTTCCCCAGATGGGTCAGATTCTTAGTACGTGTCCACACAGCCAGGATTGGTGTCCTCACTGAGGTCTTTACCCAGGTGAGAAGTGTCAGTCTCAGGAGTGGTTTGAATGTCCCAGTGGCAGGTAGACCTGTTGAAGTTGTAAAACAGACTGTTACTGGCGTATTGTGACATGTGCCATCCTTTCCTAATTGTTAGTTATGTGACAGGAACCTCAACTTTCAATATCTCGGTGCTGCCCTTTGGGGTATCTGAGGATTTTATTTCAGGTCACCTTGCTACAGGATGACTGGGTATCTTGGCACTTGCATGTCTGCGTATGGACCCATACCCAGCAATGAAGCATCATCGGTTTCAAGCTACCTTCCAGTTAGGTAAACAGCATGTTTAAGTTAACAGACAGCTGCACATTGCCATGCTGACACTGATGTGGACATCAGATTTGGATTGACCGTTTTACCTGGCTATATGAGGCAGGTTCATCAAGTACAACACCCTGCAAAAATATGAGATTTCCCCAGGTGAGTACAGTTCTATGGGAGTCAGAAGGGCGAGTGTATCAGTAGACACAGTAGTAGCAGGGTGTAAGTAGTATCCCAGTGGCAGCTGTCCTTAGCTTTCCTGTAATTGGGTGTCCTATGCCCACAGACTATATAATTATCAACCCCCCTAGGTAATTATAGTTCTATGGGTGATGGGAGGTAGAAGTAACAGAGTATCGGAGGATACCGTTGTAGCAGTGGGTACGTGGTTTTGTATAGGCAGCTGTCCATTGCATTGGTGTCATTGCCTGTCCTATACCCACAGTGTATACTCATATGAACCATTCATTTGAGTATTCCACATTGTTAAGTTTCTGAGCATGGCTATTATAAACAGGTACACAGTTGTCATTTTGGTTATTTTGAAACAGTGCCTGCTGGGAGGTGTAGTGCTATTAGTCCTTGCAATAATCACACCACACCCAGATACTGTGCCCCCAGGTGAGTTCTCCCCACATGTGAGATGACAGACAGGGGTCTTTGGAAAGTTGCAAAGAGGGGTGGTGAGTGGTGTGACAGTTAAGTTGGCAAATGGTGATCAGTGAGCATGCATGCAAATACATTCAGTTGACATTGTTTGTGTATGGACTTACCCGACTCCACTCCCCCAGGTATTCCTGTCAGTTCCTCTGGATGCAGGGTGTCCAAGACCTTCTCCTCCCATGATGTGAACTGTGGGGGAGGAGGTGGGTAACACCGCCAGTCTTGTGTACCGCCAGCTGGTGCCTGGCAGCTATGGAATGTACCTTCTCCCTGAGGTCATTCCACCTCTTCCTGATGTCCTCCCTTCTGCGAAGGTAGCTGCCTACAGAACTGACCCTGTCAACTATCCTTTGCCACATTCTATTTTCCTAGCCATAGTGGTCTGCTGGATTTGTGATCTGAAGAGCTGTGGCTCTACTCTGATAATTTCATCCACCATGTCTCTTAACTCGTCATCTGCAGAGATGTTTTTGAACTGACAAGGTAGTGGGATAGAAGACAAATGTTAAGATATAAGGTGCAGGTGCTGTGTGGTTAGGAGCCAATGGCTATGACATAGGATGTAGAGGTGCCATTGTATGTGGTAGGTGTATTGTGCGGGTGTGGTATTTGTGGTTGAGAAAGTTGGATGAGTGACTATTCTTTGTTTTGGGTATTGTTTCTCGCCTCTATCTGTGTGTGGTGCAGTAGTTGCACAGGATTGTAGTTTGTGAAGGGGTGTGTTTTATAGTGTGGTTTGTAGGTGCGTGGGTGTGTGTACGTGTGTCAGCTGTGTTGTTTTCAAATCCATCCAATATGGTGTTGTGTTGTACTGGAATAACCGCTGACTGCTGTGGTGCAGGCCGCCATTGGAGGACTGCCATTGTGATTTGTGACTTGTGGTAGGTTCAATGGTAGGTTGACAGGCTGGAGGTGCCTGGGGTTAGACTGCCTATTTTCCACCCTCCCAATTCCTGGTGGTGTTGTTTTTTTGGCTGGGTGTTGGAGGTCCTGGCTGTGTAAATCGTAATACGGCAGTCCGGGTGACCGTCAACATAGCGGTCTTTTGACAGCGACCACTGCAGCAGTCTTGCAGTCAGAATGCCAAACTCCTAATAAGGCCTATTATCTCACATGTGCCTATAAACACTTGAATGTGACAATGTGTAATGTAACTGATGCTCATGAAAGCCCTTAAATTACTTTGGGTCGAGTTTGAGCAAGATAAAAATTATATATAAAAACTGCACAAAGAGGTTAAAAACAAAGCCCTAGCATAATGAAAGTCAAATAGATACCCATTTAGTGGCTGACTAGTACTAAGTGAAAACAGAAAATATTGATAAATCAAGGCTAACCTACTTACATTGTGTGATCGTAACCAAATATTTTATTTCACCAAAACTCCATTTACTTCATTATCAGGTATGAAAGCAATTTTAAACATGTGAGTTCAGAATATCAGTTGTACAAAAGGTGTTGCTAACAAAAACCACAAAATATTCTGTAAATGTTATCTTCAGGCAGCTCCATAATAATTCACAACTTAAACGAACAATACATTTAAAATTTTTAGTACTCAGTGGCAAAGGCACCATTATATATAAATGTTAGAAATGGGGTCTGTAGTTGGCAGAGGTGTACACCCTTGTCCAATTAGGGACCACAATCCTAGACAGGGTAAGTTACACACAATCCATATTCTCCTGTTCCCCTCCCTCTGGTAGCTTGGCACTGAGCAGTCAGGCTTAACTTAGAAGGCAATGTGTAAAGTATTTGTGCAATAAATCATACAGTAACACAGTGAAAACACCACAAAAATAAACCACACAGGTTTAGAAAAACAGATAACATTTATCTGAATAAAATAATGTAAAAATGACAAAGATTCAATAAGTAAAAGTTGAAATATCACTTTTGAAATGTTTAAGAGTTTTAATCCTTAAACATAAACAGTTGTCTCTTTGTTACACACAGTACCTGGTTTGCGTAAAAAAATAATGACTCATGGAGACCACAGAGGGGGAGATGCATGAAAAATTAGGTGTGCTTTGGATTTTCCGGTGCGACACCGACGATGCAACATTTATTTCCATGCTGCATGGAGTTTGTGTTGTTTTTCAGTGCACAGTCTTGGATCCTCACTGGGATTTGGGGTATCTTGATGCCCAGGGACGATGCAGGGACAAATCCTTGATGGACTGGAAGTAGACACAGGGTTGTGTCTATCCGGTAGGCAATGCATCGAATTTTTCATCGCAAGGCAGGCACTGCGTCGAATTTATACTCAGGAAGTCAGGCTGCATCATTCCAGTCGGCTGTGTGGCGATTTCCTGTTGCAATGTAGGCTTTGCGCCGATTCTGGAAGGAGGTGCATCGATTTTCAATGCACAAGGAGTTTTCTGATGAGGTGAAGTTTTTTTGGCCCTGAGACTTCAGAAAACAGGAGGCAAGCTCAATCCATGCCCTTGGAGAACACTTTTGGGGAAGGCAGAGTCCTTCTCAGCACAGTCAGAGGCCAGCAGGGTAGCAGTGCAACTGCAGGGCAGCAGTCCTTTTCAGCAAAGCAGTCCAGATGAGTCCTTTGAGCAGCCAGGCAGCTCCTCCTGACAGGGTGTAGGTGTAGGTTCAGAAGTGTCTGAGCTGGAGGGGTCATAGACCCAGTTTATATACCCAAAAATGCCTTTGAAGTGAGGGGAGACTTCAAAGAGTGGTTTTGAAGTGCACAAATTCCCCTTTCAATACAGTCCTGTCTGTCAGGGTTCCAGAAGGGGGTTTGGCAGTCCATGTGGGATGGCAGGCCACTAGCCTTTGAAATATAAGTGTCAGGTAACCCACCCTTACAGCCCAGGAAGACCCATTTAATATGCAGATGAGTGCAGGTGTGACTGAGTCTCCTGTGTTTGTGGTTGTCTGGGTGAAATGCACAAGGGAGCTGCCAACAAGCCCAGCCCAGAAGTTGATTGGAGACAGGCTGTATGGCACAGATGGTTTTTCAGTGCAAAGAAATGCTCATTTTCTAAAAGTGGTGTTTCTAAAATAGTAATATAAAATCCAACCACACCAATAAGCAGGATTTTTTATTACCATTCTGGCCATACTAAATATGACCTTGTTTCCCCTTTCAAATCAGAATCTACCATTCACCAAAGTACATGAGGGCAGTCCTAATGCTAGCCTATGAAAGGAGCAGGCCTCACAGTAGTGGAAAACAAATTTAGGAGTTTTGCACTACCAGGACATATAAAACACATATGTACATGTCCTGCCTTTTACCTTCATAGCACCCGCCCTATGGGTTACCTAGGGCCTATCTTAGGGGTGACATATGTAGAAAAAGGGGAGTTTATGGCTTTGCAAATACTTGTAATTGCCAAGTCAAAGTGGCAGTAAAACTTCACACACAGACCTTGCAATGGCAGGCCTGAGACATAGTTAAGGGGCTACTTATTTGGGTGGCAGAATCAGTGCAGCAGGCCCACTAGTAGCTTTTAATTTTCAGGCCCTGGGCACATGTAGTGCACTTCACTAGGGACTTATAAGTAAATCAAATATGCCAATTTGGGAGTGAACCAATGTTACCATGTTTAAGAGAGAGAGCATGTGCACTTTAGCAGTGGTTAGCAGTGGTAAAGTGTGCAGAGTCCTAAAACCAGCAAAAACAGTGTCAGAAAAGTGGAGGGAGGAAGGCAAAAAGTTGGGGAATGACCACCCTAAGGCTGTCAGGTCTAACAATAATACTTTATGAAAGTCTACTCGTTAATACACTATGGAGGTCTGCATGTAACCAGCGAGCTACAGAATTAAATCTTGGTTCGTGCAGGAAGAATAGTGACATGTAATTTTAGTACACCCTGGCAGGACGCCTTGATTAGCTGTCCGCCCCTCCCTCGGTTTCACAGCTCAGGAGACTCACTGAATGAGACTTTAAAAGTGAAGAATTTAATTTAACATATTGGAATTAATGAAGGACTCTGGAGAGAAAATAGCGGGAAAAGGCGTGAGCAACAGGCCATGGACAGTGGGAAAGGGAAGAAGGAAGAGAGGAAGATTGAAAGGAGTCAAAGGGAAGGAAAGTAAACCCAAAAGCAAAGGAGACATAACACCACTCACCCCAGTACTCTTGTAGTGCATCCGGTGTTCCAGTGACAGTCCACGCACTTCTAGCAAGGCCCAGCTGCAGCTCCTAAACTGCCTCTGCTGAAAAGCTCTAAACAGAATACATGAGACACAGTGTAACTATTTTGAGCACATGACAGTCAACGTCAGGGCATCTTGCTAACTCTGCAGCCCCTCCCTTTTCAAGTCACCCCCCTATGTCTACCTGAAGAGGGAGGGGTGTTAAAAAGCAGCTGGTGATAGACAAGCAGCCCCAGGAGTACAGGGCTGATAATTTAGACATCCGGGGCTTCTTCAGAATGTGAAGCTTTGTCTCAGAGGACCCCAATTATAGCAGAATCGGGCCGGCAGCTTGTCAGCCCTTGTGCTTTCTTAACATTCCTTGCTGCCAAGCAGGTGTCTAACTAAAACTGCCTGAATGCCTGACATCTGTTTTGCAGAACATGGACTAGTGAATGCAGTGAATGCTTTTAGCATACTTTGGAAAAGTAATCCAAACTATGCTAAATGGTTTTTGCAATTACCATCTGTCACGATTTAACTCCCTGGGCGTAGCCCATGTGCCCTCCGCCAGAAAACGCCGTTACTTAGGTTAAAATGCTAAAATGTAACATTTTAAACTCAAAAACACTGACATTCAACATTTATATTTAAATCAAGTGACTATAACTTGTGCATTCGCCATGCACAGTGAAATTATTAATGATATACTTTTCATATGTCATGAGTGATGTTGTTAATGATATCACAGAACATGTCATGACTAATGTAATTTATGAAGTCGTATGCGAGGTGATAAGCACAGTTGCTGATATGTGAAATATTAGTATGCGAACCTCATATTCTTCCATGCACAAATTCCATTATGTAGCATGTACTATTTAAGAGGAAATTCAATATTTTCACCCTGTAAAAATGAATATAAAGACGTTGTATCATCTTAATTTATGTTGCCTATTTGTTGATATTGTAGGGGGATTTTCTAGTGCTCTTGTCCAGTCAGCATTTTCAGTTTTATGGAAATAGCTTAGTTCCATTCGGTCCTCGTAGGGTTTAAAGGTATTGTGGTCATCCCCAGCATTGCTCTGTACAGCAAAGTACCTCCAATTGTAAGAAGTGATTGGAGTGTTGCCCGTGTCAGGTTCTTACAGTGTTCCCTCCCAGACTCAGTCAGAGTTCTTATGGAACCTCATTACATCGATGGCTGAATAATCCATCATTTACAACTAAATGCACCTTCAGCTTGTTTAGCAGTGTGATTCATGTGTCATTTTCTATCATGAATACATTTATTAGGTTGTGCGGGGAATGTATGCAGTATGTCAATGTATTTAATTCCTATGTGTTTCTTATGTTAGCTTAGAATAATTTTTTGAAGCCTAGTTGTGTTTTGTTTGTTACTGTAATGTATGTATAGGGCTACCTAAATATGTATCTGTGATCAAATGTGATGACTAACTGACTGCACGTACTAAATGTTATGAAGATGTTTTTGGAACTAAACAATCTACAAAAAACAACAGATTTATATTAAACTGTCACAATGAGTTTATTAGTATTCTATAATTAACATGTCTATATTGAAAGTTGCAGTACCTGTACCAAATAAAATTGATCAACTGATTTAATATGTTCCTATTGCTTCAGGAAGGCCCCCCCACCCCACGTGTTTCATATGTATAGACAATGGAATACGGCTACATCAGAAAAAATATACACATTTAATAGTGCCTTAAAACAGTTTACTATTGGATGCCTATACCTACCAGTAATAAAATATCCCTGACACAGATGAATCCACACAAATGGTAAGACAATGCCTCCTTGTCAACTGAAATCCAGAATCTTGTATGAAACAAACAATGGATCGTATGAAAAAAACAACTGGGCTCTTGCAGGAGAGTAACTACGGCGAGCGCTTTTTGATGCACTCTGTTGTTATCACCAGCACCTTCAGGTATCGTTATATAAATGCAAAAAGAAACAAACGAAAGACACTGAAGGTCAGATTACTATTTCAGCTGTGGTTAGTAAACCAATATGCATTTCCAGATCCCTACTCCTCTGTCAAGGTAGTAAACACGAATAACAATCTTATTTAAATCAAATAACTCAAGTACATTTCAGTGAAAGTAGAAATGCAACAATGCGCTTATTATGTTCGTAGATAAAAACTATCAATGGCATTTAGATATGCATTTTCAAGCTCACAGTTGTGATACAATCTACCATCTACTTTGGTATTCAAATAAATGTGCACAGGACTTAAAAAGCACAGTTTCTAACATTAAATGAACATGATGGAATAAGAGCTGCAAAGGTATATTTTAATCTTCTACAGCTAGTTTTCTGATCATTCGGGAATCAACCCTACTAACAGAACTCACCTAACTGTGATTACATTTTTAATTAAGGATTCAATGTATTAAGTCCTATTTTGATTTGTATCAAAACATTGTACCAGAAAGTGAACATAAATTGATTTCAATTTCCAGCATTAACTAGTCAGGCATGGCAACATTTGAAGAAGGTTCTTGATTGACTTTTAAGTTACTTCTGCACACATCTTACCAATATGTTACCTTTATGTACTAACAGAGAAGTCGGTAAGTAATATTTCTGATTCACTCCAGTTCAAATTGTTGTTAATCGTTAATTGTATGAAAAAGGATTATTGATTAAGGGAGATCGAATTTTACCAAAAGAAATAATTCCACAAACTTGATGAGGTAAAGCACATATTCAATAGCTTAAACCAGGGCACAACCCCTTGGTAGCTATGGCACAGAGCAGGGAGGGTTAACTCCGGAAAAGTTGTAAAGGCTTTAGTGGCAACAAATCATGTAAAAAATCAAAACCCAGCACAATAAAAATCCTAAATATAATTTAGAAAATACAGAAAAGAAGTCACTGTTAACAGTTGACGAGGACCAAGGAGTGATTTCAATGCACGGTGATGGAGTTCAGGTCGGATAAAACAAATTGGTTTGACTCACTCAAAGAATTTAGGGGGTCATTCCGACCCTGGCGGTAAAAACCACCAGGGCCGTGACCGAAGGAAAGCACCGCCAACAGGCTGGCGGTGCTTTCCTGCCCATTCTGACCGCGGCGGTAAAGCCGCGGTCAGAAAAGGGGATCCGGCGGTTTCCCGGCGGATTACCCCTGGCTGGGTTGAATCTCATCGCCATGGAGATTCTGACCCCCTTCCCGCCATCCTGTTTCTGGCGGTTTTTACCGCCAGGAACAGGATGGCGGGAATGGGTGTCGTGGGGCCCCTCTGGGCCCCTGCACTGCCCATGCCACTGGCATGGGCAGTGCAGGGGCCCCCTAACAGGGCCCCAGCATGATTTTCACTGTCTGCTTAGCAGACAGTGAAAATCGCGACGGGTGCAACTGCACCCGTCGCACCCCTGCAACACCGCCGGCTCCTGTGTTGCAGGGCCTTTCCCGCTGGGCCGGCGGGCGCTCCTTTGGTGGGCGCCCGCCTGCCCAGCGGGAAAGCCAGAATGGCCGCCGCGGTCTTTTGACCGCGGTGCGGCCAGATCGCGGTGACCGCATGGCGGGCGGCTACCGCCGTGCGCCGCGGTCAGAATGACCGCCTTAGTCTCTGAAATAGAAGTCGAAATCCTCCAGCAAAGGAAGATTGCAGGTTGTAACAGCTGAAGTCCTAACAAAGATGGATAGCCTTTGGACAGGGTCCAGCTGAGCTCATTGAGTTTAGCAAGAACAGCTTTGAGCAGGAGAATTTAAAATTCTGCAGATGGCAAATTCCTCATATCTGGAGGATTCTTTTCATGCCTTTGCCCAATCATATGTTCTACCTTCAAAATTAGGGACCAATTACACCCATCCACCAAACTCCGAATCGGGTGGTCGCTGCCCTGCTGGCAACCTCCCCACCAGCCCCATTGTGACTTTCCCAGTGGGCTGACTGGCGGAAACCAAGGTTTCCACCGATCAGCCCAGTGGGAAAGTGGCAGAAGCATTGCCGCTGGCTCATAATTGAGCCAGCGGCAATGCTGCCGCAAGCAGGGGGACTAGCACCCTAGAAATAAGCACTGTCTGCACAGCAGACAGTGCACATTTAGAAGGTTCTGTTGCTGGGGGACCCTGCACTGGGTATTTCACAGGCATGAGCAGTGCAAGGTCCGTCCTGTGGCCCATTGCATCTGTTTTCTGCCAGCTTTTTCATGGCGGTGGTACCACCATGAAAATGCTGGCAGAGAAAAAGGTTGTGATCAGCAGGGCAGTGCCAACTTTAGCGTCGCCCTGGATGATTGCAATCTGCACCCGCTGTCAGCCTGTCTAGATCAAAGATCCTGGCAGGGATGGCAACCTCGTAATGTGGTGGTCAGACCGTCAATGTCATATTAAGGCCCTTAGGGCCTGATGTACGAAGCATTTTGTTAGTCACAAAGGGGCCGATTCTCAGAATCGGCCCGTATGAAACTAGAAAAATGCTTTTTGGGACGTGGAAAGCCCAAACTGCAATTCGGTATTCGGAATGGGCGTGTCAAGGGAGTCCCTTTATAATACTGAATCTAAATGGTAGGTATGATTGTTTTGTGACTGCGAATGCGGTTGCAAAACAATCGCAGTTAGCACCAATTTCAAATTGTTGCTTACACATTCACAAAAGGGAAGGGCTCCCCATGAGACCCCTTCCCCTTTGTGAATGCATGCGGAAAAAAAAATTCCTGCTCTGAAAAAATGAAAAGAAAACTTTTCATTTTTGTTTTCGAAATGCATTCCGTTTTCCTTTAAGGAAAATGGGCTTCATTTAAACAAAAAAAATACAGCTTTATTTAAAAGCAGTCACAGACATGGTGGTCTGCTGACACCATTAGACCACCATCCCTGTGAGTGCCCACGTTCCCAATGGGGTCGCAAATTGCAAGCTACCTCATGAATATTCATGAGGTAGGTCATTTGCGACCCCATTACGAATCACAGACAGTGTCATTGACACTGTTGTACATCCGGTTTTGCGAGTCGCAAAACCAGATCTTCAAACATGTGGCCCTTAGTCTTTTTTAAAGAGCTCAAAAACTTCCAGCAGGACAAGTCTGAAGCTATATCCTGCGAAGTGGCTTCAAAAGCAAACACGTGCCACAAGGATTTGAGGATGTTCCAAAGGTCTTTAAAGTCCAAAAATGTTCTAAGTTCCAACCTTTCAGAGTTTGTGGAGCAGCTCCTCTTGGTCACAGTTAAAGCTATCAGGATCTCCATAATAGCACATCAGGGCCAGTACTCACTCTAGCAGAGACCACTAGAATGGTCCAATCCAGTTCCAATTGCTTTTGGTCACCTAGGTAAGTCAGGACAAAGGCCTCCTGAAGCTTGTTGTGTCCCCGTAGCCACATAAGAGGTCACTCACATGACCTTTAGAGTGCCTCAGCCTTGGGTACAAGTGGGAACAGGCCCAGCCCATTAGGTCTCCACACCGCGACAAACATAAGGTACAGTACTTTTCTATTCTTCCATAGATACAGAGTATTCTCATGAGCTGTGGGTTGAGTGTCAGCATTGCAGGTTTCACTAACCAGTGGGTGGAGACAACTCCTGGACACTCCCTAACCAATGAGAAAAAAGTTCCCTGAGGCAATCTTTCCCACTTTTGCAGCATATCCAGTTTGTCCTATTGTAAACATCTCATAGTACAGAAGTCTGATGCAAATCCAACATGGTAGAACCTTTCTGCCCTGAAGGAGCTTGTATGCCAGCCAGGGATGTGTTTAGGGAAAGGAGCAGCACTGTTCTCCTCAGCTACACCAAAATGTTTTTGGGACCAGTGGGATGATGCCAAATTGGCTACAGAAGGTTTAGCGAACAAAAGGCTTCTCTTCCCCAGGTCTCCCTTTACATTTTAGTATGAATGAACAGGTCCACTCTGGTCACTTTCATGCTACTGAAGGTCATGAACCCTCCCCAGCTGCTCTTCCCAAGCTTTTCTCTGCCACCTACCACACACCTAGGACTTCCTGTGAAAAGGCCCATACCACTGTCTCTGCTCTGTGAGTAATTTGTGTACCTAATTAAGTGGGAGCACTGACAGGGATATCTGTCAGCAAACTAATGCCAATTAGCCAACTGAAGGTTCAGGCAGGTAAAGTATAACTTTTTAAAGCCACTTTGCTAAATATTTATTAAAATGTCAAATTCAATAATGAATTGTATTTTAATACATTATAAATAGGGGTCTAATCACCTATTTAGCTAATCTCAATTCATAGCTAGTAGACGTAGGGCCTCATTTAGGTGTTGGAGGCAACGACCCCGCCGTCAACATTTCAACTGGAAACCCACCCGTTGCTGTGATTGTCCGCCCACCGTATTTAGATGTCAGGGAGAGCATAGGTAAAAGTCTGCTGATGACCCACCATCACCTCCAAAAAATGTCACCCACATTCTGTGCATTCCTGCCAACGAGACTGTGGTGGCTAAATCTCCACACCTGAGTTGGCAGATTGGGAGCTATATAAGAATGAAACTTACCTTTATAATGCCTTCCACATATCCTGCTACAATGAACCCGGTGTTACTACTCATGCCGCTGCTCCTCGGACAGGTCCAAGATTGAAATCAACCCCATCATCGCCAGAACAGAAGGTAAGTCACAGGCATTCCTGTTATTCTTAGAGTTGTAGCATAATAGTAATACTGGACTCATACATGGCTCAATAATTTGTGCGCATACCTCCATAATGCTGCCCAGTGCTGAAGTGTGTAATTTTGTAGTCAGAAAATGTATCGGATTACACCTCGATATATAAGTAGCATCCACAAACTGGTATGGACTGCCTTCATGGCAATGGACACCTATACAGAAGTCTCAACAATCACAAATAGCAATGTGTTCACACAGGTGTGTGCAATAATATCCTTAAAATATCCAAAGTATCAGCTGAAACAGTATACCCAATCTGAACCAAACAATAACATCATAATGTAGCAACTACATTACAACATTCTACAGGTGGGTGTACACAGAATGTACTATAATTTTTACTGGTAAACTGCAAACATAGCAGAGATGTATGAAGGTCACATGTCCCTTTGGTGTGTGCAATATATCACAAACATAAGATCCCATTTAATTGAAAAGTGCCAGGTTCCCTCTGTAATGCATATGGTATATTATAGACACATCAAGTCAAAACAAGTCCACATGAATTCTTCAGTCACAAAAACAGAAACATATATAATTTTGGCGCAAGTGTCCAGTAACAACATGAATGTTTGCACCAAAATGAATATGTTCACAAAAATGTACAACACTAATATGTGTTTAGAAAAAACATCTACAATATACAACCTGGGTTTGCTAGGGGTGAGCTGGAATTTGGAAGGGGTGGTTTGGTAGATGGAAGGGGTGGTTTGGGAGATTGGAGGGCTGGAAAGATATTTGGGAGGGATGATTTTGGATTTGGAAGGGGGCAGGGCCAGGGAAAAAGTAGGTTCTCCTTAGAAAATGGTGATTTTCAAGGAGTTGGGTTGAGAGGTAGAGGGAGTAGCTGTGTCAGTTGTGCCTATGTGTGTTGAACGTGTGGGTGCTTGAGAGTCTGATGTATGTTCTATATCTTTTGATTTGTGTCTCTTACTGATTTTCAGTTAGGTGGGTGAGTGTGGGCATTTGGGTCCAGTATGTGTGTGTGGATGTGTGTGTAGTGGATGTGGTACATGTTGGTGTGGTGTCTGTGCTGGTGCATGTATGTATGGTGATGGGTGAACTGACTGGGGTTGTGCGTGTGGGGTTTGTGGGTGTTAGTGTAGTGGTGGGTGTTGTGTCTGTGGATGTACTGGTGGTTGTGCTAAGGGTGTTATTGTGGGTGTAATCCTTGTGGTTATGCTTGTGATGATGGTGTGTGTGGTGCATGCATGTGCGTGTCTGTGTTTGTGTTTTTACTGTGTTGTGTTAGGATGTGCTGCTTGTAGTTGGAGCTGTTGGTGCATGCATATGTTTGCATGGGCTTTGGATAGGGCTGGTTTGAGGGATTTGGGATGGGGAAGGGGAAGGGGTGGGAGAGTGGACATGAAGTTGGGGTGTGTGGTAGACTGAGGCCAATGAGGAGGTCAGACCCAGGAATGATTGCTGTAGGCCAAAGAGGGCATCATGAATGTCATTCAGGTAAGCCAGCATCTACGTGTTCTAGCCAGCCAGCCACTAGATGACGTTCAGAAATGTAGTCTTGCCTTCAGTGATACCGATAATAGGTCTATAGCCTTCTGGCTGTGTACAGCCTGGGATACGGGGTAGGTGCAGAAGTACCTGCAGCATGGAGATGCCAGCTCTTCTACGGCCAAGTGGGTGGGAACAAGAGGGAGGGTGGAGATTGGAATGTGGGAATGGACAAAGACAACGGTGTCACAGTCGCTCCAGGGTCTAACCCCACTAGAGACTGATCTTCTTTGGAGGCCTCTAATGAAGATGTCGAATCACTTGTGGCCTCCTGGCAAGTACCCTCGTCGTCCATGCCACTGCGACCCTCAGTGTCAGTGGTGTCCACACCGGATCCCCAGTGGTCAGCTTCATCCCCATCAATGTGGCCACTGTCATATTCACTTTGCCCAGTTGATGCTGGAAACACAGATACAACAGTTTTAGGGTATCAGTGAGAATACAATTGGACACTAATATACATCACACAACATTTGCAACAAGTTCAGTAATGCTCCATCTGAACTCCCATATCATGCATGACTTTGTCACTTATACATTTGTAGTTTACTCCATGATAAAGGGCTCCAACAGCATGAGTAAACACATAGGCCTGGATACACCTCTGAACCACTACAGAACAGAGCTAAAAGTGATTCGCTCCTCCCAAAGGGTAAGTTCTTGAGATGGAAATTGACTGCTCATGATGGGACACCATAACATCTATTTAATGTAACCTTCCTCATGCAAATGTCCCTTTCATTATTACATTGCTCTCTATCATCAATTTCTACTCTGAGCAGGACTAAGCACACCATAATGTTGTCGTTGTGATGGACAACTCTCTTAACAATGTGGACACATTGCTGTCTGTCGCAATCAATACAGCTTGGTAGAGAAATTCATGCTGGTAATCACAGACTGGCGTACATCTGGGAAGGACTAATGACTGCTACTGTTCTCATTAATTCATTAGAAGTTTTCTTGACAACCTGCTTTCAAACATGTGTCAGATAAAGAATGATGACTCTGCACTCAGAATACCAATACTTTTGGTGCAGATGTGCATTCTCATATTGCCTGATCTCCTGCCTCACATCAGGAATCCAACGGGCATGCCCTAGCCAACTTTCAGTGGTGTGCTATAGGAAGTTCTTGCTTCCTTGATGAAACACATCAACAGCTAAATCTAATTCAAACATCAATAGGATTTTGTTCCAGAGGATAGAGAAATGTATGCTTTGGGTGGACTACCACATGTGATTGGAGAAATAGATGGCACACATATTGCCTTGGTGCCACCACATGCAAGGGAACAGGTCTACCGGACTGTGAAGAACTTTCATTCCATCAATGTGCAAGATGTGTGTTTACCACACTTATACATCTCAAATGTGTGTGCCTTCTTCCCTGCGTCAACACATGATTTATTTGCATTACTGAACAGCAACATACCCATGCAGATGTCACAACTGGGACCAGAGAGGGCCTAGATTGTTGGTAAATACAATTTGATTTGAGGATCTTTTGCCTGAATTCTAGTTTAGGAAGGGACAATGGCTTGATATATGAGTAATCCATTGATGTGTTGCTTCAGTGTAGGAGACTCAGGGGTTCATTACGACCCCGGCGGTCGGTGTAATAGTGGAGGTATTGCTGCCAACAGGCTGGTGGTACATACCTCCACTATTATGACATTGGCGGTTTGGCCAAAGCCAAACCACCAAGTTAACACACCGACCGCCACAGCGGTAAGGACTACAGTCTCAAGTCCAGTGGCCGTCACTAGGCCACCCATGGCATTTTGACCCCACCCACTGCCATGGTTTCCGTGGTTTCTGTACCGCCACAAAAACCATGGAGGTAGGCACTATCAGTGCCAGGGAATTACTTCCCTGGCGCTGATAGGGGTCTCCCCGCCCCCTTCCCCTCCCCAGAGGTCTTCCCTCCTCCCTCCCCCCTCCCACCCACTACATATACACACATACACAAACATACATACACACCCATACACACACGCATACACACATTCACGCACGCATGCATACATTCATACACACTCACAGCAACACTCAGGAACATACATCCAGGCACACACGCAATGACACGACACAACATGCATGTACACACACACACCCACTCATGCACACACATATTACACACGCATGCACGTATTCAAACACAGTCACACACACACCTCAACACACACACACAACACCCCCCACCCACCTCTCTTGTCAGAGAACCCGACTTACCTGCTTGCAGGGGGTCCTCCAGCAGGAGACGGGATGCGGCGCTGCTGCCAGCAGCAGTGTCTCCCAGCAAAACACCGCCAGGCCGTATCATGGAACATGATAAGGTAGGCGGTGTTTTGCTGGCATGGCACTGCTGCTGGCAGCAGCGCCACCTTACCACCATCTGCCACCATGACTGTAGCTGGAATTCCACCAGCCTTCTGGCGGAATTCCAGCTACGGTCATAATTCCATGGACGGTCGGTAGCCACGGCGAAGGTATGTTGGCGCCTGTCACTGTGGCGGTAGGTGCCATTTGCTACCAATGTCATAATGAGGCCCTCAGTGTATCCTAGCTGACTTTGGTTACTGGCACCAATAAGGAATCGAACCACACCAGGGTAAGTCCGCTTCAGTGAGCCCCATGGAAGAACATGGAGGTCAGTGAAGTGGGGTTTCAGGCTCCTGAAGGCCAGGTTTAGGTGCCTGGACAAGACCAGTGGACCCTTCCTCTACTCACCCAATAAGGTGTGCCACATCATGGTTGCCTGCTGGATTCCCCATAACATTGCCCTGCGGAGGAACATCCCTATAATTGCATACAAGGGAGGCCGTGATGAGCCCGCAGTTGAGGGTGTTGAAATGCCCAATTGAATGACAGTGGTGAGAAAGGAAGTGACGTACATCAAAATGTGATTGACCACTTCTTTTCCTGAGTGCAAGTTTACCTTTACAAATTGTAACCTCCAATGTCAGTACAATTTCTGACATAGGGAACATTTCAGTCTGCTATGGTAATTTAGTATGAACGGTCAATGTAAGAAAATTCAAAGCAAAGATGTTAGTGGATCAGAGTTTCATTACATTGAGTACTTTGGTCATTGACAGAGATTAACTGTGCTTTTGCTAAGCATTTGTGTCCTCATGACTTGGCAATTGTGTTCAATTTATTACATGGTTAAATTAATGTTCACTTGTTATTCTGTTTCATGGTCCTACACCATGTCATCTTAATTTGGACATTTCAAAGTTGTGACATTTGCTGTCATATGTTGCTGCTTGACATTACAAAGTGAACATGTGCCGATTCTGTGACAGACACCCACTTGGAATGGACAAATCTTTTCCAGAGACAACTTGCACTCTGGTAGTATAGAAGTTCAGAAGATTGTATCAGACCTTGACTTGTTCAAACCACAGGTGTAGGTCAAGCCCAAGTATACTGTTCTTCCTTCACATTGGCTAAATCTTCAATTTTTGGATAGTCGAGGTAGCTGTTCATGTGTTTTCTCATAAGTGATAAAACTTTCTGTTAGCATCCCACTGACTGGTGAATGTGTCTGTGATGGGCCGCGGAACCTAGATCTGGGGAGGAAGTACCCCGGGGGCACTGCCGACGGTATCCTCGCTGAACCGGAAGAGGCGGGAGTGGTTGAGCATCGTATCCGCGAGAATGACGTGGAACCTAGGGGGGTTTTAAACCCTGAGCAGGACGAGGGAGAGGAGGAGACGTTTTCCTCAGGAGGAGAAGGCGTGACGATGAAAGAAAGTGGGATGGATGGACCGGCTTCGGAGCTGCACCCTGGAAGAAGACGAGGAGGAGGAGAGGTGCCAATCAACCCTGACGCGGAGACAGTGGAGGACGTCCGGAAGGAAAGAAGGAGCGGACAGACCACTTCTGGGAAGAACGTGGCCTAGTCAGGTACAGGCCACTGCCGGAATGGGAGACGGGGAGGTGGGAATTTGTTTTTTTAATTACACAGAAGGGAGAGTGGATACTGAAAGGAATTCATCACGGGGGTGAAGCACAAAAACAAGGTTTTACCAATTACACAGTGACCCGGGGCACCAAAGATGTTATTCGAATAAAGGCTCATCTACATATGGGTAAGCCATAGAAACCGAGAGGAAGACTGAGAAGAACAAAGCAGATAGTATTGTTAGTAGTAGAAGGAAAAGAAAACCAGGAAAAGGAGAAGTACAGACTGACCAGATATTACGGACAGGGGGTTATAGAAGAGCCCTGGGAAAAGGAAGAAAGAAAGAAAGTACAAAAGAAAGGAAAAAGAAAGCCAAGAGTAGAAAAAGTATTGACAACAAAAAGCTAAATGAAAGGCAGAAAAGAAAGAGAAAGAGAACACCCAGGAAGAAAAGAAAGATAGGAGAAAGAAAACAAAGGTCAGAGAAGAGAGAGAGAGAGAGAGAGAGAGAAAGAGAGAGAGAGAGAGAGAGAGAGAGAGAAGTAAACAATGCCCACCTCCCAAAGGACTTCTATGTTTTTCTTTCCTCCTCTGCACCTCCTGGATGGTACCTGAGATTCCACCAGAAAACCAAGAGAAAAGAAAGACGGATCAGAGTCAAAAAGCTGAAGAGGTACCAGCAGAGAGAGAGAGAGAGAGAGAGAAAGAAAAGAAAACAAAGAGACACTTGTATAGAAAGACTGTAACACATAACTTTATGAAAAAGAAATAAAACCCTAAACTACTCAAAACCTCCATTATTTCTGACCCTTTCACAGTGTCATTGCACAAGATACTGCCACAGTGTCCTGTAATGGTTATGTGACCTCAAATGTTGTTACTGCCATGATGTAGATTACTGGTGTTAATGATCTGGTATTCCTATTGTGAGGGCGTATGTATGGCTCCAAATTAGGTCATGCAACTGTGATTGTTTGCTTATTGTATTTGATACCATTGCATATTCCATTTCTTCCATGCTGTTATGGTTGGGCCTGGTTACTGAAACTCAGATTTCATTTCTAAAAGGAATTGTTGCCAACATACATTTTGAGTAGAGTTTGAGTAGAGTTTGTTTTCGCTGAATAAATTGGTTAACACTTTACCTCTTTGTCATTTCTACATTTTATTTGACAAATGAATATTCAAAAGATTTGACAGCATGATGGTATAAGAAGGACATGACAATTGAAAGGCCACACATAATCCAACAAGAGTCTTGTAGTCTACGTTTATAACACTTATAGGCATGACACAAAAAGTAAGGTGAATCAAAAAGAGATGAAATGAGCAGAAAAATTGTAAATGGAAACATGGTAGTTGAGTCAAAACACAACTGTCCTCAGAAAAGGTAAATACACCAATAAAATAGTCCACAGAGTGAATATTGATATGCACAGGAGGAGATTAGGTTCTGAATCTCTTGGAGGTGGTGGTGTTGGTCTTGCCATCCTCTCCTGGTGGTCCAGATGACTGTCCCGTCTGGAGAGGAGGTGGGAGCAAAGGTGCAGGGACTCGGAGGTAGGAGCAGGCTCCTCATGTGACAGGGTCTCCCTGTCTCTGGCTGGCAGTGCTGTACTTTGCCTAGATGTGGAGAATCGACAGACAGGGGCACATGGAATGGGAAAAACCCTGAATATATAGTGATAGATGTCAATTAGCATCCCAATGAGGGAGCTCATTCTTTCATTCGTGTTCCATATTTCCAAATGTGCTCCCTCTGCACCTTCTTGATTGCCCAGAGCTCAGTTACAACCTGGTATAGTGGAACAACATTACATTGCACTATTTTTTTCAAATAAAAAAACAGAGCATCATGGTAGTTGTGGTCATCTGTTGACAACATAGACAATACTTGTTTGAAACATAAGTTACATCTATCACTTTCAATTACTTTATTGGAGATGGTCACACGTTTGTAACATATACACATGTATGTGTATGATGTGAATAGGAGAAAATACCACTCAGAAACACTATACTCTCTAGTCAAAATGGATGTAGTTTTGGACCTGTTTTCAGAAGCACAACAACATACATTGATAGAAAGCAATGGGTAGAGACAATGCTAGAGATGATCCATGGTGAACAACACACAACCTAACAACATATTGCACATTGTTACAAAAGAGAGATCCAACCATGATGGTAGTAATTGGTATGACACAAGATATTTTAAGGAGTCAGGTTTACTTTAAACTGTTTTGATAGGAGTGTTGGAGCATCCTAAATGTCTAACTTGGGGACAGAACTCCTTTTGTGAATGTGGTGACATTCCTAAGAGACATTTAACAGTCTCCACTTCATCAGGGATTCCAGTGAAGCCTTCAGAGTGTAGGATCTGCAAAACCTTTTTGAGAAATATTTGTAGAGGGTGGCTTGGAGAACCACCACCAGTACTCTGGGCCTTCAGGTGACACTTGGAGGACAGGGAACCGACTTCCCCCTGCAGATCAATCCACCTATTCTTAATCTCCTCCTATGTACGCAGATTGTTAGCTACAGCATTCCCTCTATCAACTATTCTTGCCCACCTTTCCTTCTTCTGAGATATGGTAGTATTTTGGGCTTGTGTTCCTAGCAATTGTGGCTCTACTCTTATGATTTCATCCATCATGACAGACAACTCTCCCTCTGAAAAACAGGGATTTTTCCTCCCCGCCCTAGCGAATTATAAAGAAAAACTCAACTAGAGCCCAAAAAGATGAGGGAGAATCAACTAAATATAGGTTTAACAAAAAATACAGAGGTAGAATAACACAGAAAACAACTGGCTCCTGTGTGGTAATTCCTGCATCTAAATGGTCTGCTGCAGTGCCATGGCAAAGGATCATGGTCTGAAATGGAATGTGTTTTATAGTGTATTTTTCAAGTGTTCACAATTGTCAAACTTGCAACAGGGGTGGGCTGCTAGCATTCAATCAAGTACTATGCTGGATGGGTTACACAACGGACTTACGCCATCATGAACCCATAGCTGACACACCAACTGTGTGATCTAAATAGGACCAGCTGAGGGGGGTGGCTTGCAGCCAAGCATGGCAGCTGCCATTTGAGTGAGCTCCGCAGCACCACATTGCCAGCGTGAATTATTTTCTAATCAGGCTACCACCCACCCAAGGAGAGCATATATAGAAGGAGTAACATGCCATCTTCACTTCTTGGCCTCCAATCACTCAAACTATGACCTAAGCCGATGGGGGATGGCCAGGCCTGCTGATGTGGCCCCAAGCCTGATCAAAAAGACCATGCATGGCAGGCAACCTGCTAATGCAGCCTCAGGGAAGGCCTGATCAGGCAGAGTTAAGCCACTCAGTGGAGGACAGAACTGCACCGTCTCCTGGGGCTGTCCATGGCGGCGCATCAGGAATTAAAGTGAAAAATGATTGACCTGGGGGGGGAAGAATACACTGTGCCACTGGCCAGGAAGTCAAAGTCTTCCAGCTGTGTGGCAAGGCTTTTGGCCTGCAGATTCAGCACAATATATGGGCCCTGATTATGGAACCAGAGGCAGGGCTCACAACTTAATCTAGTACCCATTATCTGCCTGACTGGCTAAGGCCCACTGAGACCTCTCCCTGAGGCGAGGGATATCAGAATGGGCCTGGGGCCTGGCAACCTACAAATAAAGCAGCACCAGTATGGGTAGGTGAGACAAAGGACCAGCACTCCACATACCGCCAGTAGCGATATTAATAAAACAATGCATAAACCTCCATTGCCACAAGAGCCTGGGCTGGGGGAGCTGCCAACAGATAATTGGTGAAAGGATGCTCTGCTTCCTGAGATTAGAAGAAAATGGGGATTGAGAGAAGCTAAGCCCCCAGCCCCAAATGAGTCTGCCCTGTAGCGCCTAATAGTATATACCGGTGGGATATCAACCACCCCAGACCTGACTGTAGCACAACCACCCCAAGTTGTGTGACATACAGAAAGAGTCCTGCACCTGTGAACATTCTATACCTGAGCATCCAGAGAGGCACTAGCAATATATACTGCCACTCCAATATAGATCCAAGCTAGGTTGCCCCAGTTTGATTGCCTCCCCTTGGAATGGCAGTACCCAGAGAGACAACCTTCGATGAGCAGCCCAGAGACAGTAGTGCAAAAGTAGAAGGAGGTACTGGCATGAAACTTACAGGCTGCAGAGGGAGAAGCAGACTGAAAGGGTGAAGGTCTACAAAGTTTCTTCTTCTGTCATACTCTTTTCCAGGTGGCGGCAACCAGTGCACTGCTGCAAGACTCAACTACTCAGGATGTTTCATGGTGGACGACAAGGGAGATAAGCTCCATCAATCCAACAAAATGGACAAATACGCAATACTGATGGCCTCCCCTGGAGTGGGGAGGACCACCCACAAGACTGGAGGCAAGACACACCAATACCGACCCCGCAACCAAAGCTCACTGAAATAATTACTGCCATACACGGGGCCAAAGAGACACTGGAATCTAAAATTGACTCCTTTGTGGGGGAGTTATCATTGTTACTGACTGATGTCAACGTGCTTAGAGACAGGGTCAAGACCTCTGAGGCAGCGGTCACAAAATTTGCTGAACCTACAGCCACTCTCCACCAACAAGTGGACAACCTACAAAAAGACAGGGACTGGATCCACAACAGGCTCAAACAAATAGAAGGATGTTTGAGAAGGAACAACCTGTGCCTAGTGGGAATCCCAGAGAAAGCGGAAGGCCCTAGGGTAGACCTATTCATTAAGCACATCATCCTAGATATCCTTAAACCCAAGGGCCTCTCAAGATATTTCTCAGTGGAATGAGCCAAGTGAACACAAGGCCATCCTCCAAAACCAGGAGCTCCCCCACCTGCAATCATAACCTGGATTTGTTATCACAGAATCCTCACTGTTATCCTACAACGTACCCACAGATTACCAACTCTACAACTGAGAATGCAACCATCAGTCTGTACCCAGATTTCATCCGCTAGGTGAAACAACAGTGGTGGTGCTTCATGGAAGTAAAAAAATAACTCTGATCAAGAGACCTAACATATATGATGCTCTTTCCAGTGAAACATAGGGTCATTGCTGAAGGGAAAACATGGCACTTCATTGTGTCAGATGAGGGTTGGAAGTGGCTGGAAAGTTGGAGCCCGGCCTTCCATAAAGACAGACACCAGAAGACCCGAGCCACTAACAACCAAATTGAAGAGTCATCCCTACAAATAAGAGAGAATTCTGAATCAGTCCACAATGAGGAGCAGAACAATATTGAGAGACAACCGCTATGACATCTACAGGGATGTAAGATCTCAAATTTAGGGACAGGGCTAGCTGCTACTACCCTTTACATAATGAGCTTCATTTGCTGGGGACATTATAGGTTAGAGTCAACACCACCCCAGCTAAAAGTTACAATAACTTTATTTATGGGGCTGACAGGCACTCTGCAAGCTAAGGTAGGGTGGCTAGTTCAAAGGCCACTGCGCAGGGTGGTAAGGAGGGGGGATTTTGTTATAAGGGTTGGCTTATAGGTTTTGTCAGCAGGTATGTTAGCTCAGGATCGCATTCGGATAAGCAGTTTGCACTCTACGCTAGTTGTCTACTCCACCCCACACTATGGCTGATACACACTCTCCAGCAGGCACCTCACGCACTCTTTAATTAATGACCTGGAATGTCAATGGCCTGGGACATAAGTTAAAGTCAGGCATAGTTGTGCAATACATCAAGAGGCATAGCCTTGATATAATCTTATTACAGGAGATCCACTTGTTGGGAATCATCTGCAAAGCGCTATCCCAAAATGGATGTACACTCACAGCTCACACAGGCTATGCCTCAGATTCTTGGGTATCCTAATTAAAAACATGATACCATTCACCCTGCAATCCACGTGGAGAGATCCTCAAGGGAAATACCTGTTATAGTCAGGCACATGGGATGGGATAACCATCAATGTGTGTTCAGACTGTATTCTACCATGCCAGCAGCAGCTTACCTTTCCTGACCTCAGTACATTGTTCTTGAAACTACCAACAGGACTACTGCTTATGGGGGGGACTATAATGTGGGCATATCTAAGACCCTAGACTGTGTCAACCATGCTACATGCTCCAAGATATCATCCACATTAGTGACATTTGTACAGGGCCTAGGTCTAGTAGATACATGGCACCTCCTACCCCCAGAAGGGAGGCAATACACATTTCTCTCTGAAACACATAATAGCACCTCATACTTAGATTATAACTTCACCCACCGTATGCACCTAACCAAAATAGGTGCAGTCTGCCATCTGGCCTGAGGTATATCGAACCACTCCCCAGTATGAATTGAACTGAGGTGGGACTCCCAGGTGAATGTGGGTCCAGGACCAATAAACCAATAGTATATACCAATGGAAAATAATTAAAGACAGCAGATGATCACTTTATAGATAATGTGAGATCGGTGGACTCCAGGGTGAGGTGCTGGGAGGCATACAAAGTGGTACTAATATGGATACCTTAGAAAAAGAGATACTAGCTTTAGAACTAGACTTAGCCAGGGGGCAGGTGTAACACTGCCCATATCCTTCAACTTAAAGAAAGTGAATACAGGGATATCGTAGAAGACATGGAATGCAAACTCCACATCCTGAAACAACAAAAACTCTATGAGGTGGGAGATAAGGCCGTGAAATTGCTGGTGAGGCTGTAGAAAAGGGACAAAACCCGAAGCTGGGTCCTTCAACTTAAGACATACAGTGGAGAGATTAGGAGGGAAGCAGGTGATATAGTGGACACATTTTCCAATTAGTACTATACACACTATAAAACTAAGAACACTAGCCCCCAAGATGACATACTGGACTGCCTTTGAGACACACTTTAAAAAGAACATGTACAAATGTTAGAGAGTGACTTTACACCCAGCAGAATTTCACAAGCCATACACTCCATCTCATGTGGCAAGGCGATGGAGCCCTATGGCTTACCCATCAAGCTCTTTAAAGGCCTAGCAGGGAAAATATCATCCCACCTGCTTCAAATGTGGATGAAGCCCAAGGCCAGAGGGACTCTTCCCTGGGACCAACGACAAGCTACAATTGTAGTAATTTGTAAGGCAGACAGACCACCACACCAGTGTGGATCGTATAGCCCTATCTCCCTCTTAAATGAGGAGATTAAAATAGTAGCTAAATTCGTAGTGGACAGACTGAAACAGGTAGTAACTACATTAATACACTCTGATTAACTGGGCTTCATGCCTTATAGAAGTACAAGATAGAACCTCTCACGCCTATTTGGTGTGCTGGCTGGCTTGCGAGACACCACCATCTCCACGCTGGTACTCTCCACAAACACAACTAATACCTTTAATGTAACACCCTGGAATGGGATTATACGTATGAAGTGCTAGAATGCTATGGTTTTGGCCCCTTCTTCGGTGGGTAGACCCGGCTGCTATATCAAGAACTAGAAGTCCGGTGAGGGTCAATGGGGCGACATCGCCTACCTTCATTCACATTGCTCTGGGGAACAAGACAGGGATGACCACTCTCCCCACTGATGTTCACTCTGGATCTCGAACACTTATCAGTATGGATCAGGGGGGACCCACTTGTTTGCGGGATTACCTGGGGAAAGCCCTCAGAGGTGCATATATCCTTATATGTGGATGACTTCCTATTATATATCACGGACCCAACATTTACTATCCCACAACTAATGCAGATCCTCTGCATTTTCAGGTCATTAACTAGAAAAAGTCCCTTATATACCAGGTGATGAGCCACCCACCAGCTCTTAGAGAAGACCTACTAAAGCGCATAGTGACTGTGGGGTTCAAATATCTCAGAGTCTATATTAGCAACATTCGATTGACATTCCACCCACAAAACCTGATGCCAGTCTTAGAATGATTTGAGGCTGATGTAAGGCATTGGAAGACCCTGCCACTCTCTCTTTTGGGACGAGTGGCAATGTTTATGTTGATAACACAGTCTAGAATTATTTATGCCTTACAAAACATCCCATACCCAGTGCCCAAAGAGTTCTTCCATAAGACAGCAGCTGCATTGTGATTACTGCTATGGGGAACCAAGACTCCTCATGCAGCACTTCAGAAATTGACCTGGGGAGTATACAATGGTGGCACAGGACTACCAGACATACAAAAGTACTATTGGGCTTCCTAAATGACTGTGATCAATGATTGGGTGTTTGCTTCTGAGATGAACCAGCTGTGCGTATCAATAGACTTGCATGGGGCAAAGAAGGGTACCAGGGACCACTCTATGAAGCCAAGCTAGTTTTGATGCTGCCCACACACACTTAGACAGCAGTATCCATATGGAAGGGGGCATCCGACCTCCTTGGTTGTGAAAACTGAATGACCAAAATGACTCTCCTCTGGGTCAGTGATTTGTTATTAGAAGTGGGAGGCTTACAAGGATTTGGAAAATGGAAGCTGATAGGTATCACTAAACTAGGGGCCAGATGTATCAAACGTTTTTGCATTCGCAAACGGTGCGAATCGCAGAAATCGTCCGTTTGCGAATGCAAAAACTAGTTTTGCGATGTATGAAAGGCATTCGCAGGTCAAAAACAAGGAATTGCAAAGATTGCGATTTTTAGCGAAGCGACATGGTTTTGCGTGTCGCAATCTGCGTATCGCAATTTGCAACATGAAAAACCAAATCGCTATTTGCATCCCGCAAATTACGAGCCCGAATAGCGACTTGCAAATACAGAATCGGTATTTCTTGTCGCAAATTGCAATATGCAGAATGCAACACGCAAACCATGTCACAATGCGTTGCATCAAAAAATTGCAAATTGTGAATATTCGCAGAATGGCCTTTTGCACATGCAATTTCCCATGGATTGAAACCAGGTGGTAACCAGGTGTAAAGAGGCCCAGAATGCCTCAGCCTCTTTTCCACAATGGCTGCACTCTACGTAATGGCGAGGAGAATGAGGATCTTGGCAGGTCTGAGGAGAGGAGGAGACTGGAGCACATTTTCAGAGTGCGCATTACTCTTTATGACTAGACTGAGGAGGAATTTTTGGATAAGTACAGGTTGAGCTCAGCCATGATACTTGACCTGATAGCTGAGCTACAACCCATACTGCTGCGCTCAACACACAGGACCAATAGCATACCCACCCATCTGCAGGTATTATGCTCCCTGCACCTACTTGCCTCAGGGAGCTACCAAGGGGTCATAGCAGCAGCTGGAGGGGTATCACAGAGTGCCCTCTCTAGATTTTTCATTGCATTTCTAAATGCCACGCTGAGCAGGATACACCAGTACATCAGATTCCCCCACAGCCCACAGGAAATACAGCAGACAAAAATCGATTTCTACCAGATAGCACAGTTACCCAATGTCCTAGGTGCCATAGATGGGACACATGTTGAAATCTGTCCACCATCTACCACAGAGTATGTGTACCGCAACCGTAAATACCAACATTCAATGAGAATACAGGTGATATGCAATGCCTCCTACATCATAACTGACCTCGTGGCCAGGTACCCAGGGAGCACACATGATTCATACATCTTCGCCACAGTGGGATTCACACAAGACTGCTAGCTGGGGATTTTGGTGAAGGATATCTACTAGGTAATTTCCAACTCTACAATGTTGCATTGATGGCAGTGTGACATCAGATGGCACAGCTACTCATTATACCCTCTGTTCCTTTCAGGAGACGGTACCTCATGACACCCTACCTAAATCCTGCAACACCAGCAGAGCGGAGATACAATTCAGCACACAGGGCAACCCGCAATGTGGTGGCGCACACCTTTGGCCTGCTGGAGAGTTGCTTCCGGTGCATCCACAAAAGTTCAGGGGCACTACAGTACAGCCCGGACATGACCTGTAGAATAGTGGCCACATGTGCGATCTTGCACAATATAGCTACCAGCAGGGGCATACCTGTGGATATATCAGAGCCAGACTCAGATGAGGATGATGATCCCATTCCACCCCTACAGCCAGCAGACAGGACCAGTGCAGCAGAGGGCAGGCAAAGGCATGCTGACATCACGCACAACCATTTCAGATGTAAGTAACGACAACACCACCTCACTGACATGTATTCCGGTAGTTAGCACCTTTATTACCTTGACTTCAGGTAACATATGTGTCACTAGGACAAAGCAATACACATGAGGCAGACATGAGCCATTAACAGTGTCACACTATTATCATCATAGTTGTACTGTATTGCTACATGTGAAAGTATTCCCCTGTAGCCCTCAATGTCACTTCTTCCAACCACGCATTCCACTTGAGTGCGCAGTGGCCTCGCCGGCATCTCTTGTATCAGGCTCACAGGCAGTACTGTGCCTGGCACTGCGACGCCTAGGATCCATCACAGGGACTGCTGGACTGCTGAGGCTAGATGACTCCTCAGTATCCCCAACACCCAGTACGCTGGGTGTAGCACTGCGTGCTGTCAGCATAGCATCCAGAACGTTGGTTATTTGCACCAATCCCTGGGCAACGTCCTGACTGCTATATGCTGCCTCCACCTGTGTGGCCACAGCACGCCGTGATATCAGGGCAGTTGATGTAGCATGACGATTTACAGATCTGCAAAAGCCATTGAACATTCCCATGAATTGCCGTTCGCTCCTGCGGTGGCTCACACACTCATGCCTGATCTCAGTACAGAGTTCCTTAATGGCATTTGTCATTTCCTTGGTGTTATCTGCTGCTGTTTGCTGTCCCTCATGCAGCTTGCAGATGTTTGCATTCAGAGACTCCAACTGCTTGTGCAGTCCCCCCATATTGGCATTGTGTGACTGCAACTGCCTGTGCATTGCCCTCATGTTTTTGCATTGCAGGTGCTGCACTTTGAGCATGGATGCTTCAAGGCCACCAAAGAATGATGGGCCCTCGCCTTCATCTGTGTGCTGTGTGCCTGCATCGTGAGGCCTCCTGCGGGGAGTTGAGTGACGCTGGGGCAGGGACTGCTGCCTTCCTGTGGATCTAGCTTCTGGGGGTGGTGTGTGGCCTTCATCCGGCATTTCACCAGAGTCCAGATTCAACTCATGGAGAGGTAACACCCTTGCCCTGCGTCTGATTGGTGCTATATACAATGACTCGCTGGTGTTTGAGTCGGACAGAGGCTGTGTTTCTGCATCCCCGACATTGCCACATTCTGCTGCTGCTGGGCCTGAGCCATCTGCAACGACAATGTGCAGCATGACATTTATGTATGTATCACCAAATGTGGCACAATGGTAATAAATGTACACTTACATCGTATCACTATGAATTGTGTGTTTTGTTCTTCTGTGTGTCAGTGTACTTATTTACTATCTATGTGCTATTTTCAGCTCAGGGTTGTGGACTACCACTCCCATAAGGCATTGTTGTGCTGCATGTAAGATGTGGAATGGACTACTTATCACAATGCTTTGCACTAATTGCTATTTGTACATGCACATATGGGGATACACATCATTATTGGACTTACCTTTACTGGTGCTGGGTGTGCCGGAAGTGTCAATGTCAGTGACCCCACTGACAGCTTCTGGAAGCAGTGTGTACTCCACCAGGTCTTCCATGGGGGTGGAGGCTGTCTGGGTGGATGGTCCGCTTCCTGTGCTCCTTGCCTCCTTTAGTCGTGCCACCTCTTGCGTATCTCTTCCACCGAGCGCTGCGCAACCCCCACTGAGCAGATTTTGGTCTGGATGTCAGCCCAAAGTTTCCGCTTCTCACTCTCTGGTACCTTGAGTGAGCTCTTCCTAAAGAGCCAGTCATGGCTCCTGACCACCTCCTCAGTGAGCACCTCCAATTCTTGCTCACTGAATTTCAGCTTCCTCTTCCTCTCTCCCTTCTCTTCCCATTGCCAGCATTGGCCATGTTGGTGTTAGGTCCTGGCTTGCTCACACACTTGCTCCCTGGGGCTGGTCTGTGACTCTCTGACTGCTCCTGTGGTTGTGGTACCTGGAAACAGCATGGGCTGACTCACTTCCTGCTTGTGATGTCATCAGGCTGTGCCAGGTAACCGTTTTTGCAATTTGCGATTTTCAAATACCGAATCGCAATTTTGTTTGCGATTCGGTATTTGGACGTCACAAATTGCATTAGCGATTTTTAAGAAATCGCTATTTCCGACTCGCAATTTTGGTACATTTCATTTTGCGTGCTGGAAATAGCAATTTCATAAAATTCACTATTAGGGACTCCCAAAGCAAAATCTTCATGCATCTGGCCCTAGGAGATGTATAGCATGGAGATGCCCTCAGGACCATGACTAACATGATTGATCAATTCCAAATGGCACACATGCAAACCTATCATTATCTCTAACTCAAACATGCCCTGGCTGCTCACATACCTAAAGGCACTGTGTTAGAGGAATCTTCCCCATTTGGAAGAGATTGGGGGTCATGCCAAGCGGGAACCGCCAGAAGACCGTACCGTGGTCAAAAGACTGCGGCGGTCATTCTGGGTTTCCCACTGGGCTGGCGGGCGACCGCCAAAAGGCCGCCCGCCAGCCCAGTGGGAAACACCCTTCCACGATGAAGCCGGCTCCGAATGGAGCCGGCGGAGTGGAAGGTGTGCGACGGGTGCAGTAGCACCCGTCGCGAATTTCAGTGTCTGCTAAGCAGACACTGAAATTCAAAGTGGGGCCCTCTTACGGGGGCCCCTGCAGTGCCCATGCCATTGGCATGGGCACTGCAGGGGCCCCCAGGGGCCCCACGACACCCCTCACCGCCATCCTGTTCCTGGCGGTCGAAACCGCCAGGAACAGGTACACCACCGACTTTCCGTTTCTGGCCGCGGCTGTACCGCCGCGGTCAGAATGCCCAAAGGAGCACCGCCAGCCTGTTGGCGGTGCTCCCGCGGACCCCGGCCCCAGCGGTATTTACCGCCAGGGTCGGAATCACCCCCATTATCTGCTCCGAAAGACTCAACACTAAAGCCATATCTCTCTTCTATAAAAAATTTATCAACAATGACCCTGACACTTTGCAAATACTCAGAGTCCGATGGGAGACAGATATTGGGGAATTTGAAAAGGGACAGTGGGAAGAGGCACTGGGAGCCCGTAGAGAAATCTCCATCAAATCCGGTTTTTAGCTGGTCCAATCATGTTTACTACATCGCTCCTGTTACTCCTGCATGGCGCTACATACCATGGGAAGATGCCCTGATACGGACTGCTTGAGGGTGTGAGAGGGGAAAGGGACGTTCCTACACATGGTCTGGAGCTGTCCCCACATACAACAATAATGGTCAACCAATCTAGACACCAAGCAAGAAGTAACAGGACACAGCATCCCAGTCACGGTCAAATGTTGCATGTGAGGTGTCTGGAGTGATGATCCACCAACACAATACTGTAGGATAGGGTTATCCCTAGGCCTGGCAATAACAAAGAAAAATATAGCCTATAGCTGAAGGGCATCCAGACCACCATGCTTGAGGGAATGGCAACAAGTTATAGGCTGGTTCATGGCAGCTGAATGACCAATATATCAAAGTTGGGGGTGCCCCAAAAAATGGGAACAAATGTGGTCCAAATGGTGATCCTATAGAGGTCATGGGGTCAATTGAGATGTACTATAGGTGACAAACATGCCTGAAGAGTTAATGTGCATAGAATCAGCTAGAAGCAATGCACCAACCGAGTATACCACTGAACATATGTATCGATTGCAATAATCTATTGTTTAGGCTTGTTGTAGTCCTTGCCACTTACCGGCTTACTTTGTACCTATGTGTTAGAACTGACAGCCTTAGAGTGGTCATCCCCCAAATTTTTGCCTCCCTCCTCTTTTCTGACCCTGTTTATGCTGGTTTTAGGACTCTGCTAACCAGTGCTAAAGTTCATGTGCTCTCTCCCTTAAACATGGTAACATTGGTGTACATTTGCCCAGGGCCTGTAAATTAAATGCTACTAGTGGACCTGCAGCACTGATTGTGCTTCCCACACATGTAGCCCCTTAACCATGCCTCAGGCCTGCCATTGCAAGACCTGTGTGTGCAGCTTCACTGCCACTTCGACTTGGCATTTACAAGAACTTGCCAAGCCTTAAACTCCCCTATTTCTACATATAGGTCACCCCTTTGGTAGGCCCTAGGTAACCAATAGGGCAGGGTGCTATGTAGGTAAAAGGTAGGATATTTACATATGTGTTTTATTTGTCCTGGTTGTGAAAAACTCCTACATTAATTTTCCACTACTGTGACACCTGCACCTTTCATAGACTAGCATTAGGACTGCCCTCATATAATTTTTGAATGGTAGATTCTGATCTGAAAGGGGTAACCAGGTCATATTTAGTATGGACAGAATGGTAACAGAAAATCCTGTTGGATTTTACATTACTATTTTAGAAATGCCACTTTTAGAAAGTGAACATTTTTCTGCACTTAAAACCATCTGAGCCTTACAGCCTGTCTCCAATCAACATTTGGTCTGTGCTGGTTGACAGCTTTCCTGTGCATTTCACCCAGACAACCACAAACACAGGACTCAAAGTCATATCCGCATTCATCTGCATACTGATTGGGTATTCCTGGGCTGGAAGGGTGGCGGGCCTGACACTTACATTCCAAAGGCCAGTGGCCTGCCTTCACACAAAGGACTTATAACCCCCGAGTGGGACTCTAGCAGACTGGGCTGAAAGGGGAAGTTGTGCACTTCAAAATCACTCTTTGAAGTCTACCCCACTTCAAAGGCATTTTTGGTTATATAAACTGAGCCCGCCAAGCCAGACACTTCTGGACCTGCACCTGAACTCTATCAGAAGTCCTGCATGGCTGGCCAAATGACTAATCTGGACTGCTTTGCTGAGAAGGATTGCTGCCCTGCTCCCCTCCTGTCCTACTGGGCTGTGCTGGAAGGACTCAGCCTTCCCCAAAAAGTGCTCTCCAAGGGCTTGGATTGAGCTTGCCTCCTGTTCTGAAGACTTAGGGACATCAAAGACTTCAACTGCTAGCTTTTTACTAGTACCCGACTCCACTAACTCTGGAACAACTTCAGTGACGCCAGCGATGCCACAACTTGCTCCCACTCTACGGACCTCACTGCACACAGCGACTGCGGCCTGCAACACAAGTCCCACGTTGCAGCGGCTCCACGGACGTCACTCAGGGTCATCGTGACATTGCGAAGCTGACACATCATGTCCTGACGGACCGGAACCAGTGATCCACCGGGTCACAAGGGATCGATGCATCGCAGATGACACTGCATGATCTCTCCTTCTGCAACCAGACAGAACCGACACCTCACCTCCACCTGCTTTGCAGCATGGAACCAACGCCTCTCTCCTCAGAAGCTGTAAGGGACTGTCACTGCAGCAACTCCAACAACGCCTCTTTCCAACTCCATGCAACGTCCTTGTTCTTCATTTCCAAAAGGTGCTGTACCTGGTGTGGCTCCGTGATCGGCACCGGTAGTGTCTGATTGTTGGGAACGACTCCATCAACAACACCATGATAGCCTCAGTTGGAGATATTGGCCCATAATTAGACTTTTTTAGCGCCACATTTGAGACGCTTTTTGATGCAAAAGCAGCGCAAACTTTCAAAATACAATTGGATTTTGTAAATTTGTGCCGCTTTTGCGTCACAAAGTGGCACAAATGCAGCGCTAAAAAAGTATAAATATGGGCCATTGTGTTTTCTACGTGCTTTAGTAGGATTTAATCTTTAATAATTCATAACTTTGCTTGTGCACATTGGATTTTCATTGTTTGTACAGTATTTTATTCAGATAAATTTTATCCATTTTTCTAATCCTATGTGTGTATTTTTGTGGTGTTTTCCCTTTGTTACTGTATGATTTATTGCACAAATAGTTTACACATTGCCTTCTAAGTTAGACCTGACTGCTCACTGCCAAGCTACCAGAGGGTGGGCACAGGATAATTTGGATTGTGTTGTGACTTACCCTGACTAAGATTGCGGTCCCTACTTGGACAAGGGTGCATACCTCTGCCAACTAGAGACACCATTTTTAGTAGCACCGACTCCGTCATGGTGGTCTTTGGCTTAGCTGCAATACATCTAAAAATGGCGGGCGGAAAGCAGCAGAGTTGGCGTTCTTTTTGGGTCTGCTGCTGGTACGGCTTGGTGGTAATACTGCCAAGATCTAAGTCTTACCCTTAGGGCCTGATTTAGATGTTGGCGAAGGGGAATACTCCATCACAAATGTGACGCACATCCCATCCATTGAATTACGATCCCATTATATCCTATGGATATCGTAATACATTGGACAGACTAACCATCATGTTTGTGATGAAGTATTCCTTCCACTGACATCTAAATCAGGCCCTTAATGTTTAGTCTGAACTTTAATTCTTCTTATAGAACAACTACAACCCTTCACTGTGAAAACAGCTTTTAGTGCCTAGTCACTTCAATTATATGGCAACATTACATTCTTTACTAAGCACCTTACATTATGGGTTACGAGGCCTACTTAAAAGCAATTTCCTATCCTGTGAAAGAGGATTAGTTCACCAGGTTCACCTGCAGGTTACAAAGCTACAGAAGTTAAGCCAGACAAATAAGACCGAAGCCTTGGTTTCATTGTCACTCTAGTAGATGGCACAATATGTGCTGACAGAAGACATTTACATTTTCAAACTTTTAGCATATTTTCCTGCATCCCATACTAAAGCCTAACTGTACAGTTAAGCATATCAATTGGAGATTAGCCAATGTGTCTATACTTAGGGGTTAGAGCACATACACTGGAGCTTAACAAGTCGTGCCACAGTGTGCAGAGGTAAAAAAACAACACTACTAGTCACAATAAAAGAGTAGGACTTAAAAACAAGGTACTTTCTAATATTATGGGGGTCATTACGACCCCAGAGGTCTGTGTAATAGTGGAGGTATTACTGCCAATAGGCTGGCAGTACATACCTCCACTATTATGGCATTGGCGGTTTGACCAAAGCCAAACCACCAAGTTAACACACCGACCGCGATGGCGGTATCTACGGCTGGGCTGGAGACAACAGCCTCCAGCCCGACAGCCCTCACTAGGCCGCCCATGGCATTTTGACCCCGCCCACTGCCATGGTTTCCGTGGTTTCTGTACCACCACGGAAACCATGTCGTTAGGCACTATCAGTGCCAGGGAATTCCTTTCCTGGCACTGATAGGGGTCTCCCCCAACCCCTCACCCTCCTCAGAGTCTTCCCCCACCCTCTCCCTGCCACCCAAATATACACATATACATGCACATACATACACACCCATACACACACGGAAACACACATTCACCCACGCAAGCATACATTCATACACAGTCACAGCAACACTCATGAACATAGATCCGCCATTACCGCAGCTGGAATTCCAACAGCCTTCTGGCGAAATTCCAGCTACGGTCTTAATTCCATGGACGGTCGGTAGCCACGGCAATGGTATGTTGGCGGCCGTCGCCGTGGCGGTAGGCAGCATTTGCCGCCAATGTCATAATGAGGCCCTATGTTTTTAGTTTGAGTAGTGCATTCTGAGTTTATGAAAGAAACTGCAATACTATCCTGCAAAATATATAATTAGAAAATATTCCATCAGGAGAACTAGCCATGCTAGATTTAAAGATTTATATATCAATAGAGAAATGTCTAAAGGCTTAGAAGTTGACTCAGAGTCACAAAGCACCTATATATGGGTATTAGCATTCTTCTCATATGTTGTTTACTTATTTCAATACTTTAATGTATTAGCTGTTGACATAACTGAATTATAAACAATTTTTATAGACCACCGGATGAATACTGACTACAGAAAACCCTATCTTAAAGTTGCAAAAGCACCCATGCACAGTAGCAACATTCTTCTCATTCAATATATTTATTTTGGTTTTCTAAATCAGTTTGCAAATATGCATTGATACAGCTCTAAAAGAAAGCAAATATGCATAAAGACTAGTGAAATTTCTCTTGATTATAGAATTACTCGCTCATGGTAATAACTTTTTTCTTTAAACCACCTCTCAGTTGCATGACTTCCACAGCCGGGTAAGGACATTCACCATTGAAATCAGTATAAATATTCAATTCATAACCGGCACTTTGAGATTTGTTTTGGCACCAACCATGGTCATCAGGTACCCACTAATTCCTGATATTCAGAGCAAGGGGGATTATTAATTGGGTAACAAATGTGATCTTTGCTAGTGTCAATGTTAAACATATGTTGTACATTTCAATATCTATGTTTTGTTTAGTTTTAATGTAACCCACTTCCTTACAGATGTTTACATGTAGTAGAACATATTTTTAGCCAACTAGTGAAATAACCACAATAAACCTGGTTTCCTCTGGATCCTGGATTGTCAGCTCTGGAAAAGAAATTCCAAATTTACTCAAAATGTGTTCTATCCTTACTATAGATGAAAGGGATTTGTTTCTAAGAGTTTAAAGTGAAAATTAGCAGATATTGTGCTGTCACCTCCTCTCCGCTGACATTGTTTGGGGTACCTGTGGGGATGTAAATTATGTGTTATGGTTTCTGTGTCTGACATATCATACAGCCATGGCTTCCCCTCTTTGTTTGGATTTGCCCTGGGACCTTTCAATTGTGTATGTTAGTGTATGGTGGGATAGTTAGTTTTCTATGGTGTGCATGCTTTAGAGATGAGTGTACATGCAGGGCTGTGAGTGGTGTCCATGCATTGGTATGGCATGCAGGGCTTGACATTTGGATGAGTGAGATGTGATGGGTGGGGTGTGTGGGAAGTAGTGGAGTGATGGGAGTGATGGTGATGGTGAGGGTAGGTGATGGTATACAGGTAAGGGTATGATAGTAGCAGAGGGTTGACTTACCAGAGTCCAGTCCTCCTCTGACACTGGCCAGGTCCTCAGGACACAGTGTCACCAAGACTTGCACCTCCCATGTTGTGAGTTGTGAGGGAGGAGGTGGGGGTCCACCACCAGTCCTCTGTACAACAAGCTGGTGTCTTGCTGCATTGGAATGTACCTTCCCCCGTAGGTCGTTCCACTGCTCCCTGAAGTCATCCCTAGTTCTTGGGTGTTATCCTGTCCATGATTCTCCCCCATAGCTCCATTGTCTTAGCTATTGATATCTGCTGCACCTGTGCTCCAAATAGCTGTGGCTCTACCCTGATCATTTCCTCCACTATGACTCTTAGCTCCTCCTCTGTGAAACAGGGGTGTCTTTGTGGTGCCATGGGTGTTCTGTGAGGTGTGTTGGTGAGGGTGTGTTGGGTTATGTGTCAGGGTGTGTGATGTGTAGTGCGTGAGTGATGTATAGGTGTGGCTCGAGTTGTGTCAGTGGTCTTGGTGTCAATCTCCTGCCAGTAATTGTTGTTTGTAATGTATTGTGGGTAATGTGGGAATGTGTTTTATTGTATTGTGGTGTATGTATGGGTGTCAGATGTATGTTGTTTGAATTGTCCAATGTGGTGTTGTTTTGTATGTGGGTGTCCATTGTGAGCGCGGTGGTATGTACCGCCAATGGTTTACCGCCATTGAATGTCCACTGTGGTGATTCGTGGGTCATAATGTGATGGACGTAGTTCTGTTTGCGTAACGGTGTGGGTTTTGATATTGCCAGTTTATCACTGACCCTTGGTGTGGCAGATTTGTGTATGTGGCTGAATACTGGCGGATTGGTGTGTGTGTAATAATATGGTGAACGGATATCCACCACGGCGGAGGTAAATTGGCTGCCCTCAGCGTGGCTGTAAGTAGGATTTTCCGCCAATGTCATAATGAGGGCCTGTGTGTTGGTCAGAGTAACTCCACCTCACAGATCACATGGCATCTGCAATAGGAGCTTAAGCATGGTCTGAAAAATCATACGAGTGCCCCAATATCTTCTTGATCACTTTGCTCGCGCAAACTACTTTGTAATATGGCTGCCACAGCAACGAACTTTTTGCATATCAATGGATTGGCATTTCATTTAAAGACTCACCTGCAGGATTCAACAATGTTCTATTGACATTCCTGTGTGCAAAGCATTGCAGCACAAATGCCCTCGCACTTAAGAAATAAATATAACAACATTTATTGATACATTTTTAGTAGAACATTCTGAAAGTAATATAATTAACTGCTTTTGATTTGCGGTAAGGAAAGAGCTCCTGCGTTGAGAACTGAAGAGGCCCACAGTGATGACAGCAACGCTAGTCTGCATGATCTGGATGTCCTACCTGGCCCATCAGGGACCACTGGACAGCCGGTTACCCAGGCCCAGTCACACACCACCACAGAGCCTCCCCCATCAGGAAATACCACCACAGGACCCACCCAGCTTACCCATACCTTTGACCCCAAGACACGTCAATCTGCAGTGTCTCCACCTCTACATGGACCCCAGGGCACACCTCGCTCCCAAGACAATCAGGGACCTGGGGTCAGTGGCAGTGGGCACACGGTTCAGGGGACAGAGACACAGGCCAACAGGGACACTGGGAGGACTGCTGTGCACCAGGAGGAGGACAGGAGGAGGGAAGCGACTCTCCAGGAGGCTCTCGCAGAGATCCTGGGAGCCTACCAACATTCCCAGGACACGATGGGCCAGATCCTGGACAATGTGCAGGAGAACAGGCGGCTGCAGGAGGGAAAGTACCAGGGGATCAGGGAGGACTTGCAGGCCATCAACAACACCCTGATCTCCATAGCTGGGGTGCTGGCAGATATGGCCAACATTATGAGGGAGGCAGTCTCACCCCAGCAGGCCCCTGCCGCTAGCCAGACATCTGAACAGCCTTCCACTTCCGCTGCCACTAGTGGCCAGGAGGCCCCGCCACAGGACTCAACGACCACCAGCACCTCTCCCCCTGCAGAGGGGGAACCACCCCGCAAACGTTCCCTGTGATCCAGACAGAAGCCAGAGACACTTGCCCAGACCCCGCCAGGAAATTAGACTCTACTGATTGTCACCCTTGTGATTCACTCTGTCACCCTGTCCACCTTGAACTGCCATTGCTCCCCTTCCTATGACCCATGGACAATGCACCTGTGCTACAAAGAGACTGGAACAATACCCTAGACTTTCCTCCATCATCACCCCATCCCCTTGTACTTGCCCCTCCATATAATAGCACTTCAATAAACACTCTTTGAAAAACCCCATTTTGGAGTATGTCATGTACATCAAATATGTATTAATTGTAAAAGGTACAAACATTGCAAATCAACTAAACAGAGAATGAGCATAGATTAATAACCTGTAGTTGGCTGTACTGATCACACCAGGAGCATATATCAGGTCACCAACATCTGCAAATTGAATTGCCAGAGGGAACAGTAAGTGGGCATAAACGTTGCAAATATCAGCATGCCATTGGCACACAAATTAAAACAAAAGTCATTGAAATGTGAAGTAACACTGTCCTATCAGTGTGTCATTGGAAGTATTGTGAGATCACATTTGTTTTGTTGTCCTCATTGTCATCCTCTGCCTCCTCATCCTCACTGTCCACAGGGTCTAATGCTGCCACACGGGCATCTCCACCCTCCTCCTCATGCAGAAATGGGACATGGCGTCTGAGGACCAGGTTAAGCAACATGCAGCATGCCACCACTATCTGGCAGACCTTCTTTGGTGAGTAGCACAGGGATCCACCTGTTAGATGGAGGCACTGGAACCTGGCCTTCAGGAGGCCAAAGGACCTTTCAATTATCCTTCTGGTTCACCCATGTGCCTCATTATAATGTTCTTCTGCCCATGTTCTGGCATTCCTCACATGGGTCAGCAGCCGTGATAGGTTTGGGTAATCAGAGTCATCTGCATGTATTGAGGGACAACATGTAGTCACACACTATCCTTTATGGCCCACACCATACCCATACACCAACATCTGCTGAGTGGGAACCTGGGCTCACCTATTAGCCACTCCCTGTCCCTATGTAGTTGGCCCATCACACTTGGGATGCTGCTATTCCTCAGGACAAAGGCATCATGCACTGACCCAGGATACTTAGTTTTGACATGTGAGATGTACTTGTCCGCCAAGCACACCATCTGAACATTCATGGAGTGGAAACTCTTATGATTCCTGAACACCTGTTCATTCTGCCTGGAGGGGGACAGATGCATTATGTGTTCCATCAATCGCCTCCATTATGTTGGGGATATGCCCCATTGCATAAAACTCAGCCTTCACTGTGGCCAAATCCTCAACGTGGGGGAAAACAATATAGCTGGGCGTGTTTTATCAGGGCAGACTCTTGTCAGCACTATTGAGAACATTGGCTGTGACATTCCTGCTGTCAAGTCCACTGTCACTTGGAAAGAACCAGTTGCCAGGAAATGGAGTATAGATAGCACTTGCACAAAAGGGGGGATCCCAGTGGGGTAACGGATAGCACGATATTAGGTCAGGCTCCAATTGGGCACCCAGCTCAATGATTTTGGCCCTGTCCAGTCTATAGGTGAGTATTATGTGCCTGTCCTCTAGTGTAGCCAATTCCACCAGGGGTCTGTACACGGGGGTATGCCTACATCTCCTATTCATCTGCAGCGGTAGGTATCTAAGGGACACAAGAATGAGGAGCCGGTCACAAACTGAACAACGGAACCAGAACCAGAACTTTGCATTCTGTAAACATGAAATGGGTCATTGTGATTTGTCCAGTATGTGCTAATATCTCCTGTGATGCAGCATTATTCCAGGGCCTGCCGCCCCTCCCTGAAATGGCATCCACCTGTAATGTGTGGAGGGACAGGTAGAAGTGAGGTAATTCCGCTGACATTGTGAGCCATTGCGGGAGGCGGTCTGGAACCACCGTCCAACTCCTCATTGGCTAACATTGGGCCCTATGGGTTACAGTGGCCAATGGTGATCTATGCTGGCGGTGACAGTATGCACCACCGCGGACGTGACCGCCATTTTCTATCTCATTCCTCACTTGTTCCATAGGAAAGGACCTACACTGCATGTGCTGCTATGACTGGTGTCTGGAACCTAACATGGTCCATGTGACCAGGGAAAGGGCCCCAGCCTTCACTTCTGAGGAGTTGTAGAGAGTGGTGGATGGGGTCCTACCCCAGTACAGACTGCTCTATGGGCCTCCAGACCAACAGGTGAGTACACTGTGAGCATGATGCATTTGGCATGAATGCATGGAGTTGTGTGTGTGTGATGGCCTCGTGTAAGGGGGGTGGGTGGATGTCCTCTTGGTGGTGTACAGGTTGTGTGCTGGGCCATGTGTGGAAATGATGATGTGAAGGGGTATGGTGGGCCATATGTGTAACAGGCAGGACTGTTTGTCTAATTCTATTTTCCTGTCTGTATTGCTGATGTTGGTTAGCGCCTATCAAAAGAAGGGTATATGGCGTGCTATCGCCAAGGAGGTGCGGACCCTGGGGGTCTATGGCATGCTGAGCACCCACTGTTGCAAAAGGTGGAAGGACCTGAGACTCTGGGCACGGAAAATGGTAGAGGCCCAGCTGGGGATGGCCTCCCAACGAGGAAGGGATGCCCATTGAACCCTGACCCCCCTTTTGGCCCGCATACTGGCGGTGGCCCATCCAGAGCTGGATGGGTGCTTGAGGCCATCACGGCAGCCACAAGGGGGTGAGTACAGTGCCCATCATTCCAACTTATGCATGGTAGGGTGGTAGCCGGGTAGGGGATGGTATCAGTGGGTGCCCCTAGGCCAGGCTAGGCCTGACATTGCAGCATAGGTCCCCTGGTGGCTAGGGTGCAGAAGGGCAAATTTAGCTACCTAGCTTGTAGGCATCAACTACTGGTCAGGGCTGCGTAGGTCCCAGGTGTGCTGCATTTAGCAGGGTGCCCCTCCCCATGCCTTGGAGGCATGCTATTTCTCTGGTAGTGCAATGCATATTGTGTAGGCCTGTTCCCTGTGTGTGAGGGTGCTTTGTATGCCAACGGTGGTATTGGTGCAGCCACTGACCCAGTGTATCCTTTGTCTCTCTCCCCCCCTTTCTTGTTTTGTCATCCTGTCCTTATGTGCATTAGCTTCATCTGGCAGAGGAGCAGAGGCACCAGCGATGGAGGGAGCTGGATCCCACAGGACCCAGGAGGCAGAGGGTACCAGTCGGACAGAGGGAGAGGGAAACACCACGACGGGGACTGGAGGGGACAGTTCAGACACAGATACTTCCTCTGATGGAAGCTCCCTGGTGGTGGTGGGCACTTCTGTGACCACCCCAGCTACAGGTACAGCTGCCACCCCCATACCAGCACCACCCTCCCAGCAGCCCCTCATTGAGTTGCCCGTGCCTGCTCACCCAGGAGGGCCCTGAGTGAGGAGTTATTGACCTTCTGAGATCCATCTCTGTAGAGCAGTCAACAATTGTGAATGCCATCCAGGGGCTGGCAGCCCAGATGCAACAATCTAATGCATTCCTGGAGGGCATTCACACTGGATTGGCGGTCCAACAGAGATCGATTCAAGCTCTGGCCTCCTCTCTGGTGGTTGCCATTGTCACTGTTTCTACCATACCCCTTCAACTTCCTCTGCCCAGTCCCACTCCCCTCAACCAAAACCTATCCCAAGCACACATACAGACAAGCATGCCCACTAGACAACACCCAAGAGTGTCACAGGCAAACACAAGGACAACACTTCATCCCACAGGCACTCACACAAACACCATCCAGTTGCAGACACACCAACATCCACTATGTCCACTGTCTCCCCCTCCTCCACCTTCACCACATCCCTACCACCTATGTCCACACACACACCTGCATGCACTACATCATCATCCATTACCAGCATCATCACCACACAAAGCAGAACACATATCTCACTGACAGACATCTCCACAACATCCATGCACACGTCCCCTGTGTCCTCTCCCACTGTGTCTGTCCTCCCTCCTAAGGTACACAAACGCAAGCACTCAGACACCCAACAGCCATCCACCTCACTACAGCATACAGCCCAGGCACCTGCACCCAAAAGCAGCAGACACCTCCAACAACCCCTCCCTCATCCTCCACTCCCATTCCTTTCCCGATTTCCCCCATGTCCCTAAAAACAATTTCCTATCCACCATTGACCTCTTCCCTACCCCCCCCCCCGTCCTGCACGATGGGCAGGGTATCACAAACCCAGCCAAGCACCTCAGACACACAGTCCATGGGCCCAGTCCTAACCGCACCCCCTCGTGGTGGAAAGTGATTCAGGCCACATCAAATAAAGGGGAAGGAGCCTGCACCGGCCAGCCTCAAGGGGAGGGAGACAGCCCCAGCCGGCAAGAAGGCCAAGGAGCCTGCACCTGCTGCACGAAAGGCCCAGGAGCCTCCACCAGCAGGCAGGAAGGGCATGAAGCCTGGACCAGGAACTGTGACAGAGCCCCCAACAACAACCATGGTTGTGCAGCTGTCCGAGGTTGCACGGATGGGCAGGAGCCTCCTCCCACCAGCAGCACCACCACTGTGCAGCCGTCCGAGGTTGCATGGGCTGGGCATGAGCCTTCCCCACCAGCAGCACCAACACCACTGTGCAGCCGTCACCGCCGGCGGACGGTATGTAATCCTGCATCCACGGGCTGCTGTGCGGCCTGTCCCCTCCAGAACCAGTGGGTATGACACCCACCCTAGAGACTGTGGCCCATCACTCCCCAGGATCAAGCATGTTGCCCCCCAGAACCAGTGGGCAAGTTATCCACTTGAGAGACTGTGGCCCATCACTCCCCAGAATCAAGCACAGGGCACGTTGCCCCCTCCAGAACCAGTGGGCAAGTCATTCACTTGAGAGATTGTGGCCTATCACTCCCGAGGACCAAGCACAGGACATGTTGCCTCCTTGAGAACCAGTGGGTATGACACTTCTCCCCAGGATCAAGCATAGGGCATGTTGCCCCCTTTAGAACCAGTGGGCAAGTCACCCACTTGAGAGACTGTGGCCTATCATTTCCCCGGACCAAGCACAGGGCATGTTGCCCCCTCTAGAACCAGTGGGTATGGCACCCACCTTAGAGACTGTGGCCCATCAATCCCCAGGATCTAGCACAGGCCACGTTCCCCCTTCATAACCAGTGGGTATGACACCCACCTTAGAGACTGTGGCCCATCACTCCCCAGGATCAAGCACAAGACCACGTTGCTCCCTCCAGAACCAGTGGTCTTGTTACATCTCTGGTCACCTATTTACAAACTGATGCCCCTGCAGTGTACTCTCCGTGTTGAAGCAGGTGACATGATATCCACCACGGCGGAGGTAAATTGGCTGCCCTCAGCGTGGCTGTAAGTAGGATTTTCCGCCAATGTCATAATGAGGGCCTGTGTGTTGGTCAGAGTAACTCCACCTCACAGATCACATGGCATCTGCAATAGGAGCTTAAGCATGGTCTGAAAAATCATACGAGTGCCCCAATATCTTCTTGATCACTTTGCTCGCGCAAACTACTTTGTAATATGGCTGCCACAGCAACGAACTTTTTGCATATCAATGGATTGGCATTTCATTTAAAGACTCACCTGCAGGATTCAACAATGTTCTATTGACATTCCTGTGTGCAAAGCATTGCAGCACAAATGCCCTCGCACTTAAGAAATAAATATAACAACATTTATTGATACATTTTTAGTAGAACATTCTGAAAGTAATATAATTAACTGCTTTTGATTTGCGGTAAGGAAAGAGCTCCTGCGTTGAGAACTGAAGAGGCCCACAGTGATGACAGCAACGCTAGTCTGCATGATCTGGATGTCCTACCTGGCCCATCAGGGACCACTGGACAGCCGGTTACCCAGGCCCAGTCACACACCACCACAGAGCCTCCCCCATCAGGAAATACCACCACAGGACCCACCCAGTTTACCCATACCTTTGACCCCAAGACACGTCAATCTGCAGTGTCTCCACCTCTACATGGACCCCAGGGCACACCTCGCTCCCAAGACAATCAGGGACCTGGGGTCAGTGGCAGTGGGCACACGGTTCAGGGGACAGAGACACAGGCCAACAGGGACACTGGGAGGACTGCTGTGCACCAGGAGGAGGACAGGAGGAGGGAAGCGACTCTCCAGGAGGCTCTCGCAGAGATCCTGGGAGCCTACCAACATTCCCAGGACACGATGGGCCAGATCCTGGACAATGTGCAGGAGAACAGGCGGCTGCAGGAGGGAAAGTACCAGGGGATCAGGGAGGACTTGCAGGCCATCAACAACACCCTGATCTCCATAGCTGGGGTGCTGGCAGATATGGCCAACATTATGAGGGAGGCAGTCTCACCCCAGCAGGCCCCTGCCGCTAGCCAGACATCTGAACAGCCTTCCACTTCCGCTGCCACTAGTGGCCAGGAGGCCCCGCCACAGGACTCAACGACCACCAGCACCTCTCCCCCTGCAGAGGGGGAACCACCCCGCAAACGTTCCCTGTGATCCAGACAGAAGCCAGAGACACTTGCCCAGACCCCGCCAGGAAATTAGACTCTACTGATTGTCACCCTTGTGATTCACTCTGTCACCCTGTCCACCTTGAACTGCCATTGCTCCCCTTCCTATGACCCATGGACAATGCACCTGTGCTACAAAGAGACTGGAACAATACCCTAGACTTTCCTCCATCATCACCCCATCCCCTTGTACTTGCCCCTCCATATAATAGCACTTCAATAAACACTCTTTGAAAAACCCCATTTTGGAGTATGTCATGTACATCAAATATGTATTAATTGTAAAAGGTACAAACATTGCAAATCAACTAAACAGAGAATGAGCATAGATTAATAACCTGTAGTTGGCTGTACTGATCACACCAGGAGCATATATCAGGTCACCAACATCTGCAAATTGAATTGCCAGAGGGAACAGTAAGTGGGCATAAACGTTGCAAATATCAGCATGCCATTGGCACACAAATTAAAACAAAAGTCATTGAAATGTGAAGTAACACTGTCCTATCAGTGTGTCATTGGAAGTATTGTGAGATCACATTTGTTTTGTTGTCCTCATTGTCATCCTCTGCCTCCTCATCCTCACTGTCCACAGGGTCTAATGCTGCCACACGGGCATCTCCACCCTCCTCCTCATGCAGAAATGGGACATGGCGTCTGAGGACCAGGTTAAGCAACATGCAGCATGCCACCACTATCTGGCAGACCTTCTTTGGTGAGTAGCACAGGGATCCACCTGTTAGATGGAGGCACTGGAACCTGGCCTTCAGGAGGCCAAAGGACCTTTCAATTATCCTTCTGGTTCACCCATGTGCCTCATTATAATGTTCTTCTGCCCATGTTCTGGCATTCCTCACATGGGTCAGCAGCCGTGATAGGTTTGGGTAATCAGAGTCATCTGCATGTATTGAGGGACAACATGTAGTCACACACTATCCTTTATGGCCCACACCATACCCATACACCAACATCTGCTGAGTGGGAACCTGGGCTCACCTATTAGCCACTCCCTGTCCCTATGTAGTTGGCCCATCACACTTGGGATGCTGCTATTCCTCAGGACAAAGGCATCATGCACTGACCCAGGATACTTAGTTTTGACATGTGAGATGTACTTGTCCGCCAAGCACACCATCTGAACATTCATGGAGTGGAAACTCTTATGATTCCTGAACACCTGTTCATTCTGCCTGGAGGGGGACAGATGCATTATGTGTTCCATCAATCGCCTCCATTATGTTGGGGATATGCCCCATTGCATAAAACTCAGCCTTCACTGTGGCCAAATCCTCAACGTGGGGGAAAACAATATAGCTGGGCGTGTTTTATCAGGGCAGACTCTTGTCAGCACTATTGAGAACATTGGCTGTGACATTCCTGCTGTCAAGTCCACTGTCACTTGGAAAGAACCAGTTGCCAGGAAATGGAGTATAGATAGCACTTGCACAAAAGGGGGGATCCCAGTGGGGTAACGGATAGCACGATATTAGGTCAGGCTCCAATTGGGCACCCAGCTCAATGATTTTGGCCCTGTCCAGTCTATAGGTGAGTATTATGTGCCTGTCCTCTAGTGTAGCCAATTCCACCAGGGGTCTGTACACGGGGGTATGCCTACATCTCCTATTCATCTGCAGCGGTAGGTATCTAAGGGACACAAGAATGAGGAGCCGGTCACAAACTGAACAACGGAACCAGAACCAGAACTTTGCATTCTGTAAACATGAAATGGGTCATTGTGATTTGTCCAGTATGTGCTAATATCTCCTGTGATGCAGCATTATTCCAGGGCCTGCCGCCCCTCCCTGAAATGGCATCCACCTGTAATGTGTGGAGGGACAGGTAGAAGTGAGGTAATTCCGCTGACATTGTGAGCCATTGCGGGAGGCGGTCTGGAACCACCGTCCAACTCCTCATTGGCTAACATTGGGCCCTATGGGTTACAGTGGCCAATGGTGATCTATGCTGGCGGTGACAGTATGCACCACCGCGGACGTGACCGCCATTTTCTATCTCATTCCTCACTTGTTCCATAGGAAAGGACCTACACTGCATGTGCTGCTATGACTGGTGTCTGGAACCTAACATGGTCCATGTGACCAGGGAAAGGGCCCCAGCCTTCACTTCTGAGGAGTTGTAGAGAGTGGTGGATGGGGTCCTACCCCAGTACAGACTGCTCTATGGGCCTCCAGACCAACAGGTGAGTACACTGTGAGCATGATGCATTTGGCATGAATGCATGGAGTTGTGTGTGTGTGATGGCCTCGTGTAAGGGGGGTGGGTGGATGTCCTCTTGGTGGTGTACAGGTTGTGTGCTGGGCCATGTGTGGAAATGATGATGTGAAGGGGTATGGTGGGCCATATGTGTAACAGGCAGGACTGTTTGTCTAATTCTATTTTCCTGTCTGTATTGCTGATGTTGGTTAGCGCCTATCAAAAGAAGGGTATATGGCGTGCTATCGCCAAGGAGGTGCGGACCCTGGGGGTCTATGGCATGCTGAGCACCCACTGTTGCAAAAGGTGGAAGGACCTGAGACTCTGGGCACGGAAAATGGTAGAGGCCCAGCTGGGGATGGCCTCCCAACGAGGAAGGGATGCCCATTGAACCCTGACCCCCCTTTTGGCCCGCATACTGGCGGTGGCCCATCCAGAGCTGGATGGGTGCTTGAGGCCATCACGGCAGCCACAAGGGGGTGAGTACAGTGCCCATCATTCCAACTTATGCATGGTAGGGTGGTAGCCGGGTAGGGGATGGTATCAGTGGGTGCCCCTAGGCCAGGCTAGGCCTGACATTGCAGCATAGGTCCCCTGGTGGCTAGGGTGCAGAAGGGCAAATTTAGCTACCTAGCTTGTAGGCATCAACTACTGGTCAGGGCTGCGTAGGTCCCAGGTGTGCTGCATTTGGCAGTGTGCCCCTCCCCATGCCTTGGAGGCATGCTATTTCTCTGGTAGTGCAATGCATATTGTGTAGGCCTGTTCCCTGTGTGTGAGGGTGCTTTGTATGCCAACGGTGGTATTGGTGCAGCCACTGACCCAGTGTATCCTTTGTCTCTCTCCCCCCCTTTCTTGTTTTGTCATCCTGTCCTTATGTGCATTAGCTTCATCTGGCAGAGGAGCAGAGGCACCAGCGATGGAGGGAGCTGGATCCCACAGGACCCAGGAGGCAGAGGGTACCAGTCGGACAGAGGGAGAGGGAAACACCACGACGGGGACTGGAGGGGACAGTTCAGACACAGATACTTCCTCTGATGGAAGCTCCCTGGTGGTGGTGGGCACTTCTGTGACCACCCCAGCTACAGGTACAGCTGCCACCCCCATACCAGCACCACCCTCCCAGCAGCCCCTCATTGAGTTGCCCGTGCCTGCTCACCCAGGAGGGCCCTGAGTGAGGAGTTATTGACCTTCTGAGATCCATCTCTGTAGAGCAGTCAACAATTGTGAATGCCATCCAGGGGCTGGCAGCCCAGATGCAACAATCTAATGCATTCCTGGAGGGCATTCACACTGGATTGGCGGTCCAACAGAGATCGATTCAAGCTCTGGCCTCCTCTCTGGTGGTTGCCATTGTCACTGTTTCTACCATACCCCTTCAACTTCCTCTGCCCAGTCCCACTCCCCTCAACCAAAACCTATCCCAAGCACACATACAGACAAGCATGCCCACTAGACAACACCCAAGAGTGTCACAGGCAAACACAAGGACAACACTTCATCCCACAGGCACTCACACAAACACCATCCAGTTGCAGACACACCAACATCCACTATGTCCACTGTCTCCCCCTCCTCCACCTTCACCACATCCCTACCACCTATGTCCACACACACACCTGCATGCACTACATCATCATCCATTACCAGCATCATCACCACACAAAGCAGAACACATATCTCACTGACAGACATCTCCACAACATCCATGCACACGTCCCCTGTGTCCTCTCCCACTGTGTCTGTCCTCCCTCCTAAGGTACACAAACGCAAGCACTCAGACACCCAACAGCCATCCACCTCACTACAGCATACAGCCCAGGCACCTGCACCCAAAAGCAGCAGACACCTCCAACAACCCCTCCCTCATCCTCCACTCCCATTCCTTTCCCGATTTCCCCCATGTCCCTAAAAACAATTTCCTATCCACCATTGACCTCTTCCCTACCCCCCCCCCGTCCTGCACGATGGGCAGGGTATCACAAACCCAGCCAAGCACCTCAGACACACAGTCCATGGGCCCAGTCCTAACCGCACCCCCTCGTGGTGGAAAGTGATTCAGGCCACATCAAATAAAGGGGAAGGAGCCTGCACCGGCCAGCCTCAAGGGGAGGGAGACAGCCCCAGCCGGCAAGAAGGCCAAGGAGCCTGCACCTGCTGCACGAAAGGCCCAGGAGCCTCCACCAGCAGGCAGGAAGGGCATGAAGCCTGGACCAGGAACTGTGACAGAGCCCCCAACAACAACCATGGTTGTGCAGCTGTCCGAGGTTGCACGGATGGGCAGGAGCCTCCTCCCACCAGCAGCACCACCACTGTGCAGCCGTCCGAGGTTGCATGGGCTGGGCATGAGCCTTCCCCACCAGCAGCACCAACACCACTGTGCAGCCGTCACCGCCGGCGGACGGTATGTAATCCTGCATCCACGGGCTGCTGTGCGGCCTGTCCCCTCCAGAACCAGTGGGTATGACACCCACCCTAGAGACTGTGGCCCATCACTCCCCAGGATCAAGCATGTTGCCCCCCAGAACCAGTGGGCAAGTTATCCACTTGAGAGACTGTGGCCCATCACTCCCCAGAATCAAGCACAGGGCACGTTGCCCCCTCCAGAACCAGTGGGCAAGTCATTCACTTGAGAGATTGTGGCCTATCACTCCCGAGGACCAAGCACAGGACATGTTGCCTCCTTGAGAACCAGTGGGTATGACACTTCTCCCCAGGATCAAGCATAGGGCATGTTGCCCCCTTTAGAACCAGTGGGCAAGTCACCCACTTGAGAGACTGTGGCCTATCATTTCCCCGGACCAAGCACAGGGCATGTTGCCCCCTCTAGAACCAGTGGGTATGGCACCCACCTTAGAGACTGTGGCCCATCAATCCCCAGGATCTAGCACAGGCCACGTTCCCCCTTCATAACCAGTGGGTATGACACCCACCTTAGAGACTGTGGCCCATCACTCCCCAGGATCAAGCACAAGACCACGTTGCTCCCTCCAGAACCAGTGGTCTTGTTACATCTCTGGTCACCTATTTACAAACTGATGCCCCTGCAGTGTACTCTCCGTGTTGAAGCAGGTGACATGATATCCACCACGGCGGAGGTAAATTGGCTGCCCTCAGCGTGGCTGTAAGTAGGATTTTCCGCCAATGTCATAATGAGGGCCTGTGTGTTGGTCAGAGTAACTCCACCTCACAGATCACATGGCATCTGCAATAGGAGCTTAAGCATGGTCTGAAAAATCATACGAGTGCCCCAATATCTTCTTGATCACTTTGCTCGCGCAAACTACTTTGTAATATGGCTGCCACAGCAACAAACTTTTTGCATATCAATGGATTGGCATTTCATTTAAAGACTCACCTGCAGGATTCAACAATGTTCTATTGACATTCCTGTGTGCAAAGCATTGCAGCACAAATGCCCTCGCACTTAAGAAATAAATATAACAACATTTAATGATACATTTTTAGTAGAACATTCTGAAAGTAATATAATTAACTGCTTTTGATTTGCGGTAAGGAAAGAGCTCCTGCGTTGAGAACTGAAGAGGCCCACAGTGATGACAGCAACGCTAGTCTGCATGATCTGGATGTCCTACCTGGCCCATCAGGGACCACTGGACAGCCGGTTACACAGGCCCAGTCACACACCACCACAGAGCCTCCCCCATCAGGAAATACCACCACAGGACCCACCCAGCTTACCCATACCTTTGACCCCAAGACACGTCAATCTGCAGTGTCTCCACCTCTACATGGACCCCAGGGCACACCTCGCTCCCAAGACAATCAGGGACCTGGGGTCAGTGGCAGTGGGCACACGGTTCAGGGGACAGAGACACAGGCCAACAGGGACACTGGGAGGACTGCTGTGCACCAGGAGGAGGACAGGAGGAGGGAAGCGACTCTCCAGGAGGCTCTCGCAGAGATCCTGGGAGCCTACCAACATTCCCAGGACACGATGGGCCAGATCCTGGACAATGTGCAGGAGAACAGGCGGCTGCAGGAGGGAAAGTACCAGGGGATCAGGGAGGACTTGCAGGCCATCAACAACACCCTGATCTCCATAGCTGGGGTGCTGGCAGATATGGCCAACATTATGAGGGAGGCAGTCTCACCCCAGCAGGCCCCTGCCGCTAGCCAGACATCTGAACAGCCTTCCACTTCCGCTGCCACTAGTGGCCAGGAGGCCCCGCCACAGGACTCAACGACCACCAGCACCCCTCCCCCTGCAGAGGGGGAACCACCCCGCAAACGTTCCCTGTGATCCAGACAGAAGCCAGAGACACTTGCCCAGACCCCGCCAGGAAATTAGACTCTACTGATTGTCACCCTTGTGATTCACTCTGTCACCCTGTCCACCTTGAACTGCCATTGCTCCCCTTCCTATGACCCATGGACAATGCACCTGTGCTACAAAGAGACTGGAACAATACCCTAGACTTTCCTCCATCATCACCCCATCCCCTTGTACTTGCCCCTCCATATAATAGCACTTCAATAAACACTCTTTGAAAAACCCCATTTTGGAGTATGTCATGTACATCAAATATGTATTAATTGTAAAAGGTACAAACATTGCAAATCAACTAAACAGAGAATGAGCATAGATTAATAACCTGTAGTTGGCTGTACTGATCACACCAGGAGCATATATCAGGTCACCAACATCTGCAAATTGAATTGCCAGATGGAACAGTAAGTGGGCATAAACGTTGCAAATATCAGCATGCCATTGGCACACAAATTAAAACAAAAGTCATTGAAATGTGAAGTAACACTGTCCTATCAGTGTGTCATTGGAAGTATTGTGAGATCACATTTGTTTTGTTGTCCTCATTGTCATCCTCTGCCTCCTCATCCTCACTGTCCACAGGGTCTAATGCTGCCACACGGGCATCTCCACCCTCCTCCTCATGCAGAAATGGGACATGGCGTCTGAGGACCAGGTTAAGCAACATGCAGCATGCCACCACTATCTGGCAGACCTTCTTTGGTGAGTAGCACAGGGATCCACCTGTTAGATGGAGGCACTGGAACCTGGCCTTCAGGAGGCCAAAGGACCTTTCAATTATCCTTCTGGTTCACCCATATGCCTCATTATAATGTTCTTCTGCCCATGTTCTGGCATTCCTCACATGGGTCAGCAGCCGTGATAGGTTTGGGTAATCAGAGTCATCTGCATGTATTGAGGGACAACATGTAGTCACACACTATCCTTTATGGCCCACACCATACCCATACACCAACATCTGCTGAGTGGGAACCTGGGCTCACCTATTAGCCACTCCCTGTCCCTATGTAGTTGGCCCATCACACTTGGGATGCTGCTATTCCTCAGGACAAAGGCATCATGCACTGACCCAGGATACTTAGTTTTGACATGTGAGATGTACTTGTCCGCCAAGCACACCATCTGAACATTCATGGAGTGGAAACTCTTATGATTCCTGAACACCTGTTCATTCTGCCTGGAGGGGGACAGATGCATTATGTGTTCCATCAATCGCCTCCATTATGTTGGGGATATGCCCCATTGCATAAAACTCAGCCTTCACTGTGGCCAAATCCTCAACGTGGGGGAAAACAATATAGCTGGGCGTGTTTTATCAGGGCAGACTCTTGTCAGCACTATTGAGAACATTGGCTGTGACATTCCTGCTGCCAAGTCCACTGTCACTTGGAAAGAACCAGTTGCCAGGAAATGGAGTATAGATAGCACTTGCACAAAAGGGGGGATCCCAGTGGGGTAACGGATAGCACGATATTAGGTCAGGCTCCAATTGGGCACCCAGCTCAATGATTTTGGCCCTGTCCAGTCTATAGGTGGTATTATGTGCCTGTCCTCTAGTGTAGCCAATTCCACCAGGGGTCTGTACACGGGGGTATGCCTACATTTCCTATTCATCTGCAGCGGTAGGTATCTAAGGGACACAAGAATGAGGAGCCGGTCACAAACTGAACAACGGAACCAGAACCAGAACTTTGCATTCTGTAAACATGAAATGGGTCATTGTGATTTGTCCAGTATGTGCTAATATCTCCTGTGATGCAGCATTATTCCAGGGCCTGCCGCCCCTCCCTGAAATGGCATCCACCTGTAATGTGTGGAGGGACAGGTAGAAGTGAGGTAATTCCGCTGACATTGTGAGCCATTGCGGGAGGCGGTCTGGAACCACCGTCCAACTCCTCATTGGCTAACATTGGGCCCTATGGGTTACAGTGGCCAATGGTGATCTATGCTGGCGGTGACAGTATGCACCACCGCGGACGTGACCGCCATTTTCTATCTCATTCCTCACTTGTTCCATAGGAAAGGACCTACACTGCATGTGCTGCTATGACTGGTGTCTGGAACCTAACATGGTCCATGTGACCAGGGAAAGGGCCCCAGCCTTCACTTCTGAGGAGTTGTAGAGAGTGGTGGATGGGGTCCTACCCCAGTACAGACTGCTCTATGGGCCTCCAGACCAACAGGTGAGTACACTGTGAGCATGATGCATTTGGCATGAATGCATGGAGTTGTGTGTGTGTGATGGCCTCGTGTAAGGGGGGTGGGTGGATGTCCTCTTGGTGGTGTACAGGTTGTGTGCTGGGCCATGTGTGGAAATGATGATGTGAAGGGGTATGGTGGGCCATATGTGTAACAGGCAGGACTGTTTGTCTAATTCTATTTTCCTGTCTGTATTGCTGATGTTGGTTAGCGCCTATCAAAAGAAGGGTATATGGCGTGCTATCGCCAAGGAGGTGCGGACCCTGGGGGTCTATGGCATGCTGAGCACCCACTGTTGCAAAAGGTGGAAGGACCTGAGACTCTGGGCACGGAAAATGGTAGAGGCCCAGCTGGGGATGGCCTCCAAACGAGGAAGGGATGCCCATTGAACCCTGACCCCCCTTTTGGCCCGCATACTGGCGGTGGCCCATCCAGAGCTGGATGGGTGCTTGAGGCCATCACGGCAGCCACAAGGGGGTGAGTACAGTGCCCATCATTCCAACTTATGCATGGTAGGGTGGTAGCCGGGTAGGGGATGGTATCAGTGGGTGCCCCTAGGCCAGGCTAGGCCTGACATTGCAGCATAGGTCCCCTGGTGGCTAGGGTGCAGAAGGGCAAATTTAGCTACCTAGCTTGTAGGCATCAACTACTGGTCAGGGCTGCGTAGGTCCCAGGTGTGCTGCATTTGGCAGTGTGCCCCTCCCCATGCCTTGGAGGCATGCTATTTCTCTGGTAGTGCAATGCATATTGTGTAGGCCTGTTCCCTGTGTGTGAGGGTGCTTTGTATGCCAACGGTGGTATTGGTGCAGCCACTGACCCAGTGTATCCTTTGTCTCTCTCCCCCCCTTTCTTGTTTTGTCATCCTGTCCTTATGTGCATTAGCTTCATCTGGCAGAGGAGCAGAGGCACCACCGATGGAGGGAGCTGGATCCCACAGGACCCAGGAGGCAGAGGGTACCAGTCGGACAGAGGGAGAGGGAAACACCACGACGGGGACTGGAGGGGACAGTTCAGACACAGATACTTCCTCTGATGGAAGCTCCCTGGTGGTGGTGGGCACTTCTGTGACCACCCCAGCTACAGGTACAGCTGCCACCCCCATACCAGCACCACCCTCCCAGCAGCCCCTCATTGAGTTGCCCGTGCCTGCTCACCCAGGAGGGCCCTGAGTGAGGAGTTATTGACCTTCTGAGATCCATCTCTGTAGAGCAGTCAACAATTGTGAATGCCATCCAGGGGCTGGCAGCCCAGATGCAACAATCTAATGCATTCCTGGAGGGCATTCACACTGAATTGGCGGTCCAACAGAGATCGATTCAAGCTCTGGCCTCCTCTCTGGTGGTTGCCATTGTCACTGTTTCTACCATACCCCTTCAACTTCCTCTGCCCAGTCCCACTCCCCTCAACCAAAACCTATCCCAAGCACACATACAGACAAGCATGCCCACTAGACAACACCCAAGAGTGTCACAGGCAAACACAAGGACAACACTTCATCCCACAGGCACTCACACAAACACCATCCAGTTGCAGACACACCAACATCCACTATGTCCACTGTCTCCCCCTCCTCCACCTTCACCACATCCCTACCACCTATGTCCACACACACACCTGCATGCACTACATCATCATCCATTACCAGCATCATCACCACACAAAGCAGAACACATATCTCACTGACAGACATCTCCACAACATCCATGCACACGTCCCCTGTGTCCTCTCCCACTGTGTCTGTCCTCCCTCCTAAGGTACACAAACGCAAGCACTCAGACACCCAACAGCCATCCACCTCACTACAGCATACAGCCCAGGCACCTGCACCCAAAAGCAGCAGACACCTCCAACAACCCCTCCCTCATCCTCCACTCCCATTCCTTTCCCGATTTCCCCCATGTCCCTAAAAACAATTTCCTATCCACCATTGACCTCTTCCCTACCCCCCCCCCGTCCTGCACGATGGGCAGGGTATCACAAACCCAGCCAAGCACCTCAGACACACAGTCCATGGGCCCAGTCCTAACCGCACCCCCTCGTGGTGGAAAGTGATTCAGGCCACATCAAATAAAGGGGAAGGAGCCTGCACCGGCCAGCCTCAAGGGGAGGGAGACAGCCCCAGCCGGCAAGAAGGCCAAGGAGCCTGCACCTGCTGCACGAAAGGCCCAGGAGCCTCCACCAGCAGGCAGGAAGGGCATGAAGCCTGGACCAGGAACTGTGACAGAGCCCCCAACAACAACCATGGTTGTGCAGCTGTCCGAGGTTGCACGGATGGGCAGGAGCCTCCTCCCACCAGCAGCACCACCACTGTGCAGCCGTCCGAGGTTGCATGGGCTGGGCATGAGCCTTCCCCACCAGCAGCACCAACACCACTGTGCAGCCGTCACCGCCGGCGGACGGTATGTAATCCTGCATCCACGGGCTGCTGTGCGGCCTGTCCCCTCCAGAACCAGTGGGTATGACACCCACCCTAGAGACTGTGGCCCATCACTCCCCAGGATCAAGCATGTTGCCCCCCAGAACCAGTGGGCAAGTTATCCACTTGAGAGACTGTGGCCCATCACTCCCCAGAATCAAGCACAGGGCACGTTGCCCCCTCCAGAACCAGTGGGCAAGTCATTCACTTGAGAGATTGTGGCCTATCACTCCCGAGGACCAAGCACAGGACATGTTGCCTCCTTGAGAACCAGTGGGTATGACACTTCTCCCCAGGATCAAGCATAGGGCATGTTGCCCCCTTTAGAACCAGTGGGCAAGTCACCCACTTGAGAGACTGTGGCCTATCATTTCCCCGGACCAAGCACAGGGCATGTTGCCCCCTCTAGAACCAGTGGGTATGGCACCCACCTTAGAGACTGTGGCCCATCAATCCCCAGGATCTAGCACAGGCCACGTTCCCCCTTCATAACCAGTGGGTATGACACCCACCTTAGAGACTGTGGCCCATCACTCCCCAGGATCAAGCACAAGACCACGTTGCTCCCTCCAGAACCAGTGGTCTTGTTACATCTCTGGTCACCTATTTACAAACTGATGCCCCTGCAGTGTACTCTCCGTGTTGAAGCAGGTGACATGTGTGGCCATGGACTTTGGCCTGTGGCCATGTGGTCTACGAAAATTGAGGACTAGGCTGTGTCGCTTTTTCTGTACATATGTATTTATCTATTATCTTGCATAACTTATTATTTCTACTCTGTTGATCTTATTACAAACACTTTTGCTAAATCGTTTTGTTCTTGCATTATTCAGCCGAGTTACGGGGTCAAATTGTTTTTTTAATGCATCTAGTTGTGTGTTTGGTGTGTGTATGGTGTGTGTTTGATGTGCGTGTGGGGTGTGTGTTGTGCGTGTGTGTGTCACTTTCTTTTTCCTTTCCCCTGTGTGCTAGGTGACTGTTCTCACTGCCGTCGTCTTCGCCGGTGTTGGTGTTCATGGTGGAGCAGAACGTAGAATAACATTGGGAAAACATGCAGTTCTGGTTCCATTGCGGCGTGGTTCTTCCCTGTGTCTCCAATGGTGAGTCCTTTCACTTCTGAGCTCAGTTTGCGCCCTGCTTTTGATGTCGTCGGTACCGCCCCGGAAAAGGTGGCGGAATGTCTGGTCATACTGTGGTGCGCAGAACATTGACTTCCGCCTGGCTGTAGGCGGCTCCCGCCGTGGTGGATGTTGTTTCGCCCTGGCAGTCGGTGTGATTCATTGGCTGTCTTTCGGAGATCTTTCTGCCATGGTCATAATTTGGCATTAAGCCTGTTGGCAGTATTACAGCCACTTTATCACCGACCACCAGGGTCGTAATGAGGGCCACAGTTTATGCTTGAGGCCCTGCATTTACCCATTTTGGTGGACAGTAGCCCTCAAGTGGTTTGTGAGCTTGACCAATGAGATGGTCACAAGGTGAAAGTGCAGGATGCAAGAACGACCCTGCCAATGTGGTAGTATTGAGAAAAAAGCACCTTAAGCTGGTCACTTCAGCGAGTTAGACATATTTTTGGAAGCTGCTGAAACATTTGCTAATATTTCTCGCTTGATTGTGCAAACTTAAAGCAATGGAACTCGCACAGATTCATACTGTGATATGCCACAGAAGGTACTTCAGAACCTCCTCGTTCCTGCTGAAGGTCAACTATAATAGCACAGTGATCCAAAACTTGGGAGCACAGGTATTACTCGCAACGACCTGTTGATATGCCACATTCCCTTTTATAAAGATTTATCATGAGGCTCCCAGTTATGAGGTTGAAGCTTACAGGGTTCTTGTAAATGTTTCAGTGTCACAATGTGCAGTTAGAATCGAAAACTGCCATTTGTCAGAGGCCCTAATCCCAGGTTTGTCCGAGTTATCTGACTCCTCCACAAACTCCTTTTTGCACAGGGGTAAACATTCTGAGTGATGTTGTTTCCCTAACTGCTAAATACCAATTACAATAAAAACCTCACTGTTCACTAAATATCAACAGATCAAAACTGCCGGAATTTAATAGGAGGATACAATACTGTTCCATAATCACTACAAATGCATGCTATTCTCTAAAACTCGGAATAGGTGCCAAACCCCAGAGACTGATTTTATGAGGTGCGATAAATAAAACATATTCCTCTCATTAACTCGCAATCAGAGCCATAGACATAACTCTTGTACAAATGTGAGGACTCATACCTCCTACTAAATCAATTAAATTATCAAAGTGAAAATGGCGCCGCCAGTAAAAAGAAAATGTACAAGGGTTTACTACATATTTCTTGACACTTCATGTATGACCATATAGATGTGTTCTCATATTAAAAGCTATCACCAGCCGAACTGAAACAAAAGAGGCATTCTGGGGTGCTAGCGAAGGTATCTTAATAAAAATTATTAATGAGTGTTTATGTATTTTGAATAATAAATTTATGTAGAGAATAAAATAACGTAGAAAAGTAATGTACGCATTTGAAAATGTGATCACGAAGAATGGCCACCAATGTTAACAAAATGTAGTAATCAATGATTAAATATTATGAAATGTTGAATATATGTTAGACTAATGCAGTAATAGGTCATATTAAGGGTTATGTAGTAAGCTTTAGCTGTATTCATTGATGGCCTTAAGTTAGTGAATGTCTGGGCCTACTTGCCAGGCCTCATGTAAATGCTGTATTCCTTAGCATTTAATGAAATAGCTGACCAAGTGAGTTAAACTATGAATTTCTATTGTATTGTTTAAATGTGCTCATAACGGAGGTTTTTCATGTGAACTGACTGCTAGGAGATGATGTTCTTGCTAATGCAACATTTTATGGGTAATGTGTGTGAGACTGACTTTCCCAGGACAAGAACAATGAAAATAATGACTAGAGTAGAAGCTGCAACAATATTGTTACCTGACGAGCTGGATGATGAGGACATCGCAAGATGAACCAATCAACAATATGAGAATGGAGGAATATTAGAATTCATAGATTTGAGATTTTAGTTTTATTGTACAGAGTGTGTACATATGATTAACTGACCAATAGGGATTTGGGGGGTAGTTTAGCTGACTTTAACTTAACGACATTGCACAGAGGGAAGAGAGCTCCTTCTGAGAGAAGTGAGCTTACTGCCATTTTTCCTGACCGACAGATTATCACGTTCTGATGCATCTTTACTAGAGACGTGCTTAACTTTAATGCTTAAAGACTTTGCCCTTTTAATTTCAGATGCTGAAGCCTGACATTTTGCTGAACGACTAATGTCCTGAGGTCGAAGACTGATTCTGCTTTGCTGATCACCCTGAGGATAGGTATATTCTAAATTGTGATTACCATGCATATTTGCTTATTCTTTCTAGGTACCAACTGCTCTATTTTAATAGAAGCATAGCTAGATGTTTTCCAGATTTGTGTTACTAAATTGTTTTGCATGAAGCCCAACATGCAGATGCTAATTTGATGTTAGTTAAGGATTCTTACTAATGACTTACGATAACAGGGAGTAGTGCTTGATGAATTTCTCTGCTGAATTACATGTATGTTATTATGTTGACCCAGTGGACTTTGCTGTTGATTTGCACCATAACTTTAGAATGTGTTGTAGTTCAAGCTTTGACTAGGTTACATTTCTTCCACCGCTTTGGACAACCAGTGTTGGTTCTATAGGTGTTTCATTTGATTTTGAGATTAATTTACATGACCTTAGCATTGTTAATATAGGGAAATAAACATTTTTAACTTTTACTAAAGGTGTGGTTATTCATGACTGATAGGTCATGGTGTGTGATAATTACTGACTCCATTGATTATTGATGTTATTGATTACTAATGATTATTGCATATTGATTATTGATTATGTATTGGATCTATGGTAAGAACATCTTAATTACTAGTGAAAAGGTTAATCGACCTGTTCGCGTCCCCTTGTAAGTTTACTTATTAAGGTCAGACGCGCTAACAGGGGCTGTAGATAACCAAGACAACATACAGTTAAACAACATAAAGTCAGCCTAAACACCACAGGAGCATCTTAAAGCTACATGTCAACAAGACAATCAGTAGATGGCAAGAAATAGATTTACACATAAAATCACAAATGCTAACATCCGCCCGGCGTACTAAATAACTCGTGTGTTGCCTTTTGAATCAAAGGGAGGATGAAACATCAAGTTCAAATATTCCACACAGATAAGTTCTAAAGCACGGGGTCTCCAACACCATAACTCTATCATCCCGCGATCGGTGCAAACAATGTTATGTGGCCATTTTTCCTGAAGGAGAGAGGGTTTTCCTAAGCAAATAATGCATCACAATTTGTAGCAAGGACAAATTTGTGAGGAAGGGCTGCATTATACCACTCACCCCAAAACACATAGAGCAAACATGTTTTACACATAATATAGCTGAGGTGCTTGTGAAGTAGGAGTTCCCGTCTGAGAAGTCGTGGGTTCCGTCTGTTGAGGCTCCGCAATGTGTGTCACGGCCCGGGGTCCAGGGACAAGACACTATGGCCCTCATTCTGACCTTGGCGGGCGGCGGAGGCCGCCCGCCAAAGTCCCGCCGTCAGGTTACCGTTCCGCGGTCGAAAGACCGCGGCGGTAATTCTGACTTTCCCGCTGGGCTGGCGGGCGGTCGCCTTCAGACCGCCAGCCAGCCCAGCGGGAAAGAGGCTTCCACGATGAAGCCGGCTCGGAATCGAGCCGGCGGAGTGGAAGCTGTGCGACGGGTGCAGTTGCACCCGTCGCGTATTTCACTGTCTGCGCAGCAGACAGTGAAATACATGTAGGGGCCCTCTTACGGGGGCCCCTGCAATGCCCATGCCAGTGGCATGGGCACTGCAGGGGCCCCCAGGGGCCCCGCGACCCCCCTTACCGCCATCGGGATCTCGGCGGTCCGACCGCCGGGATCTGGATGGCGGTAGGGGGGGTCGTAATCCCCGCGGCGGTGCAGCAAGCTGCGCCGCCGCGGAGGATTCAATGGGGCGGCGGTACACTGGCGGGACCCCGCCAGTGGTGCCGGTCCGACCGCGGCTTTACCGCCGCGGTCGGAATCCCCATTGGAGCACCGCCGGCCTGTCGGCGGTGCTCCCGCGGTCCTCCGCCCTGGCGGTCAAAGACCGCCAGGGTCAGAATGACCACCTATGTAAACATATTTCACGTCTGAATATTGGCAGCACGTATTTTCACTCTCCCTGGTTTGTAAGAGTAGGGAAAATGTCCAGAAAATACACTTTCTCGATATATTCAAGGACAAGACAATAATAAATCGCTCTCCCATCGAATATGTGCAGATGTTTCCTTGCCTCTTCTTCGAATTTTAAAAGGAGAATAGAAACACGAGTATGTCCTGAGGCATGGACAGACTGGCGTGCTCCAACAGTTAGAATGCTTCAATGAAGTGTGCCTTCTTATCACCTCATGGCATGTCACATCCCAGCCTCATGATAACAAATGGATCAAGTTTCCTTCGTAATGCTGTGCCGTAGAGGAAAGCTCTGCATCAACGAAACTCACAAGGCTACAATCCTTAATTGCAACACAAGAAATACAAAGTAAATCTTTGAACAGTAACTACTAACACCCAGCTGCCGCGCATAACTTAGATGGTCAATTTGGCACCAGGCAAAACAATCATAAAACGAAAACTATCCAAACTACGATATACAAGTCAACATTTGTCAGCAAAGACACAATAAACGCAACTATATGCTGCTCTACATCAAGAAAAAATGATGGAACCGGCAAAATAAGTACATTCTTCAAATGCCAACTCACTAAAAAGATGCAGATAGGATAGTTTCAGGCATATAAACGGCATTTTAAACTTTCAGAATTTAAAAGAAGTTACTCATATCGGTCAAATTATTAGTTAGAAAACAGGAGATCCAGATATGAGAAACCAGCAAGGTGAAAGTATTGGAGAAATTTATGTTTATGCTCATGCGTTTAGAGATCTAAACTCAGTCATTCACAAAAAAACTTCCATTAGCCCTCACACCCTACATTTTCCCATGCTGGAAAGGATGGGAAGGTAATATTAAGAGGGCATTCCGTGAGAAAAAGTGAGAAAGCATGTATAGCATGATCTCTGTCTTGAAAATCTGCATCTCACAAAGGGAGGCGAACCACGAATTAATCTACGTTGTATCAAACACCAAAGAAGACATTAATATCCTCTTCTTATTATGGCTGAAGAAACTTTGGAGTATAAGGCGATCGTCTTTATATCTGATAATGCAGCTCTAGCTGTCCGCATTCTGGAGTTCCGTGCGCGTAACAACTCGATTTTTAAAAGGGTTTCAAACCCCGGGACACTGTATAATCAACTACTTTCCACAGCAAACTAGGTGATTGTAAAAATGTAATGGATAGATTTTGATAGTTACACTATCCCTTTGGAACACATCTGATGCGTACTAACATTTCAGCAATATTGGGGCCTCTTTGTAGGGTACATTAGTGAGAAGAAATGTATTATTACAGTAATCATATTGACTCTAACTTGTCAGGGTGAACTCCAAAGTCTTTGAATTAACCAAACACAAATCCTAAACCGAATTAAAAATATAGCACATTTTAATAAACAAAATTACATTAAAGGGATAAAAAAAAACTGGTAAGGCCAAACAGAGATATGATTTTTTAAAGTTTTAAGTTAATAATACCACCAAAAAGCACCAAGCACAAATGATAGTCCATGGAAGTAGCAGCAGGCCGCAATATCAGGCTGTGCCCAATGGTGCATGTTCCAGAAAACTAAAGAGAGTTTGTCCTGATCAAAGATTTTACTTTATGACTTGGAGCTTGATTACAAGTTTAGGTGCTATTGATCATAGGTTGGACCCAGCTTTCTCTGCAAGGTCACCCCCAAATGTTTTGCCTTTTTCCCTCCACTTTATGCAAACATCTTCTTTGTTGGCCTTAGGACTCTATGTACTTTACCTCTGCTAACCAGTGCTAAAGTGCATGTGCTTACTCTCTTAAATGTTGTTTGATCGGCCTACACTTGATTGACATATTCAATTTATTTGTAAGACCCTTATAGAGTGGTATACCATATACCTATGGCATGTAAATGAAATGCCACTAGTAGGACTATAGCACTTATTGTGCCACCCACTCAAATAGCACTTTAAAACATTTCTCATGCCTCTCATTTCAGACTGAATGCAGTTTTAAACTGCTATGTCGACTTGGCATTAAAACACACTTGCTAAGCTTTTAAGACCCCTTTTTTCACATATTTCATACCGAAGGTAGCCCCATAGGTAGCCCAAAATGCAGGGTGCTGTGTAATTAAAAGACAGTGCATGTACTTTTGAGTTGTTCTTGTCCTGGTAATGAATACCTAAAACTCCTAAATACGTTTTTAACTACTCGGAGAGCTAACCCTTCCATAGGATAACATCAGTGATTCCTAATTACATTGAAAAAACTATAATTTCTAATTGGGAGCAGAGGCTCATATCATGTTTGGTGTTTTTGGAATTATAATACAAAGCCTTATTTCGGGGGAAAGTCAGATTTTTGTTTACAATTTCAAAAATGCCCTTTGAAGAAAGTTGGCCTTTTCTAGCCTTAGACCTTTTGGCCCAGGTTTAAGAGGCCAAACTCCATCCTAATGCCACATTAGCATCATGTTTTTTACCCTAATGTGACGTTGGAAAGCCAAAAACACCATGCCATATTTACAAAGTGGCACAATGCTTGCATTGTGCCACTTTGTTACCCTTCACCCACATTATGCCTGTGCCAAGCATAATGTATGCAAGGGGGGGCGTTCCGGCGCTAGAGGGGCCGAAAAAATGGTGCAAAGAAATCTAAGAGATTTCTTTGTGTCATTTTTAGCAGCAATTTTAATGCCTGCTAAGAGCAGGTGTTAAAGGGAGGCTCCCATTGTTTTCAATGGGCCTCTGGGTGCTTTGCAGGATTAGCGTCAACATTTTGAATGCTAATTCTGCAAAGCGCCGGACCAGCATAAAAAATTATGACACTACTACCCCTGACAACCGCCACGGTGTGCCGTATTTTAAATATGAAGCACACATTGTGGTATTAGGGGGCACTAAGGGGTGCAAGAAAAGTGGTGCTGCACTAGGTACAGTGCACTTTTCATAAATCTGCCCATTTGTGTCTTTTGCCTGTTTTGGGTCACATGACTGGGTGTAACTGACAGACTTTGCAAATTCCTACCAAGCAGTCACTATATAGAGGGATTAGATGTGCCTCAATGGGCTTTTTGCTGGCAGGTTGAGGGACAGAGCTGAGCATAGCCCAACTTGCAACTGAGAAGGGACTGTTTTGCCATCTCACAAAGGACCTAACACCTCCTTATTGTCACTGCAGCCAGTTTGAATCCAGGGCAGGGGAATAAGGAAATTCCATGTACTTCAAAGCCACTGTCCACAGGTTTTTCCCATCTTCCAGAACCAGGGCATCAGGGTATAAAAGTAGGACCTCAAACACCAATTCTTCAGTATACTGTACTTCTGGACCTGTAGATACTGTGTCAGAAGGAAAGGCTACTGTGCTGCTGAAATGACTGCCAATCTGCTGGACTGCAGACCTGCTTCTGCCTTGCTTATTTGTTGCCTTTCTTCCCTGTTGCTTTCTTGTCTGGGAAAGAAGGACTGACGTGCAGCCTGAACCCAGGACCATCAAAGTGACTCTAAAAGACTAACTTGATGGCCTCCTGAACTGAGACCTCCGGGACACAAAAGGCTCATTCACTTGGTCCCAAATCTCGATTCAGCCTGAATGAGTTGTGACCCTCCAAATAGGGTTCCAACTGTCGTAGACCCTAGGAAGTGGTGCTAAAGGTGACCACATAGCCAAAACTCACAATTGGGGTAGGAAAATGTGTGGCAAAAAACTGTTCTGGGAACCAGGTGGAGACCAGGATCAACCTGCTCACCTATCCACCCGAAGTGAATCACCCATGAGATTGACTTAGTGGCTTCTCCCACTACTTTCTTCTTCAAAGCAGGATATCCTTTTCAGCTGTCCTTCGCTGCAGGGGTGTCCAGCCTTGTAGAATTGTCTTCACCTATAGCTCTTTGCCTTATCCCTCTTAGGAGTTTTGACGTTCATCTCTGAGACTAAATCCAAAAGCAGAAATCTTAACCTTGGCTTTGACCCAAGGCTCTCTGACCACCACACTACCTCTGAACTTTAACTTCCATGAAAAAATGTGTCTTTTTGCTTTGTTACTGTTTGTGTGCTGCATAAATACTTCACACGTTGCCTCTCAGTTAATCCTTGCTGCTTTTGTGTGCCAAGCTACCCAGGGATAAGCACAGATTAATCGAGTAATCTTTTGTGGCTTACCCTGCAAGGGATTGTGGATGCTGTTTGACCAGGGCTCACACCACAGTCAACCAAATACCCAGTTTCTAACATTTATTTTCAACGGTGTGGTTCAGGACATGTGTTGTGCAGTGCTATACAGTGATTTATGTAACACAAAATCACAGTTAAATAATTTGATACCAGCTCAAGTCTTTTTAAGTCCTTCTTATTCTGCCATTGGCTGTTTTTTCATCTTTTCCTACATTTAAAAATCCTAGACTCCTCTACTACCATGGAGATAGAGCTAATCAATGTTAATAACCTCACTAGGCATGAGCTGCAAAGATTTTGCTAAGAGAAGGGGCTGAATATGGGCAGGAAATCATCCAGAGTGTATCTACAGATAGCTCTCTGGGCCTATGAGGAAGTCAAGATGTTGCAAGCTGCAGCAGGATGACCCTGAGGAGGACATGGACTTAAATAAGGATGAGTGAGGAGAAGGACCAAGAGAAAGCCCTGCACTGTAGCGAGAGGCCAGCTGACCCCATAAAAGAACCAGGATATCCAGGATGGGACAGGGATGCAGTGTGTTTTCCAGGGGTCTGTCACCAGAGATGGCCAGGTAGGAGGAGAGGATGCTCAAGCTAAAGCTGGCCAAATTAAAACAGAAGGCTAAGGAGTAGAAGGCTGGAAGGCCTGTGGCAAAAAAAGAAGGCTGAGGATGATAAGGCCTCGACAAATGAGAAGACTGAGTTGGCCTTGGCAAAGGAGAAGGCTGAGAGGGCCATGGCTGAGAAAAAGTTACTTTTGGAGCATGAAGAAAACATGAAGAAGCTGGAGCTAAAGGCAAGGCAACCTTCAGTACCTAATAGTGATGGTGGCAGAGTACCAAGAGTGTATGCTGGAGAGGTGAGAGTCTGCATACCACAGGAGCTGGTACCTAACTATGTGGCGGGAGATGAAATAGACAAGTGGTTTGCTGCCTATGAGGGTGCTCAAAGGGTACACAATGTCCCAGAGGAGTACTGGGGGAGGGTAGCTTGTAGAAACACATGCCAACAGTGGGGAGGGATATACTCCTGAAACTAAAAGCAAAGGATCAGACCAGGTATACCCCCATGAAACCAATAATTGTTCTCTGATTTGGGTTGACCCTTGAGAAGTACCTTCAGAGGTCCAGGGACAGCCAAAAGCTCCCAAACCAGGTTTGGGTAGACTTCTTAGATTATGCCAGCAAGGTAGGGAAGGGCTGGGAGAGGGACAGTAAAGTGAATGATTTTGTTGGGCTGCACAACCCACTTTGTAAAGCACACATACCCAATAACTATTTGACAGAGTTACACCAACACCTGGTAGATATCAAGCTGACTAATCACAGGAAGCTTGCTGAGGAGGCAGACCCCTGGACCATCACCATGGCATCTCAAACGGTACCTGGGGGTGACTCCAAGAAGGATGGTTCAGGTTCACCCTGCAAAGTGAGAAGGAATTCAAGGGAGACCCAGACAAATCTCAGGCTAAGAGAAAAGGAAAGGGTTTCCAATGCCCCATTTGAGAAGAAGAATGGAGATTCTTGTAGGCGGTGGCTCAGGGTGCCCCATTTCCAGCCATCCACACTGCTTTGATTGTTGTCTGCTAGGAAACAAGCAGGGGGACTCTGTATGTCCAAGGAAACCTCCCACTGGTGGGGCCTCTACAGGGGTGGCCAATAAGGCCTTAGAGGTATGTAGTCCACAGCAGCAGGAGGTAGATCATGCCTTAATCTTCCTTAGTTGGGGTTGGGTCAAAAGTAGACTAGTGATCATGAGGGCTGGAGTCATCACTTCTACCAGGTCATGGTGAGTGGGGTCAAACCAATATGAAGTCAAGTGCATACCTTCTCAAGTGACTGGGACCAACGTAACCAAGTGAAAGTAGCTCTCAAGATATGTGCTGCCATCAGGAGATGCATATTTATACCAGGTGATGAAAGTGATATGGAAAACAGACTACACATCATACTACAAATGCCTGGGAGCTTGACACTAACCAACAGGGAGACAACCCCTCTCAACTGCAAAGAATTTAAAAAACAAAATAAAAATGAAATAAAAAACGAGATTAAAAAAAAACAGTGTACATGTCACAAACACATTATGGAGAGAAACTCAAAATAATCAAGCCCCTATGCAGGAGAAAGAAAGAAAGAAAGAAAGAAAGAAAGAAAGAAAGAAAGAAAGAAAGAAAGAAAGAAAGAAAGAAAGAAAGAAAGAAAGGAAGAAAGAACGAAATAAAGAAAAACAGACAATGCACGGACAAGACGGACAGTATTAACCATACAAATTGTATGCCCATTGTGACTCTGCTATAATTAGAACGTATGGGATGCATGTCTTTCACTTCAAACGGTAAAACAAAAGTAAATGCTTTTATACATAAACAAATCAAAAAACAAAATTTAAATGTCTCCCACAAAGAGGGCACCAAAGCATGAATACATACAGATGTTGTAACATCACAATAACTTTATACATAATTCCTGATACTGCAATGAAACAAAATTCACTAAAGACAACCAAATATTTCTAATTTGTCATTCAGGCCATTGGGCTGTCCAGATACTTAAAACAAAAGGTCTTCCATTGCACTAATACTCTATAATTGTCAATCTCTGGATTAAGCCTTACTACTTCTAAAATAGTAAACTTCAATTGTGCAATAGTATGATTATGCTTAAGCCAGTGTACCTTCGAACAAGAGTTTTTGTCTCTGTTTCAAATCCTACTCTTATGCTCAGTCAAACAAATCTTAATCTTGTGTTCAGTCTTCCCCACATAAAGGGGGCCACATGGACATTTGATGGCATAAATTACATTCAACGTATTACAATCAGAAGTGACATAACTTCACCATCTGACCAGTTTTGGATGGGCTATAGTGTTACCAACAATGACATTGTTACAATGTACACAATTGAAACATTTCTGCATGCCCTTATGCTTGTCTCTCTTTCTTGGTAGATGAAAATAAAAGTTCCTTAATGTTCTTAGAATGGGTTTGTCAGTAAAAGACCTCTGAAATCTGGTTCAGATTGGAGGATTTCCTATTGTTTGGAAATTACTTGTTTGAGGGTAGCAGTTCTTATCAAAAACTTAGACGTGCATACCTCTGCAGCTGTATTAGTAGTTACTTTGTACTGAAGAAGCACCCAACAATCCATAGCCAGTGTTTTATCCATGGGGTGTTCTAATATCTTGGCAGGATAACCATGTAGCTTGTATATGATTGCCTACAACAACAAACTAGACGTGCAAGCATCATCTTCAGAAGTAATCCTGTGAATCCAAATAAAGTGAGAAGAGGGCAAATGTTGCTTGAGACATGGGGGTTGAAAACTGCTCAACAGTGCATTATTGCAATCTGTTGGTTTCTTATGTACACTACTTGACAACCCAGTTAGTGTTGATTCAATCATAACATCAAGAAGGTCTATGTGATGCTTCTCTATCGTGTGGGTGAATGATAACCAGGGATTCACCTGATTGAAAAGACAAATTTGTTTTTGCAAAAGTGGCTAGGGGCCCCTATAGGTTAAGAAGATGTCATCGATGTATCTGCAATATACCAGTAGGCGTTCCATCCAAATATTAGAAGAACATATAGCCTGATCCTCAAAGCAAGCCATGAAAATGTTAGCATAGCTGTGCACCACTCAAAAACCCATACATGTACCATTCTTCTGAAGGTGAAAGGTATCCTTCCACAAGAGATGACTAAGGTATAAGCAGAAGTGAAGCAGTTCCAGAATGAAAACCTTGTTCACTCGAAGGTCCTCTTGGGCTAATAAAGCCCATTTAACTGCTTCAACGCCTTTGTTGTGTGGTATGTCTGCCTACTGAGATGCATCTGTGAGCAAATTAAGGTTAGGTGCTGCACAGATGTGGGTCACAGGTGAGGAGAAGAGCTCCCCATGGGTCAGTTCAGTGCCTCAGAAAAGTGTAGACAGAAGGATTCAACTGAATTCAGAATGGTGCAGAAATGACAAAGGACCCTGCAGTAGAGGGCGATTGTTCACGATCTGTCACCTAAGCAGGGAAGCCCGTCAAGGTATTGATTAGTCTTCCCCTGCATTAGGATGGAGGGACCTGGCCCTCTCTGCAGGGTCACCCCAAAACCGTTTGTCCTATTCCCTCAACCTTTTGTTGAATTTGTTTTTGTTGGCCTTAGAATTCTGTGCACTTTACCACTGATAACCAGTGCTAAAGTGCATGTGCTTACTCCTTTAAACATGTTTTGATTGGCTTACAACTGATTGTCACATTCAGTTTACTAATAAGACCCTTGTAGATTGGTATACCATATACCCAGGCCTATAATTTACATGCTACCAGTGGGTCTGCTGCTCTTATTGTAGCAACCACTTGAGTAGTACTTTAAAACCTGCAAACCTGTCCCAGCCTGAATGCAAGTCTACTTGGCATTAAAACCCCATTGCCGTGCATTAAGCTCCCCCTTTATTACATAAAAGTCACCCTTAAGGTAGGCCCTGCATAGGCCAATAGGGCTGGGTGATTTGTAATGAAAATGTTGACATGTACTTTTAAGTATTGCATGTCCTGTTAGTGAAAAACTCCTAAATGTATTTTTCACTGCTGTGAGGCATAACCATCCCACAGGATAACACTAAGGTTTCCTTATTACATTTAATAAGAAGTAATTTCTAATTGGGAGCATGAAGATATGTCATGTTTGGTGTCTTTGGAATTGTAATGAAAAGCCCTATTTAGTTGTAAAGTTGTGGATTTTGGTTACAATTTTGAAAATGCGACTTTTAGAAAGCTGTATTTTTCTGCCTTAGCCCTTTTGTGCATGTAGCCTGTCTTGTGTCACATGACTGGGTGTAACTGATAGTTAGACTTGGTGAATTCCTCCCAGACAGTCACACAATAGAGGAATTAGGTGTTCCTTTATGGGCTATCTGCTGGCAGGATGAGTAGGCAGAACTGATCACAGCCCCACTTTCTCTGCCCTCACACAAAGGACCTAAAACCTGCAATTGTCACTTCAGCCAGCTTGGAGCCAGGGCAGGGGAGTCAGGAAAGTTGTGCACTTCAAAGCCACTGTCTAGAAGCTTCTCCCACTTACCAGAACCAGAACGCCAGGATATCAAAGTAGGACCTGAGACACCAACTCTTCAGTACACTTCTGGACATGTTTATACTCTGCTAGGAAGAAGGACTGCTGTGCTTCTGAATGTACTGTCACTTTGCTGGATTGCTGACTTGCTGCTGCCTTGCTGATTTGCTGCCTTTCTGCCCTGCTGCCTTCTTGCCTGTGAAGAAGGACTGGACTTGCAACTTGAACCCAGGATCACCGGAGTGACTCCATTGGGTTTATTTGCTGGTTTCCTGATCTTAGCCTCAGGGATCCAAAAGGCTCCCTCCCTTCATCTTCCCCTGAACCCAGCATGAGGGAGTTCTGACCTTGTAGTCATGCCCAACCTGTTTTGATCCCTTGCAAGTGGTGCTGAAGATAACCAGATAGCCACATCTCAAAAGTGGGGACTAATACTTTTTTTGGCTACAAACCACACTGAGATCCAGGAGTAGACCAGGATCACCCTGCTCACCTACCTTACCAAAGTGCATCACTGGTTTGACTGAATGTGTTGCTTCTCCTGTTACGTTCTTCTCTGTGGTAGCAAATACTTTTCAGTGGTCCTTCATCAAACGGGTATCCGGCTTCATTGAGCTCTCTTCTTTTGTAGCCCTCGGCCTTGTCCTGCTGAGAATTTTGACTTGCATTTCTGAGACTGAGCCCAAATGTAGAAATCTTCATTGGGGCTTCCACCCACGTCTATCTGGTGACAACGCTCCTTTCTTGGACACCTCTTGCAGCCTTTCTCGCTGAACTGTACCTTTTCTGAACACTCTTTTCTGAAATTCTTCTAACTCCAAAGGTAAGCACAGGCCAGTCCTAATCTACTTCTTGTATCCGAACTGAGCTCTAGTCGAGGTCCAGTGGGTGTCAGTCAGCTGACCTTGAAGTCTACTTTTTTGCCCAAGGTACAATAGGGGGCAGATCTAGTCCTGCAGGTCTCTACCCAAGTCACAGACAGCAGGTCGAGTTCTCCTCTGACCCTCTGCAGGTCCAAAAAGCATTCAGAGGCGGGTGCCTTGAGGTGCCACATTTATGCTAGCACTAGATAGTTGGTAGGGTGACTCCTCTCTAATCAGGGCAGTAACAATTCACAGGACAACCCTACCCAGTTTTTCAGAAAATCCTATTCACCCTGCTGCAACCAATGCCCTACACTCCTAAATATCCAAGATAGAGAAACACTTTCTTCCTTGTATGTACCTAGACGCTTACTAAGAGGCATGATCAGGGAAATCATAAGTTCTCTCCTTTTTCGCGACACAAATATGGTTCCAGGGGTAGATTCCCTTCCACTGGGTTTGGTGTGAAAATGACTAGAGTGCCAAAGGGCTGCTTTCCCAAGGTCTCACCTTACATATAACTGTGAAAGAACACACCTCTTTGCAAGATAATGAAGTTCCTGGATCCACCCAACTGATTATCAGGGGGAAGAAAAACACTCCTCACACCAAGGCCATTGTCCTTGGTAAAGAAGCAGCTTTCAAACCTTATTAAGGTTAAGCACTTGCTGAGCAGTTGCTGGAGAGTTCATGTAAAATGGTCTCTACGAGATTCAGGCATGGAAAAGGTAACTTTCTGAAAGCTCATTTTTTCTAAGTATGTATTAAAAATCTAACTTCACCAATATATTGGATCATTAACAAATATAGGGCCTGATTTAGAACTTGGTGAATGGGTTACTCCGTCACAAAGGTAACGGATATCCCATCCTCCAAAATCTAAAATCCATAAGATATATGGGGATTTAGATTCCAGCAGACGGGATATCTGTCACCGTTGTGATGGACTAACTCATCTGCTGAGTTCTAAGTCAGGCCCAAATTCTTTGAATAATTTAGACAGCCCCTGTCAAAAGTTATAGATTAAAGTCCATAATTTTTTGTTTACCATTTTCTAGGCTCCACCTACAACCCCTGCTGCGAAAATAGCGTTTGAGGGCGTTTCACTGGAAGAACATGCAAATTTCAATTTCACACAAGTATCACTTTTAAATATAAGGCATGCTACCCTGTGGGCAACAAGGTGGACTGAGGGGTCACTTATTAATATGTGAATGTAGGAATTCTAGCCTGTGAAAAAAGGTTTATTTTGTTTGGTTTGACAGCAGGTTTATAGTTTGTTTCAGTAAGGCTACTCATGATAGGCCTGGAGCCATGATTTACACTCCAATCTTGTGGGTGTCTTCATGAGTGCTGCAGTCCACAGGTGGCATTTAACTTCCAGGGCGACATTAACAACACAAAAGAATGATGGACGGAGTGCTGACAATGCAAACACTCTCCCCCAGTCACAGATCTGGGTTTAATCCATCGTTTTTTTTGCTGCCCATGCCATTCCAGTTTGGACCCAGCCATATGCAAATCAGTCTTGACCCTGTTCCCCATGGGAACAGTCCAGCCCGAACTGCCAGGCAAGGTCTTCCCTGGACTGGAAACAAGCATCCTGGGACCGGTTTCGGGATTTCACCCCTCATCAGCCAGGCTAGCTTCAATCCAGTGGCATGGGAAGCACGGGACCCACGTCTGGGCATACCCTTCCCACGTAGGGTGACAATAACAACACAAAAGAATGATGGACGGAGTGCTGACAATGCAAACACTCTCCCCCAGTCACAGATCTGGGTTTAATCCATCGTTTTTTTGCTGCCCATGCCATTCCAGTTTGGACCCAGCCATATGCAAATCAGTCTTGACCCTGTTCCCCATGGGAACAGTCCAGCCCGAACTGCCAGGCAAGGTCTTCCCTGGACTGGAAACAAGCATCCTGGGACCGGTTTCGGGATTTCACCCCTCATCAGCCAGGCTAGCTTGAATCCAGTGGCATGGGAAGCACGGGACCCACGTCTGGGCATACCCTTCCCACGTAGGGCGACATTAACAACACAAAAGAATGATGGACGGAGTGCTGACAATGCAAACACTCTCCCCCAGTCACAGATCTGGGTTTAATCCATCGTTTTTTTGCTGCCCATGCCATTCCAGTTTGGACCCAGCCATATGCAAATCAGTCTTGACCCTGTTCCCCATGGGAACAGTCCAGCCCGAACTGCCAGGCAAGGTCTTCCCTGGACTGGAAACAAGCATCCTGGGACCGGTTTCGGGATTTCACCCCTCATCAGCCAGCTAGCTTGAATCCAGTGGCATGGGAAGCACGGGACCCACGTCTGGGCATACCCTTCCCACGTAGGGCGACATTAACAACACAAAAGAATGATGGACGGAGTGCTGACAATGCAAACACTCTCCCCCAGTCTCAGATCTGGGTTTAATCCATCGTTTTTTTGCTGCCCATGCCATTCCAGTTTGGACCCAGCCATATGCAAATCAGTCTTGACCCTGTTCCCCATGGGAACAGTCCAGCCCGAACTGCCAGGCAAGGTCTTCCCTGGACTGGAAACAAGCATCCTGGGACCGGTTTCGGGATTTCACCCCTCATCAGCCAGGCTAGCTTGAATCCAGTGGCATGGGAAGCACGGGACCCACGTCTGGGCATACCCTTCCCACGTAGGGCGACATTAACAACACAAAAGAATGATGGACGGAGTGCTGACAATGCAAACACTCTCCCCCAGTCACAGATCTGGGTTTAATCCATCGTTTTTTTGCTGCCCATGCCATTCCAGTTTGGACCCAGCCATATGCAAATCAGTCTTGACCCTGTTCCCCATGGGAACAGTCCAGCCCGAACTGCCAGGCAAGGTCTTCCCTGGACTGGAAACAAGCATCCCGGGACCGGTTTTGGGATTTCACCCCTCATCAGCCAGGCTAGCTTGAATCCAGTGGCATGGGAAGCACGGGACCCACGTCTGGGCATACCCTTCCCACGTAGGGCGACATTAACAACACAAAAGAATGATGGACGGAGTGCTGACAATGCAAACACTCTCCCCCAGTCACAGATCTGGGTTTAATCCATCGTTTTTTTGCTGCCCATGCCATTCCAGTTTGGACCCAGCCATATGCAAATCAGTCTTGACCCTGTTCCCCATGGGAACAGTCCAGCCCGAACTGCCAGGCAAGGTCTTCCCTGGACTGGAAACAAGCATCCTGGGACCGGTTTCGGGATTTCACCCCTCATCAGCCAGGCTAGCTTGAATCCAGTGGCATGGGAAGCACGGGACCCACGTCTGGGCATACCCTTCCCATGTAGGGCAACATTAACAACACAAAAGAATGATGGACGGAGTGCTGACAATGCAAACACTCTCCCCCAGTCACAGATCTGGGTTTAATCCATCGTTTCTTTGCTGCCCATGCCATTCCAGTTTGGACCCAGCCATATGCAAATCAGTCTTGACCCTGTTCCCCATGGGAACAGTCCAGCCCGAACTGCCAGGCAAGGTCTTCCCTGGACTGGAAACAAGCATCCTGGGACCGGTTTCGGGATTTCACCCCTCATCAGCCAGGCTAGCTTGAATCCAGTGGCATGGGAAGCACGGGACCCACGTCTGGGCATACCCTTCCCACGTAGGGCGACATTAACAACACAAAAGAATGATGGACGGAGTGCTGACAATGCAAACACTCTCCCCCAATCACAGATCTGGGTTTAATCCATCGTTTTTTTGCTGCCCATGCCATTCCAGTTTGGACCCAGCCATATGCAAATCAGTCTTGACCCTGTTCCCCATGGGAACAGTCCAGCCCGAACTGCCAGGCAAGGTCTTCCCTGGACTGGAAACAAGCATCCTGGGACCGGTTTCGGGATTTCACCCCTCATCAGCCAGGCTAGCTTGAATCCAGTGGCATGGGAAGCACAGGACCCACGTCTGGGCATACCCTTCCCACGTAGGGCGACATTAACAACACAAAAGAATGATGGACGGAGTGCTGACAATGCAAACACTCTCCCCCAGTCACAGATCTGGGTTTAATCCATCGTTTTTTTGCTGCCCATGCCATTCCAGTTTGGACCCAGCCATATGCAAATCAGTCTTGACCCTGTTCCCCATGGGAACAGTCCAGCCCGAACTGCTAGGCAAGGTCTTCCCTGGACTAGAAACAAGCAACCTGGGACCGGTTTCGGGATTTCACCCCTCATCAGCCAGGCTAGCTTGAATCCAGTGGCATGGGAAGCACAGGACCCACGTCTGGGCATACCCTTCCCACGTAGGGCGACATTAACAACACAAAAGAATGATGGACGGAGTGCTGACAATGCAAACACTCTCCCCCAGTCACAGATCTGGGTTTAATCCATCGTTTTATGCTGCCCATGCCATTCCAGTTTGGACCCAGTCATATGCAAATCAGTCTTGACCCTGTTCCCCATGGGAACAGTCCAGCCCGAACTGCCAGGCAAGGGAAGGGTATGCCCAGACGTGGGTCCCGTGCTTCCCATGCCACTGGATTCAAGCTAGCCTGGCTGATGAGGGGTGAAACCCCGAAACCGGTCCCAGGATGCTTGTTTCCGGTCCAGTGAGGACCTGGCTTGGCAGTTCGGTCTGGACTGTTCCCATGGGGAACAGGGTCAAGACTGATTTGCATATGGCTGGGTCCAAACTGGGGTGGCATGGGCAGCAAAAAAACGATGGATTAAACCCAGATCTATGACTGGGGGTGAGTGTTTGACAATGTTCAGCATTCCGTCCATCACTTGTTGTTTTTGCTTTGTCGCCCTAAGTGGGAAGGGTATGCCCAGACGTGGGTCCCGTGCTTCCCATGCCACTGGATTCAAGCTAGCCTGGCTGATGAGGGGTGAAACCCCGAAACCGGTCCCAGGATGCTTGTTTCCGGTCCAGTGAGGACCTGGCTTGGCAGTTCGGTCTGGACTGTTCCCATGAGGAACAGGGTCAAGACTGATTTGCATATGGCTGGGTCCAAACTGGGGTGGCATGGTGAGCAAAAGAACGATGGATTAAACCCAGATCTATGACTGGGGGTGAGTGTTTGACAATGTTCAGCATTCCGTCCATCACTTGTAGTTTTTGCTTTGTCGCACTAAGTGGGAAGGGTATGCCCAGACGTGGGTCCCGTGCTTCCCATGCCACTGGATTCAAGCTAGCCTGGCTGATGAGGGGTGAAACCCCGAAACCGGTCCCAGGATGCTTGTTTCGGGTCCAGTGAGGACCTGGCTTGGCAGTTCGGTCTGGACTGTTCCCATGAGGAACAGGGTCAAGACTGATTTGCATATGGCTGGGTCCAAACTGGGGTGGCATGGTGAGCAAAAGAACGATGGATTAAACCCAGATCTATGACTGGGGGTGAGTGTTTGACAATGTTCAGCATTCCGTCCATCACTTGTTGTTTTTGCTTTGTCGCCCTAAGTGGGAAGGGTATGCCCAGACGTGGGTCCCGTGCTTCCCATGCCACTGGATTCAAGCTAGCCTGGCTGATGAGGGGTGAAACCCCGAAACCGGTCCCAGGATGCTTGTTTCCGGTCCAGTGAGGACCTGGCTTGGCAGTTCGGTCTGGACTGTTCCCATGAGGAACAGGGTCAATGATGGATTAAACCCACATCTATGACTGGGGGTGAGTGTTTGACAATGTTCAGCATTCCGTCCATCACTTGTTGTTTTTGATTTAACTTCAGGACCAGGATTTCTTTCCAGTACCATATACTAGAATTTATAGGCAAGTTAATTATGTCATTCTGGGGTAAGCCAATTCAACCATGTTTAAAGAGGGAGCACAGGCACTATACTTCTGTTTAGCGGGGTAAAGTGCACAAAGTTAAAAAAAAAAAAAAAAAACAGGCAAGGATAGGGTCCAGAAAAAGTCTGGTGTGACCATGAAGAAAAAGTGAATTTGCTACATGAAGGGAGTGGTTGAATGTGATAAAATTAGGTATAGTCTAATGGCAGTTTGAACTATTTGTACATGGACCATACATCCCAGACATTAAACTGTGAATATGATGCAGCAATTGCATGGCAAGACATTATTTGGTATTATTTGAAGTTGATGATACCAAAAAGTGTCATTATTTGAAACAGTTGAAGTATAGTACTTAGCATTGGATTCAAAAGCCTTAAAAAAAAGTCCTGGAAGCTTGTTGGCTGTAAGAATAATAAGATACGGTAAAGTTTTGTGATCACGTCTTCGTGTTAACTATGAAAACAAACTAACATTAGGAATTAATGGGAAAAGATTATCATAATTACATATTCGCCGAGAAAGTCCTCATTTCCTTAGGGGAACATGAGGGTTCTATTTTTAATCCCAGGTAATTCCACTCCTCTTGTTAGTAATTCACGAGGAGACAGTAACCTCAAACTACAGCAGAACACTCATAATAACACAGTAATTATGCATTGTCAGTTTAGTAATTATTCTATGGTTTTTGAGCCTGTAATTCGATCTGCTTTTGCCACAAATCATTGGAGTTACCATGGATCTCCTTATCCCGACTCAGCTGGTAACGCTTATAGAGAGCCCCCCAGCATTTGGTGTAGGATGTCGCAAAAGTCTTTTATAGTTTCGTACTTGAGTGAGAGTTACTCAATCAAGTGTTTTGAACAAAATAAAATGCACTAACATACATAAATATGTCATGCTGTTTTGTGACACTTTGAATCTGATTATAAATGGGACCATTAAATAGGGAGAAAATGGCCACAATTACGAGCAACAGTAGCAGTCATATTTAAATATCAGCTTTTACATGGAGAAATAGCCAGTAGATGCAAGCTATTTCGCTAGTGTTTATTGAACACAAACTGCAATGGCAAACGTTGCAGAGGACATTTCCAACATTATTAAAGATGAGCAATATTACAAAGTCACCTCCTGTTGGTACCACTTGAACCAACAGAGAAAATTGCCTAACAATACAGGTTGAAAAATGCTATTAATTCAATTATCAGACATTTTTACTTCTGTACCATTTCCCCCTACATCTGGAGAAGTGATATTGTATTGATTTTTAAAAGGTCTTTCTAACTGTTGTCATTAGTGCCTCGCTAAACAGTTTACATTTAGACTTGGGCAAAGTTTACCAAACTATCCTTGAAATCACATTTGAACAGAAATTCCTAAATGGATACAAGGGGGAATTTTGCACAAAACAAATAGAACGAAATCAAACGTAAAGCAAATGAGAGTTCATTTAGGTGATAGTGTGGTACTCCAGGCTCCAGGTTTTTTCCCAGTTTCTTTACTTTCTAAAAGATTTCCCTGTCTTTGTGCTTTTAATGTTTATTTTTTAAATTTTCCCTGGCCGTCTGCTTTATTTTTTTTACATTGTTACCTCTTGCCCAGTCATGGCAGAAGCAGAAAGCGGATCCAAATCCCAATTCTGTCTTTAAGGCACAGGCATGACTCCCCACAACATTACTGAATAGGAGGTATTGACACTTGTTTTCCATGTGCTACACTACCTTCACCTCGTATTAGCAGCAAGTCAGGTAAGGGGTACAGCATTGCGTAGTGCACACCTCAAGGGAGCGAATAAAGCATGGCATGCTGTGCCACCCCAGCATCACCCACACTTAGCTGCAGTTCCGATACAGTAGTGCTGAGCTGGAATCATTGACTGGGATCAGAACATGCTCTCAATGAGTGGTGCTAAGTAAGTGATAGTTAACATAGTTTAATTGTACTTTTATTATTTTGCACGAGTCATTTCTTCTCAAGGTATGAGTTCAATTATAACGTTATGTTGAAGTGTTCAAAGGTGTATAACATAAATGTAATTATAAATATATTTCATACTGGCGGTTGACAGTAGGTAGCTATAGTTAGGATAAATTTTTTCATAGATGGAGCAATTTTTGTTTTGCCAATAACGTTTTGGACCATTTAATGAATCTTCATGAAATTTTCAAAACCTCTACTTTGGTCAGTTCAGCTGATGTCTTAAAGGTTGCGGGGTGATCTGTGAAGCAGGGGCTGAGAAAAAAGGACATCCCAAAACACTTTTTCCCCATTCAAGGTCAGTGGGATTTTTCACATTTTTGAACATGACTACAGCCCAAACCACTGAACGGAATTACACCAAATTTGTCAGAACGCTAGCTCCTGGTCCAGAAAGCATGCTTCTGTGATTTGGTGTAAATCCATTCAGTTGCTTTTGAAAAATTAGACTTTAAAAAATATAGTTATCTGGGCAAGTGGACACTCCACAGACCTAACTGTCCCCGTGCAGATATCTGATTGGATGTCAAAACTTCAATGAGGAAGTGTTGGCAGCCATCTTGGGATTCAACTTCAGTCGAGGCCCAGAAAAAAAATGAAAACAAAAGATAAGGGGCCAGGGTAGGGAAACCCTGACCCCTTAGCTCTGGTGCTGTGGTCCGTGAGGGACCCCACCAGGGCTTAAAAGCATTTTTTTAAATGTCAGAAAAATCTGGGGGTGGATCTGCAGATTTTTCCAATGTTTCTTTTAAAAAGTGGATAGTTTCCTGCCCTTTTAAGGGAGCCCCCAGATGTGCCAAGTCCCAGGGGAATTCCAACAACTCAGAAAAGGGTGCACGGGCCCCCCTCCCCAACCTGCCAAAGCCCCAGATGCCAAAGCCCCAGAGACTGCTACTTCCCCAGAGCTAAACTAATAAGGTATGCATGTGGACCGCCACTTCCCTGAGGCTAATGTTTAATTAAAAGCGGGGGGCCTCCCCAGGGCTTTACACAAGTTGAATGTGGGGAGCCACCCTGCAGCTCCAGGGACCACCACCTCCCAGGGCCAAAGATGTTCTGTGTGCGGGGGTGCTCCTACTATGTCCCGGGGTGCCCACCCTTTGAACTCTGCCAAACCAGAGCAAACACTTCATTTTCTGCAAGGGAGAGCTGTCAAACAGCTTTCAGAAAGTGAAGTTTTCATCTGTTTCCTTGCATTCAAATATGCATGCAGGGAAACAGATTAAATCATTGCTTCCACAAGCAGGGAGCTGCTATTTAAAGTAGCTCCCTGCTTATGGAAGCAATGCTGGCTCCCTCAGGACATGGAGAACTGGTTAGGACTGTGGGGCCTTCAAGCTCCAACAGCAGTCCTGTCACCCTCTCTCTCTTCCATACCATAAAGGGTTGGAAAAAAGAGAGAGATTGTGTTCAAAGAGATAGACTAGCAAGATGTTTTGTATGAATGCTATAGCTATGTTTGGATGCAGAGCAGAACAGAGTCACTCTTTTATGTTGTCTCTTTCAATCTCTTTCTCCCATGCACACACCAACTCAGACCCTTATACACCCACTCACAGTCCCACTCAGACACTCACGTACCCACTCACAGACCCAATCAGACTCTCATGCACCCACTCACAGCCACACTCAGACCCTCACGCACCCACTCACAGACCCACTCAGACACTAACGTACCCACTCACAGACCCACTCAGACTCTCACACACCCACACACAGATTCACTGACACTCTCATGCACTTACTCACAGACACACACAGACACTGATGCATCCCCTCACAGACTCACCACAACACTGACACATCCACTGTTACACCTACACAGACACTCTTACAGGCACTCTCACACCCATATACACCCTTTCACACCTATTCTCAAACCCAGAGAGACAGCCCATGGCCAACTCCCACCACGTATTGCCAATGGCTGAGCGCAGCTCGTGGTTGGGTGGTCAGGGTCTGGCTGCAGTGGTTGAATTAACGTATAGTAATGAAAATTACTTTACATTAAAAAAAACCATTGAAATTCATTGAAAAAAACAAAGGTTCCAGGGGTGTTATAGTTAAGACATAGAAATTCACTTAAAAACCAAAAGTTACAGGGACGTTATAGTTAGGGTTACATTTTAAACATACAAAATCATAGAAATTCAGCTGTTATAGTTACAGTTATTTCAAGGAACTAAAATTCATGCTCTAAAGTATCTATAACTTATGCCCTTCCCATGCACTACTAATTACCCCAAAAATTACAGCACTCATGACATCTTTGATAACATCATTGATAATGTCACTGTAACATCTTCAGTAAATCTATTGATCAAATAACTGTGCATGGCAGCGGCGCGAGTCATAGTTACCGTAGGGTTCGTGTTAAAGTTACTTTAAATAAGTGTAACTATAACAAGTGAATTTCTATGGTTTTGTACGTTTAAAATGTAAGCCTAACTATAACATCCCTGTAACCTTTGATTTTTTAAGCGAATTTCTATGTTTTTTAATTCTGTTTCCTAACTATAAAATCCCTGTAACCTTTGTTTTTTCATTGAAAATATACATCCTGAAATGGCTGTTAGCAAAATGTTCCTCAAGTTGTTGGCATCAAAAGTTTGACTCCCATGCGAGACAATTGGCCCAAGGGGAAAAAATGTTCCCTGGGCCAAGTTCCCTCTATTCTTTAAAATTGGCTTTGAGGGACTCTTGCAAGAGTCCCTCATACCTAACAGTCCAGATATACAAATATTTTCAAACCTTAATTTCTCAGAAACTAATGAACGGATACACACCACATCACAGAAGCACAGTTAGTGAACCAAGATCAAGGGTCCTGCTGAATTTGGTGTTTAATTCCGTTTGGCAGTTTTTATAGTAGTGCTGTCTACATAAGTCTATTGAAAATGCTTCATGTACATAGGGTTTTAATTATTTAATTATGCATGTATTTGTGTCTTTTATGTCTACACAGGGTTGGGGCCTCGGTGCTGATTGCGCAAGAATGCTTGCTATCTTAAAGTCTCTGTCTGCCCATGGACCTGGACTACTACTTCTATCGTGCTCCCTCGAGTCCAAGGAGTCATTTTGAGACATAAGAGCTAAGATATCATTTTCTATTATTTCTTCTTTTCTTTTCTATTTTTTTATCTTTTTTCTATTATCGACAATCTGTTGTACCTTCTTGGTTTTCCCATGAAGGCTTCATGACCAGCATTAAACAGTGGGTTAAGTGCAGTGGACATTAAACTTTCAGGTACTGATACAAGTTGGATATAGTTAGTACCTAGTAGATCTGCTATTCAATGTTTAGCTGTCTAATAGGAGCAATTTCAAGATGCACTGTGATCTACCAAGTATGCATAATGTCACATTTGAAAATATTTTAAAATGTTATATATAATCTTCATAACATTGCTATTTGCATTTATATGAGTTTAACATTTGGCTTAAATGAGAATTTAGATCTGCCGTTTATACTGACATTGTATTATTATTTTGCTACATGCATTTTCCTTTTCACTCTTAAGTATGTCAGAAGATTGGTTCCATGTTAAGATAGCCAACATATACTTACTTGTCTGAGTGCCTCCAATCCATCATTTATGTTGTCTACATTTCTCTTTTTTATAGTGCTGATTACACTATGGTTCTACCCATGTGAAAGGCATGTGTAATGCCAAAACACATTGGACTATTTGTTCAGCATGGTGATTGCACATGAATAAACACTGAAATACCTATATAGTATATAATATAATATTCACTGAAATACCAGAGGTCAAAGAGACTTTACAGTTTGGTGAAAATGTCAGTTATAACACACAATTTTAAACTAACAACACTACTGAAATTTACCAGTTACATTTATCCCAAGTAACTGTAAATCATGTCCTAAAATAACTATAACATATGCCTCCACCATGCACAGTGTTGTCATGAATGTTGTGATTTCAGATGTGGCAGTGAGGTTATCAATGATGTCATAGAGCTTGCTGTGAGTGAAGTGTGGTATTTAGAAGTGCACGGCATGACACAAATCTCATGCTTGTGTACCAACACTTGGAGACAGATATGGCTGGAGGGGCACAGACTTCAAAAGTGCCAAATTTAGTTTCTCATCACGTGTTACCTATGAAGGTCAAACGTGATTATCTGGATTGATGTGGCCCCAGGACTGGGGGAAAATATCAGTTTGAAAGGGGGCCAGCAGCTTTGTGTTGGGAGGATTGGTCGGAAATATTGATCGCTGTCATGTAAGTGGGTGCAATGGTTAAAATGTCCAATGAGTAAGTAGGCTGGTGTTGGTATTTCCTGGGAGGTGATGTTTTGCAGCCAAACATGAGGTTGAGGGTTCCATGTGGACTGCAGGTTCAGAGGGCCAGAGGCAAGATGTGGTGACTATTGAGGGTCCCTACAGGTTATTAACTTTTCTGAACAAATGGCACTGAGCTTGTATCATGTTTCAGGGGCTGGAAAGTATCAAGATTATCACTGTATCCCTCTGAACGGTTTCCAAAAAATTAATAAAATAGTGAAGTCTATTTGGACTGCAACTCCCACAACACCTCATAATGGCTAACAGGACAAAAAGGTATCGTATCAATCAGGAAATGAAGGAAGCACTCAATCACTATGCACCATGATTAAGGCTGTATGTCGTTACACAACAGTGTTTCACGTGATGTGGATACCAGAAACCATTAAAAACCTGTGAATTCAAAGCTTCCAGGAGTGCAACGTAGTTTGCACATTTAATTGAGAAGTGATCAATCTCCGTCATGTGCACCAACAGCAAGAGCACACTGCAGTTCTACACCTATTATGTGAAAAGAAAAAATTATATATGCATATACATATATTCACTGAAAAAATCAAAGTATACAGGGACATTATAGTTAGGTTCTAAATGTACTTGTATATAAGCATAGAAATTCAGCAGGGAGTGACCATGACAAGAGGATGTACGGCAGAGTAAGCCCTGCAAAGGGACTGCCAGTTTTTCTCACTGTCTTCCTCGCCTGACAAGCCAGGAAGACTCTCCCAGGGTTGGGCTGAGTCTCCTGGGTGTGTGTGCTGGGAGGGCTTACGTGAGAAAACAGGGCTGATTGCAGAGGCCCCCTAATGTTTTGCCCCATTTTTCACTTTTTGCTGGTGTTTTTCTGACTCTGATGGTGCCCTGGGTACTGCTAACCAGTCCCAGGGCCTCTGCTCTGTGTTAAATGAGTATTCAAATTAGGCTAATTATATTTGGCTATGTCAACCTACCTATAAGTTCCTAGTATTTGGTAGGGCATGTAGGTTTAGGGACCCCAACGTAGGTGGTGCACCCACAGGTGCATTGCTAAGGTGTCCAGTGTCATTTTAAAGGCAGGCCCGCCTTGCTGGTTGCTTTTAAATAAAGCTATATGTAAATTTGACTTTGGAATTAAAAGTACTTCCAAGGTTTTAAACTACCTTATTTTATCATATAAGTCACCCCTTAAGGAGTGCCCTAAGCACCCCTAGGGTTGGGTGCCGTATAACTATAAGCAGAGACCTTATAAAAATTGTTTTATAAGCTCTGGTGAGGTAAAATAGCGAAATTAGTTTTTCTCTCACTGTAGTGAATCAGCTTCAAAGGGGCAAGATATGGCAAGTTTGGTCTCAAACTGATTGTCATATTAGATGTAACAATGTTCCCTTGGTGGATTTAATATAACTATTTCAGGGAAAGAGTTTTAGAGCTCTTCCGAAAAGTGACCAGTTTCAGCTCTGTAGTGCCCTTCTCTAATTGGGCAGCCTCTGGCAGCCTGGCATGGCTGCCTTGATGAGGTGTGAAGTGTCCTGGGATGAACACAAAGGATGTGCCTGGGGGAGGCGATCTGCCTCAGCAGATAGTAAAACAGGACGGGGGAGAGCAGCCAAACTGGTCTTCAAAGGAAGGGAAGAACATTTGGAGCAGCTCAGGACCTCCCCCATTTCCTGACACCCCAGACAATTAGGTGCCCTCTGGATTAGAGTGGGAGAGGGCAGGAGAGGGGTGTGTTTAGGATTTGTGGCCATACCAGTGAGAGGGCTCAGCCAGAATGAACCTCCAAAATTAAATGTCATCCATTTTGAGTTTTTAAAGGCTGTTGCTCCCTGGGATTGATTTTTGCCACACTTCCCAGGAAGTGGTCATCCAAGGGAAGTGGCCTGCCTGTAATTGGACAAACAACCCTCCCCTGCTTTTCACCACAGGAGCAAGGATAAATATGGCAGAACTGCACCCAAACCTCAGATCCCTACAAGGAACAACATCAGAAAAAGAAGGACTGATCTGCTGGACCCCTGGCCTGCACCTGGACACTGTACTCTGAGGGAGTGCACCAGCTGCACATTTAGGCTTCACCACTAAAAGGACTTTGCCTTTCTTCAACTGGGAGTGGAGAAACAGGGAGTGGTTGTAGGAGGTGTCAGTCTGCTATGTTTGGGTGCAGGTGCATGGGCTGGATGCTATTGTGAGGTGAATGGCTGTTGGGTGTCTGAGTGCTTGGGTTTGTGTATTTTGGGAGGAGGGGGCACAGACACAGTGGGAGAGGACACAAGGGATGTGTGCATAGATGTGGGGGTGGTGACTTCCAGTGAGGGGTGTGTACTGATATGTGTGCTGGTGATGGTGGTAATGGATGAGGATGTAGTGCATGAAGGTGTTAGTGGAGACGCTACTGGGAGGGAGGTAGACGAGGAGGAGGGGGTCACAGTGGAGGCAGTGGATGTTGGAATGTCTGCATCTGGATGGTGTTTGTGTGAGTGCCTGTGGGATGAATTGTGGTGCTTGTGTTTGCCGTGTCCACTCTTGTGTGTTGTTCTGTGTGCATGCTCTTCTGCCTGTGTGCTTGGGATAGGTTGGGGTTGAGGGGAATGGGATTGGGTAGAGGAAGTTGGAGGGGGAGGGTGGAAACAGGGACAATGGCTGCCATCAGAGAGGAGGCCAGAGCCTGGATTGATCTCTGTTGGGCTGCCAAGGCAGTGTGAATGCCATCCAGAAATGCATTTGTCTGTTGCACTTGGGCTGCTTGCCCCTGGATGGCATTCACAATGGTTGACTTCCCAACAGAGATGGATCACAGGAGGTCAATAGCCTCCTCACTCAGGGCAGCAGGGATAACTGGGGCAGGGCTTGAGGTGCCTGGGGCGAAGGAGATGCCCACCCTCCTGGGTGAGCGGGCATGGGAAACTTGCTTAGGGGCTGCTGGGAGGGTGGTGCTGGTACGGGAGGTGGCGGCTGTACCTGTAGCTGGGGTGGTCACAGAGGTTTCCACCACCACTAGGGAGCTTCCTTTGGTGGAGGTATCCGTGTCCGAACTGTCCCCTCCTGCCTCCGCCGTGGTGCTCCCCTTGACCTCCATCACACTGGTGCCCTCACCGTCAGTGGATTTGGCCTCCTGGATCCTGTGGGATGCAGCTCCCTCTGTCACCAGTGCCCCTACTTCTCTGCCAGATGATGCTAATGCACATAAGTACAGGGTGACAAAACAAAAAGGGGGGGAGAAGACAAAGGATGCACTTGGTCAATGGCGACACCAACACCACTGTTGGCATACACAACACACAGGGAACAGCTCTACGCACTGGGCAATGCACTACCAGTCACAATGCTAGTCACCAGCCCATAGATAGGGACACCTAATGCCAATTGCAGCATACCGGAGACCCACAGACCCCTGCCCAGTAGTGGATGCCTACTAGTTGGTTGGAGGACCTTCAAATCAGAACCCTGCCCAACATGGGACCTACTCTGCAATGTCAGGCCTGGCCTAGGGGCACCCACAAGGCCCACACAACCCACCAGGATACCACCCCACCAGATGTAATTTGTAATGAAGGGCACTTTACTCAACCCCTTGTTGCTGCTGTAATGTCCCAAAGTGCCCATCCAGCTCCAGAGAGGCCAACACCAGTATGTGGGCCATCAGGGGGATCAGGCTTCGACAGGCACCTCTTCCTCATTGGGAGGCCATCTCCAGCTGGGCCTCTGCCGTCTTTCATGCCCAGCATCTCAGGTCCTCCCACTGTTTCTGACAGTGGGTGCTCCGCCTGCCGTAGACCCTCAGGGTCCGCACATCCTTGGTGATGGCACGCAATATACCCTTCTTTTGATGGGCGCTGACCTGCAGGGAAATACACACAGGGAAAGGTATTAGTCCGAAGGTCCTGCCTGTTACACTTATGGCCCACCATGCCCCTTCACATCCCCATTAGCACAGACATTGCCCAGCATACATGCTGCACGCTGCCAAGGGCCCATCCACCAACCCCTCCCTACACGAGGCCTTCACACACAGCACTCCATGCATTCATGGCCAGGCACCGTACTCACGGTGTACTCACCTGTTGGTATTGAGGTCCATATAGCAATCGGTACTGGGGTAGGACCCCATCCACTAGTCTCTCCAACTCCGCTGAGGTGAAGGCAGGGGCCCATCCCCCCATTCAAATCGAGCCATGGTCGGTTCCAGACACAGGGCATAGCAGTACATGCAGTGTAGATCCTCTCCTGTTGAAGGTCAGGTAGTAAGTGAGTGAACAGATAGAAAATGGCAGTCACATCCATGGCGGTGCATACCGTCACCGTCGGCGTACATCACCATTGGCCACTGTACCCCCAAGGGCTCAATGACAGCCAATGAGGAGTTGCATGGCGGATCTCGACCGCCTCCCGCAACGGCGCACAACGTCAGTGGAATTACTTCACTTCCACCTGTCCCTCCATACTGGACAGGCGGACGCCATTTCAGGGGAGGTGCAGGCCATGGATCGTAACTGCGGCACATTACACAAATTCACATTTTTAACCTATCACAACTAAATAAGGTAACAATCACAATATGCATAGAACTGTAGTGGTTGTTATGTACAGATAATGACCAGCTGCTCACTCTTTTCCCCCATAGATTGCAACCGCTGTGGATGAATAGGAGATGGAGAAATCCCCCCATGTACAGACCCCTGGTGGACTTGGCAACAATGGAGGACAGCCACATTATCCTCACCTATAGACTTAGCAGGGCCACAATCACAGAGCTGTGTGCCCAATTGAAGCCTAACCTAATATCTGCTATCCATCACCCCACCGGGATCCCCCCTCTTGTGCAAGTTATAGCAGTGCTCCATTTCCTTGCAACTGGTTCTTTCTAAGTGACAGTGGGCTTGGCAGCAGGAATGTCACAGTCAACGTTCTCAATAGTGCTGTCCAGAGTGTTGTCTGCCCTGATTCAACACGTGCAGCTACATCGTTTTCCCCCAGGTGGAGGTTTGGCCACAGTGAAAGCTGACTTCTATGCAATGGGACATATCCCCAACATCATTGGTGCAATTGATGGAACACATATTGCATTTGTCCCCCCACGGCAGAATGTACAGGTCTTCAGAAATCGAAAGAGTTTTCACTCGATGAATGTCCAGATGGATTGCCTGGCAGACCAGTACATCTCCCATGTCAATGCTAAGTATCCTGGGTCTGTGCGTGATGCCTTTATCCTGAGGAATAACAGCATCCTAAATGCGATGGCCCAACTCCAGAGGCACAGGGTGTGGCTAATAGGTGAGCCCTGGTTCCCACCCAGTGGATGTTGGTGAGAGGGTGAGTGTGTGGCTAACAGTTGTCCCTCGATATTTTCAGGTGAGTCTGGTTATCCCGACCTCTCATGGCTACCGACCCCTGTGAGGAATGCCAGCACAAGGGCAGAGGAATGTTAAAATGAGGCACATGAGTGAACAAGAAGGATAACAGAAATGACATTCGGCCTCCTGAAGGCCAGGTTTCGATGCCTCCATCTAACAGGTGGAGCCTTGTGCTACTCACCCAAGAAGGTGTGCCAGATCATAGTGGCATGCTGTATGTTGCACAACCTTGCCTTGCGCCGCCATGTGCCTTTTCTGCAGGAGGAGGAGGCTGGAGATGGCCGTGTGGCAGCTGTGGACCCTATGGAGAATGAAGATGAGGAGGCAGAGGATGAGGATGAGGACAACAGAAGTGTAGTAATTCGTCAACACTTCCAATAACACACAGGTAAGACTGTATATTCACATTTCATTTACAGTATGACGTGTAACATTGTCACTGGCAGGCTGTCAATTCCTACTTCTATGCCCACTCACTGTACCCTTTGGCATCTCTGTTTGCAGATGTTGGTGCCTCACTATTCCTCCTGGCGTGTTCAGTGCAGCCAACTACAGGTCTGTCCTATGTAAACATTACTGTACAGTGGCATTGCAATGTTTGTTTGTTGTGGGGGAGGAGGTGGGGGTCCACCACCAGTCCTCTGTACAGCGAGTTGGTGTCTTGCTGCAATGGAACGTACCTTCCCCACAGGTCGTTCCACTTCTTCCTGACATCATCCCTTTTTCTGGGGTGCTGTCCCATGGCATTGACCCTGTCCACGATCCTCCCCCATAGCTGCATCGTCCTGGCAATGGATATCTGCTGCACCTGTGATCCTAAGATCTGTGGCTCTACCCACATGCTTTCCTACCCCATAACCCTCAGCTTCTCCTCAGAGAATCTAGGGTGTCATTGTGGTGCCATGAGTGTAGTGTGAGTGGTGTGTGTGAGGGTGTGTAGGATGATGTGTTGGGGTGTGTGTTGTAAGGTGCGTGGGTGGTGTGTAGGTGAAGGTGGTGTGTGGGTCTGGTCAGTATCTGTGATGTCAGTCTGTTGACAATGTTTTGTAGTCGTAAAGGTTTGTGGGTACTGTGGGTGTGTGTTTTATAGTGGTGTGTGTGTGTGTGTGTGTGTGGGAGTGGTGTGTGTATGGGTGTCAGGTGTGTGTAGTTTGAATGTCCAATGTGGTGCTGTTTTGTTAGTGTGTGTGTATTTTGAGCGCAGAGGTATGTACTGCCAATGGTTTACAACCATTGAATGTCCGTCGTGGTGATTCGTGGGTCATAATGTTGTGGGCGTTCTGTTGGTATAATAGTGTGGGTTTTGCTACCGCCACTTTATCACTGACCTTCGGGTTGGCGGATTTGTGCATGTGTCTGAATAGTGACGGATTGGTGTGTGTGTGTGTCATAATATGGTTAGCGGATATACGCGGCAGTATGTTAGTGGCAATCTGCATGGGGGTAAGCGGGATATACCGCCAATGTCATTATGAGGGCCTAATTCTTTTAAAATTAATATCTCCGGGTCCCCTTATCAGATTTGAATTGTTTTGGTTCCATTTTAAAGATGAAAATGTACTCTATTGTTATAAATTGTTGTTGGATTTCTATGGTGGTTTGTGTTTTACTTATTCACTCTTTTTTATTTTTAAATGCTTTACACACCTGTCACCTAAGTTAAGCCTTGTCACTCATTGCTAAGCTACCAAGGGTTGAACAGGGATATCTTGAGACCTGACTGGACCTAGGGGGGAGAGTGGCCTATTGCTAAGTGTATATACTTACCTCCCTTATCAATAATCCACTTTCCAACACGTATAGGAATGAAAATTACCATATGTTCAAAACTAAGGGTTACAGGGAAGGCATAGTTATGAAATAGTATAAAAAATCATAGAAACTAACTGAAAAAAACAAAGGTTACAGGGGCCTTAATGTGCCCTAAGGTAACTGTAACATGCACCCTCACCATGAACTGATAATTACCTCACAAATTAGAGCACTTATAATATCACTGTTAATATCAATGTAATATTTGCAGTAATATTTTTATGACAAAACTGTGCCTAACAGGGGTGCGAGTTGTAGTTACCTTAGGGCATAACTTTCCCCTTGGTACCTGTAACCTGATCCTCTATGTATTTTTTCTCTCTTCTTTTCCCATCCTGAGTAGATGCGACAAACAAAATGGCAGCCGCAACTTTTCTGTCAGATTGCGGCCAGCCAATCAGATTCTTCTTGTTGAGTATAGATCCGTGGATCGACCCGCAGTGGATCTACGGAGGATCCACGTCCCTATATCACTATATTTTGGCCTTAAATTACTCTGAAACTACTGAATCAATTTACACCAAATCACAATAAGTGTGATCTGTGCAACAGAATCTGCCTTTGTGCCAAATTTGGTGTAATTCCTTTCAGTGGTTCGGGCTGTTGGCGTGTCTAAAGGTCCTATAGAAAAATGAATGGGGGAAATGTGTTTTGAGACCCCCCACCCCCTTTTCTCAGCCTATGCTTGACAAATCACCCTGAAACTTCCAAGACAAAAGCTGAATTTAGCAAAGTATACGTTTTGAGAATTTTGTGAAGATCTTTGACGCTATTGTCCTAACATGCACCATGGTGTGCCGTATTGCAAATACGGCACACAGATGGTGACGTTAGGTGGGCGCAGGTGGGAGCACGAAAAGTGACACATCAAAGCTAATGTGCCACTTCCTTGTAAATATAGCCCAAAGAATGCAGGGTCTGTGACAGGAAAGAACGGTAAAGCATATAAAGACTATGGAAAAAACCATTCCTTTTAAGATACGGGACACAAACTGTGTATTCAGAATTTCAAAGGGGTTATCCTTCAACTTGTATTTTCATGTGTATATCCTGAAATGTCCATCCAACTTGTGTTACATAGGCAACACGGTGTACAAGGTGATAAGTGGGTACTAGAACAAATGAGAGCTATTATCAAATGTGGCAAATAATGCCGTGTTGCCAGACACTTCAAGGAATTTTATGATGGTGCTCCCATCTTGTTATACATTTTTGACATTCATCATGTCCCAGTTAACATAGGAGTGGGGACAGAGTGTTGTCTTTACGGAGACTTGAGACTAGATATATAACTGATTTTGGTACCCATCTCCCTAACGGACTCAATATGGATGAGGAGTTAGCTGTACCTTTGAATTGAAGTGTTTACGGTAATGCTTTCCAGGAGCACGGTAGTCTATTTTATGGTTTATTTGCCTATTACATAAAATATGTCTTCCTTTTCTTCATGTTTTCTGGTCTTAATTGAACATTCTTTGTTTTTAACAGATATCACTGGAGTGACTGCAGATAGACATATGTCTATTTGTTATTGTATATCCCCATGTGTTATATGTATGATTTTTCTTACAGCATTTTTGTTCGGGCAAGACAGGTCATTAGATTCTCATGTGGAATACTTCAAAGTGGACTCTTATAAAATTCAAAATCAGGAGGGAATGAATTATTGTTATGTATACATTTGGGTTATTGTATATTGTTATATCTGGTAGTTGGTCTTTTTTTGCAATTTATGACTCAAAGAATGGTATGCCCACATTCATCAGTCATTTGCATATATTGTTTCCATTCTTGCCCTGTTCTCTCCTATGGTGTGTCTTACTCAGGAATATTGATTACATCAAATGTAAGCCCCAGTACCACTATATATTGGCTGCAGTAGCTTGGTCTGTTTAATTTATTTGGGCACCAGGCGGGTTATCATTTTTAGCCCGTAGGCACGATTTTTGGATACATTTACATGATGTTTCATTGCCTCCCCTAAATCTTTGCTGATCAGTATAGAAAAAAAAAATCTCAGTTTATGGAATTGGCCCACTTGGGCTTGACTGCAAACGTTTTGAGAACCTGGCTATTGAATGAGGTCTACTCTTTAGTTTTTCCACTTATATTTACTTTCATTTGATGCTATTGTAAGCCATTCAACTCTTAATAGCATTAACATAGGGTTTCCTTAGGAACTGTGGAGGCACTAGTTATTAAATCAACTATCCTAAGATAGAGCCTTATGTCTAACAATGTATTTCACTCCAGTGGTCCTTTGTTTATGTTTTGCACCTTGATGGGGTTATTTATACCCGTCTTTTGTTTATGTTGTCATTACTGAGAAAGACAACTAGGTCTTGTTGAAACGCGTTGGGTGCCGGTGTGCCATGCATATAAAGAAGATTTGAACACGATATTCTGGAGTGCGCATGTATTCCTTTTGAAATGTTTTGCTGATTAGTACCGGGCTGTCCCACCCATTACAGGTGCTACTATTCAGGGATGGAGGGACCCATCGGACTCTGCATTGAATTTAACCTTAGGGAAGCCTCTGGCCTGCCTTGTTCTCATTATCACAGAGAAGGAGCAGCAGGACATTCATTGTTATGCTATGTTAGCTCAATCATCAGTGCTTGTAGCTGACTTGTGTGAGATACTCAAGCAGCACCAAGCAGCTGAATGATGCAGCGTCTGCAGTATAAGCTGGTGAGATGCCTTATCAGCTGTGCAACAGGGGGCTTGGAGCCATGTCAGCTGCACTGTGTGGGCTGCAGCCAAGGGCAAGATAAATGTCCTGGCAGTCGAGAGGTGCCGTTACATCATTACTGCCAATGTGAGCAACTGCCAAAAAGAAGTTGTGTGTGTGAAAAGAGGTTGGCTGTAACCAACGGCAAGGTCAGCATCCCTGCAGTGGAGAGATGCAATGACCAAGGATGCAACATACGACCTGACTGCCATGAGCTGTATGAAGATACTATGGCATCTGACAGTCCACAGTACTGGATCAGATTGTTTACTGCATGATTGGATCTACAGCTAACGTAATCCTGGATACCAAAGCAGGATTGTAAAGTGGTGCTCTCTGTCTGCAGTACAGTGAAACAGCACCACAACATGTAGCCAGGTGGACTGATTCCCTGAAGGATTCAGCCAGAGGCGGGTGGATGAACACATGTTCGGCACTCCAGGCAAGGGGTAAGTGTTGGTTGTGGTTACCTCTTTCTGTATGCACCTTTCACTTTGAGTTTGCAAGGTTTTAAGCGCCAGTTGTGATTTGTATTATTTGTACCTATTTGTGTGCATATTATCTAGAGAAACTCACGATTGGGGAAGCCAGGATAGCATCTGTACTCTGTGTTGCTGTGCCAAACACAGAGGTTACATTGAATATTTGAACATTGCAGACCTATCTGGTAACAGAGGGAGGGAAGAGTCTGATGAACTATTTGATCTACAACTGTTAAAGCTGGGCACTTCAATTATAGGCAACTAACTATGAGGTGATTTGGCCCCATCAAAAAAAAATGACTACGGACAGACTGAAGGAGACATGTAAGAAAGAACTTTCAAAATGATGGAAGGTGGCCTTCTTGCAGAAATACATTGAATGTGGCAGAATTCTATGTGGATTAAGAACTTTTACAGTTCCAACCTATGGAAACCCGGACCCTGATATGCTAGAGGAATGGGCGGCAAATTCAAATGAGTGCTCTATAAATATGCTATGCATTCTGGTGAAATATGCGTGGAAGGACAGGGAAAAGCTGTTGATTTAAATCGACTCATTGATCATAGAATAGAAAAAAGGTGGTTGATGAAAAGGAATTTGAAACAAGGATGGAGAGAATCATCTCAAGTATTGCAAAACCAGAGGAAGAGATGAAAATGAAAAAATAATGTAGGTTTTATAAAGACTATAAAGAATATGCTAGTGAAAAAATACTGACCTTTGGTGACAAATATGATTGGCTGAGAAGGGAGGTGGTGGTGATGGATGACACCAGCCATTAGCGCCAGGTGGTAGCACCCGTGATGATGGATCAGGATGTCAGATTACAACCAAATGAGTCAGGTGATCGCAGCAGCGTCACTGACAGCGACATTTCTAGGGGATCGGATTTGTCAGGCCCTAAGAAGATTTCTTTGTGGGAATTTCACTTGCTGACCAGAAATTGGCTAAAAATATAACCACTGTAGAGAAGTGGACTATTAGTACAGGTAGGTAGGTACCTACACTTAGTAATAATGCCACAATCTCAAAATAGGATCCAGTCAAGGTCTCAATAAATTAAGCCTTGCTCAACTCATGGTAGCTTGGCCCACGAGCAGTTAGGCTTAACATAGGAGACAGGTGTGTAAAGCATTTGATATCAACAAAGCAGTAAATAGGTAAATCACAACACATAAAAGAAATGCAACACCAATTTATAAAAATAGGAAATATTTGTACTTTTAAAATGACAACACAATGACAAAAAACCCAATATAGGAAACCGGAGATATGAATTTTTAAAGATTAAATGTAAAAATGTGCTTTCTAGTGCCTAAAAGCAAAAAGGGCCAACCGCAGACATCTGGTCACGCTTGACAAAGTAAACACAAAGGCCAGGGCACACCCAGGGTAAACCTCAGTGTAGTTGATCCAAGTGGTATTTCAGGAATTCAGTCGAAGTCCAGCAAATAGATAACACTGGATATTTATTAAAGATGAGAAAAAGTGGTCAGAGTTCCAATCAAAAAGACCACATACAACATAAGTCCATATAGCAAAACAGCCGACACGTGTTTCGTCTTCTAGACTTTGTCAAGGCTTAAGCTATGCGAACACATGTACGTACGGAGAAGTAAACAGGAGTTCCAGACAAATGGTTGGTGTAGAACTCCCGGTGAATCATTCATAAGGAGTAAATGTAGCAATGATGACCACGATAAGCCTCGTTGCGAGTGGAGGAATACCGTGCCGGTCGCGTCGGTATCAAATAAGTGTCACGCTTGACAAAGTCACAGTTTGAGGCTGACCACAATGGAGCACAAGTCGGATACACTGAGCGGGAGGTCTCAGTCAAAATTTTGGCTTTGGACTTAGGGCCTAATTTATATCTGGGTGGAGGGAATACTCCCTCACAAACAAGACAGATATCCCGTCTGCTGTACTATGATCCCCATAGAACATAATGGGTTCACAATACAGCGGATGGGATATCCGTCATGTTTGTGATGGAGTATTAACCTCTGCCTAGAGCTAAAACTGTCCCTTTGTATCTTTTTTTGAGTTTTTTTCTCTTGTTCTCGAGCGGAGCTCCTCTCCAGGCCAGCTTCTGATGTGATATTGACTGTTTGGTTCAGAGAAAGGGCTTGGCCAACTCCTGGAAGTCTCTTTGATGGGGAAAACCTCTGGAGCTTCAGCAAAACGTACCTAAAATTAAGGACAGGTCGCGGTTTGACGTCCCTGGCTTGATGAGTCAGCCACCTTATGGAGCTTTTTTCCAAAGTTGCTCCAAACTTCTCCAAACTTCTGGATGTTCTTTTGTTTTTGGGGGGGGGGAGGTGGTACAGTGTCAACAAACCTGATCTAAGGTTCCAGAAGCTCTGAGTTGCTCCTTGGGAGTTGGGACTATGATTCCCAGAAAGCACCTGATTAAATCCTTAAAAGTCCACTGGACGATGGTCAGCTGGGTTTTTCTTGCAGGATGTGATACAGGGGACTATTGGTAACTCTATTGTACCTGTTGCTTACAGGGGTCCAAGGTGTGCAACTGGTGCAGTCCTTGTGGATGCAGATCAGGGGTTCAGCAAGGCAATCCTTCTTCTTTAGATTTTCTACTAGTAGGGATTTGAGTTGCTGAGCAGCTCTGTATATTTTTGCAGGATTCTAGGTTGGCCAACAGGAGGCCACCTCTGACCAATAGGGTGCAGATTGTCACCACCTTGGAAGATCACTTCCTGAGAAGTGTGGCATATTCCAATCTCAGAAAGCAATTTGTCTTTAAAAAAAAAACAAGATAGAGAAAATCTCTCCTGGAGGTTGAGGTTTGGCTAAGCCCACTCACTGGTGTGGCTAACTTTTCCTGACACTTCCTTTCCAGCCCCTCTCTTAATCTAATTACTGGGGCTCCCATCTGGCTGCATGAAATGTGGGGACGTCTGGTTTCTGGTCCAAGTGTCTTTCCCTCCTTTGAAGACTAGTTTGTGCACTCAGCCCCTTTCCTGCTCTGCCATCTCCTGTTGCAGATCTCCACCCACCACATGCTTCTTTTGTCTCAGTGTACGTCAATTCCCACCTCATTAAAGTTCAAACAACCATAGCCTGACCAATTAGGAAAAGCCTACTCCCAGGCTGATTTTAGTTAACCTTTAGAAAGAATTCTAAAACCATTTCCCTGTTATAGTTATAATAAATCCAAAATTGGCAAGTTGATGGATGTATTCTAATAATTAATTAGATATCTTGAATAAAATTGTTAGCTTGTTCGTATCAAAAGTAAGATTTAATTAGGTTAAAAGAAAACCTTCCTATGTTAGCCTATGGAGCTAATGTACTACAAAGGGGAAAAAAACTAAATTGGCAGTTGTTTCCTCACCAAGGCTTAAATAACAACTTTTATAATATCCCAGCTTATAGTTACACTGCACCCTACCTTTGGGGCACGTAGGGCAGACTTTAGGGGTGACATATATCTAAAAATAAGGTGGTTTAAGACTTTTGAGGTACTTTTAATTCCTAAGTCGAATTTGGGCTTAATATTATTTAAAAAGCAGCCTGCCTTTACAATGATGCCAGACACCACATTAGTGCACCCATGGTTGCCCTAACTCGACTGGGGTCCCTAAACCTACATACCCTACTTTATACTAGGGATTTACAGGTAGGCTGTCTGAGCCAATTATAATTATGCCTAATTAGCATATATCGTTTAAACAGGGCACTGGCCCTGGGCCTAATTTGCAGAGTTCAGGGCACAGTCAGAGTCAGTAACCACCAGTATCAGTCAAACAATAGGGATGATCAGTGCCAAAAGAATGACTTTCTCTAACAGTCACAGACCACATACACTGTTGCACAACCACTCACACACCCACTCAGACATTCACACATTCACTCATAGACTTCCATATATACTCATACATCCACTGAAGACTGAGACAGGCACTCACACCCATTCACAGACCCACACATCCACTCATACACCCACTCAGAGACGCATGCAGCTACTTGCATACCCACTGACAGACCCCATATAAACTCACACCCACTCATAGACTCACAGACGCTCACACACCCACAGAAATGCTCACACACACTTACAGACCTGGGCAGACACTCACACATCCCCTTGCAGACCCCCATATACACTCAAGCACCCACTCATAGAATCAGACACCCTCAAACACCCACTCACAGATCCCCATATGCACTCATACCCCAAATCACAGACTCACACAGACGCTTAGATAGCCACTCACAGATTTACACAGTTACTCACACACCCACTCACAGACCCAAACAGAAGGTCTTACACCCACTTACAGACCCTCATACACACTCCTACTCCAGCTCAGAGACTCAGACAGATACTCACAAAGGCCACTCACAGACCCACAAAGATGTTCACACGCCCTCTCACAGACCCACGCAGATACTTGCTCGCCCACTGACAGACTTACATTTACACTCTCACACCCACTCACACACCCACATGGATGCTCACACACCCACTCACACATCTACTCAGAGACACACACATTCACTGGCACACCCATTGGTATTGCTGGTGTATGTTGGATGATTGCTTTTGATTTGTGAATCCCCAGTGGATCTGCCAATCCTAAAAAGTTTTTAAAACTTGGAATGGAAAAAAAACTGAATCTTATATAAGGATTGGCTCTGAAAAGAGCCTTTGTGTTTATAATGTGTAAAACATGATGGAGTCTTTCAAGTTTTAGAGGAACACCCTGTCGCCTTTCGCTGTCAAATGACCAGCATCATTTCTATTTGGACCATCCATATCAAAGGTAAATTGTTGTGGTATAAAGAGCCCATGTTGTGATCACTGATGAATGCAGAACCAGTTTTATTAACATATTTCCTGGAGATGTCTATATGTGGACAGAATTAACTTGACCACTTCCACTTCTGCCTTTGGCAAATGTTGGACAATACCAAGACAGTGTTTGGTAAAAGTGCCATTAATTTACCAAAGGTATCTTTCATTTTTAGACCTATCCAGCACTGTTATTTTATGTGCAGCGCCACCTCCCTTCCAGGCTGGCAGCAAGCCTGGCAGCATGTACCCCCTACTGAAACATCGGCTGCCTTAGGGGAGGGTGCGCAGGTATGTGTGGTGCACCAGCCAGGTCCAGCGCACAGCTGGGCCGATGTCCTTAACTGGGAGCAGGACCTGCTAAGCATCAAGATTCCAGAGCTCAGTGCGCATTAATTATATTGTTAGTTGTGTTGTGTTCTACAATGCTAACTTTTTTTCTGAATAGCATGCTGCTCACATTCAGAGGTAAGTTACATTTAATTACATTAAGATTATTATTATGTGATCCAGTTTGAGCTAGGCAGGTGCTTGGCTCTACTTAATAGTACTCATCAGCCCTAGCTTCGGCTGAGTATTTAATAAGCCATTCCAATCCAGACTTCACTGTCCTCCTGACACAAAAGGGCATTAGTAATATCAGTGTGTTAGCCTTCTCTGTGACTTAAGTTATGTAGCTCTAACATTCCCAAGCAATTTCACAGTAATTTGCAGTACTAGTAGGCATCTATGCATTGCAAAAAGAGGAGACTGAGTTGGTCCATCAAGGGGGTTGGGAAATGAGAATAGAATCAAAGATCATTTATTGCAATGCATTAGTTCCAAATGGAGATTTTTTTAAAGGAAATTTGGAATAGGGATTTTAGGATTAGTATAGCCAATTCAGCGATAGTCGATACTAGTCTGATTTAGATAAGTACAATGTTACTGTGTTTGCCTGCTATGATAATTTTGTGGAGATTAACTGTTTCAATAATCTATTTCTTTTAACCTTGTTTATTTCTTACATCAGCTTCCAAGGGCAAGAAGAGGAGCAGCGACGAGTCTAGGAAGAACTGGGGAGGAGGCACCAACAACAGCACCACTGCTGAGGGCTCAGCTCACCCAAGTAAGTCCTAATATGTATTTATAGTTTTTCCTTAACTTTTACCTCTGCCCACTATTATACTACTTTCAATTTTGCCTTCTTTATTTCTTTAATACTTTATCCATTTTTTTCTAACTCCCCTAGCCAATTTTTTTTAAATTCTTAATATCCTTGAATTATCATTATTTCCTTATTTCATGTTTATTTTTTTGGTAGCTGAATTTTTCTGGTCTGTAGATATCTTCTGCTTTCTTGGTAATCTTTACCTTTCCCCTATATAGCTTGTGGTACTCTAAGTCTAAGAACTCTACTGTCTACTGTGAAGATTAGAGGCCCAGGGAACCTAGTACTATAAATATTATTTACCATGTATGTTTGTTGAGAAGGTTTTCTTGTTCTTGTCCTTGCTCATACTATAATAGTTAACAAGAAAGTGGCTATGGTCATGGACCCCCCCCAACCTCCAATGTTGTGCTGTATAATTATGTTTACAATATATCAGCAGTTACCACAACAGTGTAGCACGACTAGAAAGTATTTGCCAACCAACACATATGTCTTTCATTTACCAATATTATTCCACCTCTTCATTGCACTTTAATGATCCAGAGTCATAATCATCATAGGCTACAGCTCTGCCTATCTATTATGAAAGGTTTTTGGTTGGCTTGACTATTTGGATATTCTAACATTGTGAACTAACAAAATGCCAGAGTAATATTTTTGATAGAAGATACGACAGTGCTAACCAAACTGTAGTGATATATAGCAGTTATATTTTTTTGAATAAAAAAATTAAGGCGAGGCATATCTGGCATAAAAATGTATTATGTATTTTTTTTCCAGTCACACAGAGTGGCGCCAGCTTAAATGCCCCTGCAGGAGGATATTCATTTGGAGGGAAAGAAGCAGTGGCAGGGAGGGCCAGTGGCAAGTCACATTGCTTGCCTTTTCAGCATTAATATTATACTCACTAGCTACAAGGGTGTCTTTGTGACTCTTGATCATGACCCTGCCGCTTTACCAGATACCGCAGTGGTTGAGTTATGGCTTCGTCTACTTGCAACTCAGCAAAAGCTCACATAATGTATGCTAAAAATGACGGCTTGAAGGAAATGGGAAAGAACAGAAAGTTAAAAGAAAGGATGGATGAAATGAGTGAAAGGGAAGGTTACGTAGGTGGGTGAAAGGATGCATGGGTGAGTATTGGGTAAATGGATGGATAGGTGAAAAAAGAATGATTGAAAGAAAGGGTGGATACTGAATGGATGGAAAATGGATTGGAAAATTTAGTGAAAGACTGGATGAGAGAAGGTAAAGCTTGAAGAATCATGGTGGTCATTGGTGAATATACTTAGCAAGAATGAAAAAATGATTGAATAATTTTTTGAATGAATACACAAGGGAGCTCTTCTGGAGAGGGGCATGCTGCTCACCTACTTCACTTACTTTGTTGTATGGTTATCAAAGCTATGGTTCAAAGTGGGGGAGATTTTAATTTTTGGTCTTATCCCATGACTCACTGTATTTGTTAAGCGAGGCAGATGTATCCCACCAATCATTATTCATCAACCCCCTGCCTGCCCATGTGACCAAAGTGCAGTATGGTTCAATTTGTGATTGCAGTGTTGGATGTGCAATGTGTGTCTGTTTCAGTTAATATGGCATTTACAAAGTAAGTTTTCAATCCAATGGAAACTGAACATACAAGTTGTGTTTCCCTTTGCCCACTCAGTCACCTCTTAGAATTTCACTCCTTTATTCTTTCTTAAGTTAAGTTCTTCCGTCCCAGCCTACCAAAAAATTGAAAAATCCATTCTTGGCATACGCCACATTCTTATGACCATGTGAAGTGATTCCAAAATATATTTCATTGTTTCCCATACCAGATTTATTTTACACCTGTTCAGATTTTTCCCTTCAGACTTTTGTCTATTACAGTGACTGAAAAGACCAAAGCTAAGGCACATGACAAACCAATGATCAGTGACACCCCTCTATTCGATATCAAAAGCTCTACCTCCTCTCCTAATCGGTCGACCTTACCCTCCAGCAGAGTAAGTCAAGTTTTCTTTCCTTACAACCCAGCGAATGAATTTGTTGGAAATACTTTGTGGTGGTAGGTGAGGTCAGTGATTAAATTGGGACTAAGGCCCATATTTATACTTTTTGACGCTAAACTGCGCTAACGCAGTTTAGCGTCAAAAAGTTTTGCGCCGGCTAACGCCATTCTGAAGCGCCATGCGGGCGCCGTATTTATTGAATGGCGTTAGCCGGCGCAAGCAGACCGGTGCTGCCTGGTGTGCGCGAGAAAAACCACGTACACCAGGCAGCGCCGGCGTAGGGGGAAAATGGCGCATGGGCGTCTTAAAATGGGGCAAGTCAGGTTACGTCGAAAAAATCATCGTAACCCGACTTGCGCCATTTATTTTCGACGCCCATCCCCCATCAACATGACTCCTATCATTGTAAAGATAGGAGTCATGCCCCCTTGCCCAATGGCCATGCCCAGGGGACTTCTGTCCCCTGGGCATGGTCATTGGGCATAGCGGCATGTAGGGGGGCACAAATCAGGCCCCCCTATGCCACAAAAAAAAAAAAAAAAATACTTACCTGAACTTACCTTAATGTCCATGGGATGGGTCCCTCCGTCCTTGGGTGTCCTCCTGGGGTGGGCAAGGGTGGCAGGGGGGGTCCCTGGGGGCAGGGGAGGGCACTCTGGGCTCATTTTGAGCCCACTTGTCCCTTAATGCCATGCCTGACCCAGGCGTTAAAAAGCGGCGCAAATGCGCCGTTTTTAGCCACGCCCACTCCCGGGCGTCTCTTTTGCCCGGGAGTATAAATACCACGTAAAGGCCTGGGAGTCATTTTTTAGACGGGAACGCCTCCCTTGCATATCATTAACGCAAGGAAGGGGTTCACGCTAAAAAATGACGCACATTCCGGGAACTTTGGCGCTATACGCCTCTAACGCCATAGTATAAATATGGCGTTAGTTGGCGTTAGTTTAGCGTCTAATTTGCGTCGAAAAAAACGACGCAAATTCGGCGCAAACGGAGTATAAATACGGCCCTAAGTGCCTGATTGGTTTCAAGTTTGGTGTAAGGGATATTCGTGCCTATACAATCTATAAAGCCCCGTTCCTTTCCCTTTAGTGCAGTGCATTGTTTTTCACACTGTCTACTAATGGCGGACAGGATACCAATATCTGCATTTTTTACTTGACGTGTGTGATGTAATACCTTATTGAAGGAAAGTACCATCTTTCCTGGCATGTTACCCCCATTGTTACATGTATGTAAGTTTGTTTTGCCTGCCTCACTGGGATCCTGCTAGACAGGACCCCAGTGCTCATAGTTTGTGGTCTGAATGTGTGTACCTGTGTGGTGACTAACTGTATCACTGAGGCTCTGCTAACCAGAACCTCAGTGCTTATGCTCTTGCTGACTCCCTAGTATATGGTACCTAGGTATCCAGGGTATTGGTGTTCCAGGAGATCCCTATGGGCTGCAGCATTTCTTTTGCCACCCATAGGGAGCTCAGACGAACCTTTACACAGGACTGCCACTGCAGCCTGAGTGAAATAACGCGCCTGTTATTTCACAGCTATTTTCACTGCACTTAAGTAACTTATAAGTCACCTATATGTCTAACCTTCACTTGCTGAAGGTTAGGTGCAAAGTAACTAAGTGTGAGGGCACCCTTGCACTAGCAAAGGTTCCCCCACATAGTTCAGGGCCATTTCCCCACACTTTGTGAGTGCGGAGACACCATTACACGCGTGCACTACATATAGGTCAATACCTACATGTAGCTTCACAATGGCAACTCCGAATATGGCCATGTAACATGTCTAAGATCATGGAATTATCCCCTCAATCCAAATCTGGTATTGGTATGCCAATCCCATGCAACCCCGGGGCTCCACTAAGGACCCCTGGTACTGCCAAACCAGCTCTCTGGGGTTTTCTCTGCAGCTACTGCTGCTATCACCCCACAGACAGGGTTCTGCCCTCCTAGGGTCTGGGCAGCCCAGTCCCAGGAAGGCAGAACAAAGAATTTCCTCTGAGAGAGGGTGTTACACCCTCTCCCTTTGGAAATAGGTGTTAAGGGCTGGGGAGAGGTAGCCTCTCCCAGCATCTCGAAATGCTTTGAAGGGCACAGATGGTGCCCTCCTTGCTTAAGCCAGCCTACACCGGTTCAGGGATTCCCCAGTCCCTGCAATGGCGTGAAACTGGACAAAGGAAAGGGGAGTGACCACTCCCCTGTCCATCACCACCCCAGGGGTGGTGCCCAGAGCTCCTCCAGTGTGTCCCAGACCACTGCCATCTTGGAACCAGAGGTGTGAGGGCACTCTGGAGGCCTCTGAGTGGCCAGTGCCTGCAGGTGACATCAAAGACCCCTCCTGATAGGTGCTTACCTGACTAGGTGGCCAATCCTCCTCTGAGGACTATTTAGGGTCTCTCCTGTGGGCTTTTCCTCAAATAACGACTTGCAAGAATTCACCAGAGTTCCTCTGCACCTCTCTCTTCGACTTCAGCCAAGTATCGACTGCTGAAAGCTCCAGGACGCCTGCAAAACTGCAACAAAGTAGCAAGAAGACTACCAGTGACATTGTAGTGCCTAATCCTGCCGGCTTTCTTGACTGTTTCCTGGTGGTACATGCATGGGGGGATGCCTGCCTTCATCCTACACTGGAAGCCATGAAGAAATCTCCTGTGGGTCAACTGAATCTTCCCCCTGCTTCAGCAGGCACCAAACTTCAGCACCACTGGTACTCTGGGACCCCTCACATCCTGACAACTGTGGCCCCTGGAACACAGGTGGTGGACCCAAGTGACTCAGACTGTCCAGTGGTCCAACTGTCCAAATTTGGAGGAGGTAAGTCCCTGCTTCCCCTCTCCAGACTATAATCCTGTACTCCATGTGAACTGCAGCTGCTAGGGCTTCTGTGCACATTTCCACAAAACTCTTCATGCACAGCCAAGCCTAGGTCCACAGCACTCTGTTCTGCAATTCTCAGCTCCCTGAGTTGATCTCCGGCTTCGTGGGACCCTCTTTTGCAGTGTTGAGACAACTGCCATGTCCAGACTTCTTGAACCGGTGTTCGAGTACTTCTGCGGGTGCTACCTTCTTGTGCGTCGGATCTCTATGTTGCTGAGGGGCCCTCTGCCTCCTCTCACAAGCGGCGACATCCTTGTTCTTCCTGGGCCTGGGCAGCACTCTTTGTCTTCAACCGTGACTCTTGCAGCTAGCAAGGCTTGGTTGTAGTCTTTTGCCATAGAAACAACTCTGCATCCTCCAGCACTCCGTGGGACATCTTCTGCATGAAGGAGAAGTTCTTAGCGCCTTCCTTTGTTGCAGAATCTCCAGCTTCTTCCATCCAGAGGCAGCCATTTTGCACCTTCACCCGGGGTTTAGTGGGCTCCTGCCCCCGCTGGACACTTTCACAATTCTTGGACTTGATACCCTTCCTTTGCAGGTCCTCAGGACCAGGAATCCGTCTTCAGTGCTTTGCAGTCTGTTGTGGTCTTTGCAAAATCCTCTATCATGATTCAAGTGTGTTTCTGGGGAAATAGTAGTACTCTACTCCTTTCCATGGTCTTGGGGTGGGGTATCTTGGACACCCTTAGTGTGTTTTTACACTCCCGGCAACCCTCTACATACTACACTAGCATAGGGGTCCATTTGTGATTTGCATTCCACTTTCATAGTATATGGCTTGTGTTGCCCCTAGGCCTCTAGCATCCTATTGTATTCTACAGTGGTTGCACTATTTTCTAACTGTTTTACTTACTTGATTTTGGTTTGTGTGTATATATTGTGTAACTATATGATATAAGTGGTATAGTAGGTGCTTTGCATGCCTCCTTGTTCAGCCTACGCTGGTCTGCTATCGCTACCTCTATCAGCCTAAGCTGCTAGAACACTACTAATCTACTAATAAAGGATAACTGGACCTGGCACAAGGTGTAAGTACCATCAGGTGCCCACTATAAGCCAGGCTAGCCTCCTACACTTATTTATTATTCATCTGCCTCTTGGGAGTCAGGGTAGAAAGTGAAAAGCATTTGGAAACAAGCAGGGCCATTGGAAATAAGGATAGATAATTGTCAACTACAGCTGCCCCAGTAGCAAAGTACCTAAAGTGCTGGTTAGCATGGCACCAATAATTTCGAACAACTTGTACTCTATAGTGCATAATGGCATCTGCATAAATGAGAGATAATTTATTTATATTTATCCGCTCAAAGTGTCTGTTTAGTTGCTAGAAAGCCTTTGAAAGTAAAAAAAAACAAATTACTGTTTTTTAATTTGGTTTCATTTGGCTGTAATTCTTTCATGTCAGACAGTCAGTTCTTTTTATGTGAGGCATGTGTAAGTAAACAAATAAAATTGGTCTTGTAACTCTTCCTATCATAATCAAATCAAATTCCTTTAACCATTACAATACTTTATTGTTGCACTCCAGACCATGAAAGTACAAAAAAGAAGTAATAAATAACATTTACACAAACCAAATTGATATATAAGACCATGCACAGTAAAATATAAGTGGATATATCTAAAACCTTCCCCATAAAAAGCATCTGCTGTTAGAAGATGAGAAAACATAAAGATTTCCAACTAGGAGTGGCCATGAAATGCTGCATTGACTGTAGATTCCCAGGACATTAATCTAAGCATGTTACAGTACCAAGACAAACATAGGTCCTGAAGACAACTTTCTAAAAACCTACCATTCCAGCTTATTCTAAAGTCGAATGCATCATCATCCACAACCATCATTAAATAAGAACCAAGTACTATGTGTATCATAAAATCTGAGTGCAACATGCACCATACATTTTTACTAGATAAAAACCAAAATGTTGTATAGGCCATAGACAATATATATCACGGTCATTATCATTCCATCTCCCTCTTTCTTATTTACCAGACCTTGAATAAATAACTAGAGACAGCAAAGACAATGGGCTGGTCAGTATTTGTCCTCAAACCTCTTAATGCCTAAGAACAGCGAGTAAATCCAAAATTGCAACAGGGTGGAATCATCAAAGCAGATCTATACCTCCTATAGACTGGACAAAAGAAAAGAACATGCACCTCTGTCTCTTCCTCCTGTCTACATGATGGGCACACGCTGTCCACCATCAACTGCCCATCCTGACTCCACTTACTTGTGAAGGAACAAATTGGGAGGTTACCATACCTAAACTCTATATATAACGTTCTCACCAAAGCCAGCTGAATTACATAGAGGCATCTTTCCAAACAGTAAAAGTCCTTTAAACATAAGAATCGTGTAGTCAAGTTGCCTTGGGAATGCACGCTTAACAAGTTAGATAACATACCCCTGTAGCATTTTGTAATTTCAGCTTGTAAGATGGAATGACAGGCCTCTCCCGGATTGTCCCACAGATAACGCTTACCATATGTTCCGAAGTGACCTTGACATATCTCAACCAAGTTAATATGTAGACCCAGGCAATCTCTAGAACCTTCTCAAGGGCAGATCTATAAGAAATTATCTCCGGAGTTGCCCATATTCTTCGCCAAAAGAGCATAAGCCTAAGTCTAATGTCTTCTACTAGAGGTCTCATACCCAAATCCAAATGAAGGGGCAGCAGAGGGGTACTGGCTGGAAGGCTCAACAGCTGTCGCATAAATCTATTCTCAGTGCTGATAAACTCTGCCAGTGGCCTATGTCCCATAGCTCAGCCCCATACATGGCCGCGCCTACAGCTTGCATTTCATATATCTCAATTACAGGGCTAACTGTCTTGAAGAGTGACCCCCTGTGCACCTTCAAGAGCCCACCCACAAACTAACCCATCCTCAAATGTTGTCATTCCATATGGAAAAGCAGTCCATATGTTCACTAAGAGTAATCCCTAGATTTTCAAAGTCTGAGACCATCTCTAATTGAATCCTGTTGAAGGTGGGATAGGAGCGTGTAGTCCTTACGGGGTTCAGAATCATGAATTTTGTCTTGATCCCACTTATTTTTAGACCCCTTTCCCTGCAAAAAGTATTAAAATTATCGAGAACCTGAATTTTCATAGGGGTCTTCGAGAGTAGAAGGGTATCATCCGCAACCATAAAAGCTGGTACCTTAACGCCCACTAACTTAGGGGCATCATTGCCTATGGCTGACAAGCAGCCAACTAACTTGTTAATGTACAAAGAGAATAACTTAGGTGCCAGTACACAACCCTGTTGAACCCCTTTTTAAATTGGGAAAGGATCTGAGAGCTCCCCTTGTTGGCCACAGCGAACCTGTACAAAGTTCCCTTCATGGAGACTTTCTAAAATATGACACAAATACAGGGGAATACCTAAATTGACCAAAATGCACCAAAGCTTGTCCCTAGGGACCAAATCAAAAGCAGAGCGGAGATCAACAAAAATCTGATACAGACTACCTCCCTCCAGGACAACTGACTTCCAATAAAAGAGCTATAGCCTAAAAATTTGATCTATGGTCGAGGTGCGCTTACAAGAGCCTGCTTGGAATGGACTAAGAACATTCAAGTCCTTCATCCACTCTTGTAACCTCTCAAGTATCACTCTAGAAAAGATTTATTGCAGGACATCAATCACACTAAAAGGCCTGTAATTACTGGTTAGCAGGGGAGATCCTTTTTAAAAAATAGGAATAATCTCCGCTCCTAACTATGTATGCGTAATAGGCATCCCCTGAGTAATGGCATAAACACAATGCCTAGATACGGTTCCCCAACTTCACGTGCTGTGCGATAGAGGTCTCCAGGAATTTTTTCGATTCCTGGTGCATCCCTGGAGCAATTGAACTAATAACCCTCTTAACTTCCTTAAGGGTTATACAATTTTAAAAAAAATCTAACCCTGGCATGGGAGGACCCACCCATGTCTAAATGCTTCAATCTTCATATATCTCTTCCCCAACAATCTTCCAGCCCAATTCCCTCTCCATACAAGGAATGAAAATGTTCTTTCCACATGTCTGCAGATATGTTGTTCTTAATCCGGCGACATAACTCTGGGTAACCAGTGGCTAATATGCATCAAATGCTTTAACATTCTTATTTTTGTGAGCAGTAAGCAGAGACTCCCACTTATCTTGTTCCCAATGTCAGTGTAGGCCGATCATCCAACGGGGCAGATTAAACTTCTGTGGCTTTATGGAGAGGAAGCATTAGCTCTAAGGAAAGGCAATTGTGATCACTTTCCTGTCCAAACATAACCTCCATATCCACTATACAAGGCAACAACCTTATACCCACCAAAATATAATATATCAAGGAAGTCTGACCAGCATAATTGAGAGTGTGGGTCCCCTTGCGGTCAGACTTATTTCGCCCGTTACAGGCACGTGGGGCAAAGTTTAGTGTAAGCACATTTATTTGTAAGGCCAATGGAGTCCTCTTTTTAATTGGGGGAATGAGTAGCCCTGCAATAGCCAGATGTTATATTCGATACCAAATATATCAGCTCGCTCCCCAACCAAAGGCTCAAATCAGTGATTAAAACCGCCTCACACTACTGTAACTGAGAGTGTGGAAATAAGTTCTTCTAGCTGCTCCACCACACCTGATTTACGCTTCAAATGAACTGGTCTCAAATAGACATTAGTCAAATATAATTTTAGGCTGGGGGAAAACTAAGTAAAAGGCAAAGGATGTAATTGGAGCACACTTCTACTGGATCAACTCTACAACCCAAGTTGGTAGCAACCCAAATTGAGATACCCCTGGACGGTCTTCCTCACCTTCCCCCTGCTGCTACTTTAGGAAAAACGTGAATCCTGGATGCTGACACTCCTGTGTCATACAAGTTTCAAGTAAGAAGCAAATATCATACTGTTCAATGAAGTTACCCCAATCTGGGCAGGCCAGCTTGTTCCTCAGATTGCAACATTCCATGAGGCTATTTTGAAAGTCTTTGTAGGCCTGCTCTTGGCCAACCGAACCATGCTGCCTGCTGGAGCAATGGGTGGGCCTTGAACTTAGGTCAGTTCTTCAACCTCAAGATTCCTTACACAATTTTTGACAAATCCCCCTAGAGTAGACTTTGGTGGTCATTACAACTGTTATTGCCCACTGTTCAATCCTGGGGAGTGCAAAGCCACAGTCTCTCAAGTCTCTACAGTGGGTGGGTTGCCCACTGTTCAATCCTGGGGAGTGCAAAGCCACAGTCGCTCAAGTCTCTGCAGTGGGTGGCTTGCCCACTGTTCAATCCTGGGGAGTGCAAAGCCACAGTCTCTCAAGTCTCTGCAGTGGGTGGCTTGCCCACTGTTCAATCCTGGGGAGTGCAAAGCCACAGTCTCTCAAGTCTCTACAGTGGGTGGGTTGCCCACTGTTTAATCCTGGGGAGTACACAGCCACAGTCTCACAAGTGGATGACAGTCTCCACTGGTTCTGGAGGGGGCATGGTGCCCAGAGTGCTTCATCCTGCTAGGGACAGAGGTAGTGGATGACAGTCTCCACTGGTTCTGGAGTGGGACTTTGTGCCCAGAGTGTTTCATCCTGCTAAGGACAGAGGTAGTGGATGTATCTCTCCACTGGTTCTGGAGGGGGCATGGTGCCCAAAGTGCTTCAACCTGCTAAGGACAGAGGTAGTGGATGGATCTCTACACTGGTTCTGGAGGGGGCATGGTGCCCAGAGTGCTTCATCCTGCTAAGGTCAGAGGTAGTGGATAACAGTCTCCACTGGTTCTGGAGGGGGCATGGTGCCCAGAGTGCTTCATCCTGCTAAGGACAGAGGTAGTGGATGACAGTCTCCACTGGTTCTGGAGGGGGCTTTTTGCCCAGAGTGCTTCATCCTGCTAAGGACAGAGGTAGTGGATGGATCTCTCCACTGGTTCTGGAGGGGGCATGGTGCCCAGAGTGCTTCATCCTGCTAAGGACAAAGGTAGTGGATGGATCTCTCCACCCGCTCATGGGCTAGCGGTGCTTGAGACGGCGGTGCCCTGTTCAGCGGTGCTTGAGATGGCGGTGCCCTGTTCAGCGGTGCTTGAGATGGCGGTGCCCTGTTCAGCGGTGCTTGAGATGGTGGTGCCCTGTTCAGCGGTGCTTGAGGCGGCGGTACCCTGTTCAGCGGTGCTTGAGATGGCGGTCTACATTGCAGGGTCTCAGCTGCTGCCGGTCCTTCAAGGCCCAGCGGGGCTTTTGCTGGCGGTCCTTCATGGCCCAGCGGGGCTTTTGCTGGCGGTCCTTCATGGCCCAGCAGGGCTTATGCTGGCGGTCCTTCATGGCCCAGTGGGGCTGGTGCTGGCGGTGGCCTCCTGGCCAGGTGGGCTGGCGGTGGCCTCTTGGGCAGCTGGGCTGGTGCTGGCGGTGGCCTCCTGGGCAGCTGGGCTGGTGCTGGTGGTGGCCTCCTGGGCTGCTGGGCTGGTGCTGGCGTTGGCCTCCTGGACAGTAGGGATGATGGCGGTCTTCTCCGCCGTGCTGCTCTTCCTAGACTTGCCGGGTTTCTTGTGGCCCTTCCCCACCTTGGAAGGTGTCACAGCTGACTCCACACTCCCACCTGTACCCCTGGGAGCAGCTTTGGTGGCTGGAGTCTTCCCCCTCTCCCACCGGGCACTGGCCAACTTCTGATGCGTCACAGGTGGGGGACTGTCTGTGCTGTGGCTCCGTGCCACACTGGCTGCCCTGGTGGCCGGTGCACTTCAGATTCCGGTGACTACAGGCACCACTGGTCCCGGAGATGTTGTGGCTGAGGTGCTAGTTCGGGACCTAGGAGACGGACGGGGTGGGGGAGGTGTGGGAAAGAGGTCAAGGTTGGACAGGAAAAGTTTTTGGGACACACTGGGATGGGTAGCTGGAGGGGGTTTGGGAGTGGAGGAAGAGGTGGTGGTAGTAGGAGGTGTACGTTTGGTGACTTTGGGTGAAGGTGCATGCGCTGGAGGCTGTCGTGAGGTGGATGACTGTTGGGTGGGTGGGTGCCTGAGTTTGTGTATCTTGGGAGGGGGCATCACAGACACACTGGGAGAGGACACAGGGGACGTGTGAATGGTAGTGGGGGTGGTGACTGCACGTGAGCGGGGTGTGGTGGTGGGTGTGCTGGAGAGGGACGTAGTGGCTGTAGAGGTGGTGCATGCAGGTGTGAGTGTAGACGAGACTGGGAGGGAGTGGGACACAGTGGAGGCAGTGGATGTTGGTGTGTCTGCATGTGTGTGATGCTTGCGTGAGTGCCTGTGGGATGTGTGGTGCTTATGTTTGCCTGAGCTTCCCTTGGGTGTTGAGGTGTGTGCATGTTGGTCTGTAGGTGTGCTTGGGATAGGCTGAGGTACAGGGGATTGGGTCGGGGTGGTGGAGGAAGTTGGAGGGGGGAGGCTAGAGATGGGGACAATGGCTGCCATCAGTGCTAAGGCCAGAGTCTGAAAAGCTCGCTGAAGGGCCGCCTGACCAGAATGAATGCCCTCCAGGAATGCATTGGTTTGTTGCAACTGCCTCTCTACACCCTGGATGGCATTCAAAATGGTAGACTGCCCAACAGTGAGGGACCTGAGGAGGTCAATGGCCTCCTCACTGAGGGCAGCAGGGGTGACTGGGGCAGGGCCTGAGGTGCCTGGGGCGAAGGTGATGCCCATGAGCGGGAACGGGGAAAAGGCTGAGGGGCTGCTGGAAGGGCGGTGCTGGTAGGGGGGGTTGCGGCTGTACCTGTAGATGCGGGGGGCACAGATGTTGCCACCACCACAAAGGAGCTTCCATCAGAGGACGAGTATGTGTCGCTGGTGTCAGCTCCTGTCCCCGCCGTGGAGCTCCCCTCGCCCTCCGTCCCACTGGTGAATTCAGACTCCGTAGTGTCGCCCTCCAGGGCCATGTGGGATGCAGCTCCCTCGTGCTCCGGTGCCACTGCTCCTCCACCTGATGATGCTAATGCACACAAGAACAGGGAGATCACAAGAAGGGTGGGGAAGACAGAAGAAAGACATTTTGAGTGCATGCATTACCGCTACCATTGGCGGACACGACAGACACCGAAGCCCCCTGCGCTACGCCGTGCTCTTGGGCTCCACTGTTCCATTCCTGGGAAATGGCCTACAAGGCTATGGACAGCATCTGCACACATAGATGACACAGGGGCATGGCTAGGTGTACTTGGCACTCTACAGAGGTGGGCTGGGGTGCCACATGGCCTGCCTTACGGAGGGGCCTTGCCTACGTAACTCGCCCTGGCCTAGGGAAACCAACATCCCACCTCCCCCACCCAGACCCCTCCACTGGTATAAGTACATGTCCTGCCTTTCATTTACATAGAACCCTGCAACATGGCTTACCTGGTTAGCCATAATGTGGTACAAGGGTTTATAAAGTAGCGCAATGCATGCATTGCGCCACTTTGTAAATATGGTGCCGGAAAAATGCCATTTTAGCGCTGCCTTAGCGTAAAAAGAAATGATGCTACGGTGGCACTAAGGTGGCTCTAGGGGCTATTAAATCTGCCCCGCAGTTCTTGCTCGGCAGGAAGCTTAACCTCCTGTTCTGCTCCAACTTTAGGAAGGTCAACTACTGCTGGCTGTGACTGCTGTCCACTTTGCTCTGTTTCCTTAAACAACTGGGTACTATTTTGTGAAAGTGACAAATCCAATTCAACATCACTGCTCGTCGGCGTAACCATGATTGCAGAGGATTTCTTAATGAGGGACATGGTCTTGGGCTTAGGTTGGAGTGGTGCTGTTGATACAGGAGTACTGCTACCAGGTTCCTCCATGGGGGCCCATGTGGCAGGCACACATCTCCCGAAAAAGGTTGCAGTTGGCACACCACTTTTGGAAAGCTGCTTCTTTTCACTGGCCCCTTTCTTCTGAGCAACTTTCTTTGGGGCCATCTTAAAGCTCTCAATGGGCAGTGGCACTAAGCTGCACAAGTGGAAGATTGGAGGACTGAAAGCACTGTACAGCCCTTTTTCTAGGCAGTACTGCTGGTGATGTGATGTCTCTTGCCTTGTGCACCTAAAAGCAACCAAGCAAGAAAACATGGTTTAGCTCTTTGCTTTATCTCCATTTGTTTTAAAGGAGATGTCTGTAGTAGTCAGAGAGACGAGAATGGGTAAATTGAATAATCCAAAAAAAACCTATGGGGGCAAGGTGGTCCACAGGAAATTTAATTATTATACACCTAAAGAAACTGAATGCTGTAGTGCAGCTGTGTGCCTATAGTGGATGGATGGATGAATGGCTCAAGGCAAAATGCAGAATTAGGCAAATAAAAAAAAAAAAAAAAAAAATTTAAATTAATGGCATAAAATAAAAATTCTAATAAAACAAAATAAAAAAAATAAAAAATAAAAAAAAATCTTTATTGTAAGTAATGGTATCCATACTTGTGTCAATATGTCCAGCTGAAGACGGTGCTCTAATCATCTTAATTAGAAATATTTGGCCTGGGCTGGCTTACAGCTGTTCCCACAGTGAGAAACTCTGTACAAATGAAAGCTCCAGATAGGAGGAATAGCTACCATTACTTGTAATCAAGATGAGGTCCTTGAATTCTCCATATTGTAACAACAACCATTCTCCAGGTCATTGTTTGTCTTGATGAGACCCTGGTACCCTCCTTTAGGGTCTAAACATCATCCAGAGTCTAATAAGACAGACCTCTCATGCTGTGTTTTGAATGAAGAAAAACTACTGTATTGATAAATTTATCAAAATTTCAAAAGGAGGCTGGGTTTATGAGATACACCAGACACTATATAAATCCCAGCAATTCCTTGATTGCTTTTTGAAGTGGTGTCTCCTTCACTTGGAATGCACTTTTCCTCACTGTTCTGCTTTGCAATGTCATTACACAAAGAATATCCTATGTTAAAGTAATGTTTTCTTGCAATAATAAAGGTTTGTGTTGTTACACGTTTCAATCCTGGTAGAAGTGGACCAAATCAGGATGCTTATTACAGACAAATTACTGTCTTCATTTAAAATTTGTGGGATGAGTAAGTCAGTAGCAAGATATTTTCTGCTATAATATAAAAAGAAATGTCAAAGTGAGTTTCACATGAATTTGTGCTTTGTTATAATTGTACCCAGGTTCACATGCTCATTCTGGGTTGTCTTAGGAAACCTAGGCCACATAGTATAATAATATTGCAAATGTTACAAACATGTAGAAAAGGTACTGAGCTCTGCAACAATTTCCCTTGAAAAAATATGATAATTAAATGAAATGCAAAATAAATAATCACCAGGCCCATACTGGCTTAAACTCCAGGCCACCCACCACTATAAAATGGAAAAATCTAATTAATTTACAGTGAAATACTGGTGCCTGCCCAAGCAAAAAAAACAACAACCTTGTACAATAGTTTTTTAACTTACTTGTGTAATTTCTCAAACACATAGGGCCCTATTTTGAGTTTGGTGGAAGTGAAAGTCCGTCCACCAAACTCCCAACAGGGTGGCTGCCTCCCACGCGGCAACCTCCCCATCAGAGTTATTGAGAGTTTCCTGCTAGGTTGGAGGGCGGAAACCTATGTTTTTGCCCACTGGCCTACCAGGAAAACAGTCTACAGCATTGTCTCCAGCTCGTGATAGAGCCATTGGCAATGCTGTAGTGTACACGGTGCACTAGCATCCTTGCAATGTTCAATGTCAGCAAAGCAGATGGTGCTGGCCAGGTGGTCCCTGCACTGCCCTTACCAAGTGCATGGGCAGTGCAGGGGCCCCCAGGGGTCCCCTCCACCCATTTTCTGCCAGACTTTTCATGGTGCTGCTGCCGCCATGACACCGCTGGCAGATAAGGGGGTCACAATACCCAGGGCAGGGACCACCACCATCCTCCAGACTGCCGGGTTCTGAGATCCTGGTGGAGCTGGCAGCTCCCTGGTGGTCCGACCAGCAGGATTGTAATGTGGTGGTCGGACCGCCACCTTAGCGGCAGTCCAGACGGCCACCACAAGTGTGGCAGTCTATAGACCGTCATACTTGTAATCATGCCCAAAGTCATTAAATCCAAAGGTATATCCAGGAGACAAAGAGAGTGATCCTTCTACCCCAAAATACAAGTGAAATGTGACCATTAGATGGACAAAGCACGAGGAGAAGGCTGCTGTACAGGAACAGGAAGTTGGAGGCCCTGGGGCACTTCCTTCCTGTTTGAAACAAAAAATGCTTCTCACACTAAAGAAAAACTAGAAGGGTCAGTTGGAGAAGGCAATTCACTGAAATCCTCTCTTTGACTAGATTTAAATGCATCTCTAGCGGAAAATCTGTTGCAGGTGCATTTGCACTCGCAGTACTTTTTTGGCTGCCGTCACAGCCGGAAGCAGCACAAGAGAATTCAAAGTATTATGCATGCAGCTGAAATCAGTGTAATTTGAATGCAAACTCTTGCATGCACAGTACCAAGCAGCGCAATGAGATGCAAAGTCTCCCAAGCACTCACTAGTGGCCCAAGAGTACAAGCAAGCACAAAAACCAAATCTCACATGCGCAAATGAGCTCTGTTTCTTTGGTCCTGAAGATGAAGGCTTTGTATGTGCAAACTTTGCACAAGAGATTCTAAAGTTTAACACAGAGAAACCAAATTGTGTTTGTATCTATTATTGACACACTCACTACAAAATCAAAACTCGCAATGTTGCATTCTAAAACAGGGAACAGCGATAAGTGGCAAGTGTTTGGTGTATATTTATTTGTGGAGGGACACTTAGATTTATCAACACAGCAAATTATATGTAAGTATTGCTATGATACATTAGAGGAAAACAAAATGCCAGCCAGAGCAATACATAACAATATAGAATTGGTGTCAATTCCAGAAGAACTTCGACCATTAAATATTTATGAATCAATTATCCTACAATGTATACACCCATTAGAAGCAGTAGTACATATGGAACTACAGGCTGTGAAACTACTGCCGACAGAACTACAGAAAGACCTTAAATGAAGAGTTGGATACTTACTTTTATATTTTAAATGGAATGTTGACACTGGGTGTACAGAGAGATATTGACAAACCATGTTTCCTTTTACGTTTCGGTGTGCCTACAAAAAATAAAAACATATGATACAAGTTAAAGAATGTTTATAAAGGTAAAAAAGCTGCATTACACCTCAAACAAAAAAAATATTTATTAAAAAAAAGAGTTGGAGATGTGAGTACTATGGAGGATGAAATGTTATCATCAAGTGGACAGATTGAAAAATTTGAGATATCCAAATCCGAAGAAATAGATGAACACTATAATATCCATCAACTCCATTCTAAGGAAGTTACTGGCAATGCTATTGACCTCTTTCAAATGAAACAAGCAAAGGAGCTCCATTAATTGTGAGAGAAAAGTTAAGAGGCTTGTTGTTTTCTACAAATATTTCCCACTGGAGGAAAAGGCTGGTATGGTGACTGTCCCAGCAGCTAAATACAGGTTTCACCAGTCTATTCCATACACATTCCATCTATTATTTGACAGTGAGTTGTCTGGACTATCATAAACTGTAAACCAAATAATGAAGGCAGGAGTTAATTAACAAAATTTCTCTGCAAGGGGATGCGTTGACACAGTTCAAGGAAAGGATGAAATGGAATGATGGAATATAATTTGAATAATTTGATGGCCAGCCAACGTGGGACCTATGAATATTGGTATCATCTTCATGGAGAACTGAAATGTATGTTGCAAAATGTAGGAGACTCAGTTGAGCAGAGTGTATGTGGGATGACATGAATATTTGAGACAAACTCAAACATTAAGGCCATCAATGTGACAAAAGCTGGAGAATGTTGTTCTTTGTATTCTGCTAATTTTTGTGCATATTTTAACTGCAGAATTCAAGTCATGCTATCTTTCATTTGCAACTAAACAAGTCCTCTTCTTGGCAAAGTTACTGATTTCTTTTGGCATAAAGATTACCAAGCAAGAGGTGCTCCTCATATTGACACTCTGTTATGGTTAAAAGATGCACTGAAATTAGGAACAGACAGTGAGGACGCTGTACTCTCTTTCATGCAACATTGTTTTGCCATTCAAAAAGATGTTGATGAAAAGGGCCTGAAACAGCAAGGTCTGCACTTTTAAACACGTAGGTGTGGCAAGTATTGTCATAAAAAATACATGGCTAAAGGAACATTTTACTCAAGGTGTTATTTTGGATTTTCAAGACCTGTAATTTTCAAAGGAGGAGTGAACAGTTTTTTGTCTGCAGTCAGACATACCTGACATAAAAATCACCAAAAAGTACATATAATCTAAGAAGAACAGGAGCGTAAAATACATTAATGACTGTAATCTTATGAGTCCCAAATTGTGGAATGCAAAAATGGATATACAATTTGTCGCAGACAACTCCATTGCTGTGGCTCATTATGTGACTTCCTACATTAAAAAATAAAAGAAGACAGAGGTGAAGGAGATGTGGAATGAGATTTCTGATGAAAAGTCCCTAACTAAGTAATTGTACAGCTGTAGTACGAAATTCTTTCACACAGAGAGATTGCTTCCTATGAATGTTGTGATCAGTTGAGCTCAGCCAGTTTGTACTCGAAGTCAAGAAAATTGTTTGGGTAAGTCTCAGCCTTGCAAGCATTCAAAATAGAGTGTTGAAGTTTTTGCAGTGTCTGCAGTCAGACATACCTGACACAAAAATCACCAAAAAGTACATATAATCTAAGAAGAACAGGAGCATCAAAGTACATTAATTACTGTAATCTTATGAGTCCCAAATTGTGGAATGCAAAAATGGATATACAATTTGTCACAGACAATTCCATTGCTGTGGCTCATTATGTGACTTCCTACATTAAAAAATAAAAGAAGACAGAGGTGAAGGAGATGTGGAATGAGATTTCTGATGAAAAGTCTCTAACTAAGTAATTGTACAGCTGTAGTATGAAATTCTTTCACACAGAGAGATAGCTTCCTATGAATGTTGTGATTGGTTGAGCTCAGCCAGTTTGTACTCGAAGTCAAGAAAATTGTTTGGGTAAGTCTCAGCCTTGCAAGCATGCAAAATAGAGTGTTGAAGTTTTTCAAGAAATTTAGTACCTAGCAGAGTACGACCCGGAAAGCACAGACATTGTGAAAACAAATATGTTGGAGACTTACTAGCCAAGAAGTCCCCATCTTGAAAAAGCGTGTCTTTATGAAATGCTTCTACACTATATAGAAATAATGTAACCAAAAACGTTAATGAAGGGAAATATGAAGTAGTTGGTTGCAATGGTTGTCTAGTATGACACAAAAATTAATCATACAAAACTTAGGGCATGATTTAGAGTTTGGCGGAAAGGTTACTCCATCACAAACATGACAGACATCCCATCCACTGCACTACAATTTCCATAGGATATAATGGAATCTAAATACGTGGGACGGGATATGAGTCATAATTGTGACAGAGTAACCCCATCCAGCAAATACTAAATCCGGCTCTTAGCTGCCAAACATCTGATAAAAGAGAGTTATTCTATTTGGCACTTCTACAACTGTTCAAGCCATAGTGTTCTAAATCGGAGCTACTTGGAGACCTTGACTGCTACAAAGATTCTTTGAATGCTGCGAAAGACAGCATTCAGTGTTCAGTCTTTACACATGAAAATGTTAAATGATGAGACTGAACAGGAGGAAACAATTGCTGCTGATATAGCAAATGGAGAGTTAAAAGCAGCTAAAGTTCAGGACCTCTAAGTCAAACTTGGATAACCTATTTTTAAAACTGAAGCTGCCAGCCATGAATGAGGTGGAGATTGCAATGCAAGAAAGAAGACAAGAAAGTGTTAGAGCAGTTAGTTGCACAACTGAATGTAGGGCAAAAGGAATATATGTTGTGTTTAAAAAGGAAACAGATCATGGATTCCATCCTGAGAAGAAAGGATATAAATGCACATCATTAAAGCCAATACTAACGTATGTCAGAAGTTAATCTGGTACTGGAAAAAAACGTTTTTTATTGAAGTTCTCACTTCTTATTTACAGAAGACTACAGACCCAAATTTGTCATGTGTAGTAACAGCACTAACGGGATTAGCTGCACACAACAATAAAGGAATTACTTTTCATCAATTAGTTATGTTACCTGTAGAGCATGACAAAAAACTGGAGTAGTAAATGATAGCCGGTGAAGCATGTCATGAAGTTTCAAAAATACTGAAGAAATTTAAACTTTCAATCATTGATGACGTCTCAAAACCATGCTTGCCTTCGTACACTTTAGACTGCAACAGATTTTAAAAACAGACTATGATGTGCTGGAGGAAAGCACTTAAGCCCTCAGTACAACTTCGGAAGTCTTACAAAAAGACTGTAAGATGCAGGCGCCACTATACCGCTAGTGTTGGCGGTATTTGTGGCTCCCTATTATGACAGCGTTTCCATCCACTAGCCCAGTGGAAAAGTCACATTAACATTGCAGCCGGCTCATAATAGAGCCGGCGGCAATGTTGATGTGCAGCGGGTGCGCGCATTTCGGGCAGTGAAATGCGTGATGGGGCTGTGCCTGGGCGCACCTGCACTGCCCAAGTCAAGTGCATGGGCAGTGCAGGGGCCCCCAGGGGCACCCGAGTCCCCTACCCTCAGCCTTTCCATGGCGGTGTTTACCGCCATGGATAGGCTGGTGGTTGGGTACTCATAATCATCAGGGCAGCAGTGCTTGCACCGCTGCCCTGGGGATTATGATTGCCTGTCAGACGCCTGGCGAACAGTTGCAGGGGCCGGTGGTATGTCCGTGGCTTATGCACCACAGTCATTACACTGCTGGTACACCGCCAGCCTGTTGACGGTGTTACCATGGTGTACCGCCGGCCACCAGGGCCGTAATGAGTCCCTTAATTCTGTTTGGGGATCTATTACAACTTACCTCCATCAAAGGACAGCCTGTGTGCAATAACATTTCTCCATGATAAAACTTGGAAATCCTGGGAAGTATTGGAAATGTAAGCATTTGCGTAAACTTCTAATACAAAGAGATTCTTAGGAATATGTGTCAAGCGTCTAACGTCGAATACTGAAATATTCGGAAAAAGATTAGAATAGGAGTTCTCACAAAAGACAGGAAACGTTGCTTAGAAAGTTGACTTATAAAGGAACTAATTCGTACAAACAAGACACCAGCACAACTAATGTTTAATATCATTGAAGGAAGGAAATCCATTGTTTGGCTAATGTCTACACTTCAGGAGTATTCCTGTTTTAATGAAAAAATACTAAAACTGAAAAAAGAATACATTTCGAACTTACAGCAATCACCAAAATGTAACACCAGTGTGTGATAGTACTCATAAGTGAAAAACTACAAGCAAAATTGGATTCATAGGAGAAATCTGTTTCCAGTACTGCAGGATTAGAAAAGTGTTTATGTGTTTGCAAAAAGCATAGAGTAATTTTGAAGTGGAATTTAAATGTTGAGCAGTAATAGATTTTATTTTGTTTCTTAACAGTAATGAGGTTGAATACCTAGTGATACAATTTGATCAGGTTGATGGCGTAAAACAGATTGGAAGGTTTGTTGCACATTTCTTGCTTGTGAAAGACTTGTATGTTTGGAGGAAGCAGTTCACAGTTTCTCTCCATATGCAGTGACTATTCATAAATCTCAAGGTTTAAGTATAGATGCAGCATTCATTAATATTGGTACTACGGTCTTTAAAGAAGGTATTCCTTATCGTGAGTTAGAACATTGCCTGGTTTGTATCCTGTTGACTTTGATAATAGTAAAGTAATTGCAGATTCAAGTTGTGTCAAAGAATACAATTGATTAGGAAGTGTTTATGCTCCTCATTTAGGACAGTATCCACGTTATGAAAAACTTATCTGCCCGAAGCGAAAGCATTCAAAGGATCATAGCGATGTTGTTGAGAAGAAGTGAAAGACAACAAGGAACTTGTTAAGAAAAACAACTGACAATGATAGAGATATTGTTGGTTACCAGTTGTCAAACCCCTCTGGTGTCAATTGCTATTTCAATGTCATTCTCTATGCACTGTTCACTTTACTCCATGTTGTTCATGCAATTGAACAGAGAAAAGACAAGAAATTGTGTGCTGCACTCCTTACTTTGTCAGAACGTCAGTGCAGTAGTAGGAGTAAAACACATTGTGCATCTCACATTCAAGACCTTGTAGACATGTGCGCTGGATCTTTACATTTTACCCAAAACATTCAAAAAGATGCACAAGAATTTCTAATGGTAATCGTTGGTAATCATTGGTATTTTAAATAAAGAGGCAATACATATTGACAACCTATTTGGACTTAGCTACTCATGGAGCCACGAGTGTTGAAAATTGCTCTTCTAAGTCAACCACAGAGATAGATTCAGAGCAAATATAAAGCTACTAGATTGCAAAACTGTCAATTTTGACAGGTTGTTCAGGGAAGCTGTACTGAACAACAACTTCAGAAATTGTCAGTCAGATCTTCTATCAAATTTGCATAAATGAAAAAGTGGCAAATATCTTATTTTGATGCTACAGCCATGTACAGCAGATACAAGTAAATTGGAAATACAAATTGCGAATTTTAAAGCAGGACAAATATCAATTCCAGGAAAAACATATACCACTCTGGCTATTATTTTTCATGAAAGAGTTAATATTATATCTGAACACTATAGCATCTTTTTAAAAACTGCAACTGGACAGACAGAATGTAACACCAGCAACCTCATGTTAAAAAAAAATGCTTTTTGAGCTACCAGATTCTTATCCTCTGCTTCTTGAAACTAAGTTCTAAGGAGAATTAAAATTGAAAAACTGAAACATTATAGTTGTGGCATTTGTATTAGGACAACTTATGATATCCTACGGCCTACCAAGGCTGATGAAATTATAAAACAGTTAACAGACTTCTGTGCAGTTAATCCTAGAACAATACAGAGCAGATGGTACTAAATTGAAAATGGAAATGACAAAGAATAAAGCAGAAGAAACACTTATTTCTGCATAAACAAATACTACTTAGGTTGTCATCTTTCATAAAGGAGTTTACATTACATTTGGATACTGTAATCTGTATTTAAAAACTTAAGACCACCAAACTCACTGTGGTGGTCGGACCATCGCACCAGTTACTGTCACCTGGGGAAGCCGGCATTGCTACCGCATGCAAGGAGCTGTTGCATGCAAGAGCATTCATTTCATTTGTTTCTCTGGTTGCATGATAGCAGGCAGGGAAAGAGACGAAACCTCCACTTTCAGCAAGCTGTGGCATTTTTTAAGAAGAGTTATGTTTGCTTTTACCTGCTGGGAGATGTCAGCTCCTGCCAAGCAAAAGCAAATAACTACCTTCCGAGGGTGGGCACATTAGGAGATAGTAGGAGCCGGCCCTGGGGGTGATGGTCCCAGGGACATGTATGGCTCTATGAGGGGGACCTCTGTCTTTTCAAATTGGCCCTGGAGAGATGGTGGTGACCCGGGGTCTGTGATGGACCTTCTTCCTAAATGTATTTGTAGATGCGGTGAGGTGGCGATCCCCGGAGCTGCAGACTCACCTACAGTTTTTTAAGCAGTTTCCCAGGGAGGAGATGGCCCTCGGGGTTCACAGCCCCCCTACATATTCATAACACATTGACCTGGGGAGGTGAAAGTCCCCAAGATCAGGGGGGTGGTGGTCCCTTAGATGCAGGGGGGTCATGCACCCCCACATTTTTTATAAACATACCCTCGTGAACGTGGTGATTCCCGGGGCAAGGGGCCCATGATTTTATTTTAAAACTAGACTCGGAGAGACAGTGGCACCCGGGGTGCAAGAGGCCCGTGCAACATCCAGTACTTTGTAAAAAAAAAGCCCTGGGGAGGTTGTCACCCCCCAGGGCCTAGAGAGATCCAAGCAGCCCCCCCACATCTATACTTGCTTTTTGCCCAAGGGGGTGGTGGTCCCTGGGGATTTTCAAAGCCCTAGGATGGGGCCCTATGTGCCCCTTCTTCATATTTATGCAATGATCCAGGGACATGGGTCACCTGGGAGCAATATTAAAAACAAGTGTGAGAGCCCTCACTTATGTTTTTCTTCAAAGCATGACAACATTCACAACTATTGGCAAATTTTGCAGTGAATGTTAAAAAAATGCTTACTGGCAATATTACCTACTTGCTCTTGCCAGTAGGTTGTTATAGTTAGGACATAGTTGTCACTTACCTGATATTTGCCTACATTTTTATTGTAATAGCCTGTGTGGGAATGGCAATGCATGGTAAAGGCAAAGCATGGTAAAAGCTGCATGGTACTGGTAATGTGTGGTAATGACTGCGGTGTAAACGTTGTTTCCCCTAACCAGAATTTTAAAAACTCCCTCTTTTATTCCTCCTCTCAGGCATTATGGAACTGGCCACCTCCTGTGTTCGGTCCCAACTAATGATGTCACATCTAAAAACAAGCATTTGCAATGCAACAGGTCTCACATATGCTTGAGTTAGAGCTATTAGCATTGTAAACTCCTAACCAGTCTTTTTTTGCCACACAAATTACAAGAAAAAAAACACAGCACAATTGTGCTATGTAAAATGCAGCGCAATGGCGCAGAAATTGAAAATGAAAAAAATCTGAGCACAATTGTGCTATATAACCCCAGCGCAAGGAAAATAAAAAGATAAAGTAGTCCAGAACCAGAGTCAAATGGTTTCAAATGGTTTCAGTAGTTTACCGGTGCTTTGAAGGTGGGCTAAACACCGGAAAAGCATGATGTATGCATGCCTTTCACAAATGAAAGCAAGCAGATTTTAAAAGGCAAGCCCACGAACCAATGAAAGTGACTGACGTGACATGGGAGTGGCTAGAAGCCCAAAGAGAGATTACAGCATGGAACGGAGCGCTTTGCGCTCGCCCATAATACGTAAAGAGAACAGTGAATGAAAACATAGATTTAAAGCATTGGACAGAATTCACCAAAAAAAGTTTCAATTTCTGCTTAACACATAGCTATGATGGAAAGTCAGACTAACTTTGATAAGATAACTACTCAAATCTTTGTTGGAACCTTTTTAAAAGACTTCGCAAATAGAAGTGGTTCTAGGAATGCAAGATATTAAAATAGAGATTGTCATAGTACTAAGGTGAATTAAACTGCTGAATGTATGTTATGCTACACAGTCTGAGTCAATTAGAGTTAATTGCTGTACTCATAGTAACAATGGACTTGGCATTCCAGGAGCTTCAAAATCAGAAGTCTCATACAGACCCACATCCAGAGGGAGTATCTGGGATCCTTTTATACATATACAAAGGACTCAAAGAAGAGATCTTAACCTCAGAACTACAGATGTCTTTCACAAGACTGAGAATGTTGATTTCAGATAGGGTTTCAGTGGGATTTAGAGAAACTCACAAGTTGGTGAGAACAAGGGAAAAGCATAGCATTCTTATGGTAATTATGTCCTGACAAGAACTTTCAGAAAACATGAGATGATGTCTCAACCAACACCCTCTTCCCTAGTTCCGACCAATCTCCCACAATGTTACAAGCAACTACAAGTAGGAAAGGTTGAGTTGAGTCCATATTGTCTCTGCAAAGCTATGGTGTGGCTCACAAGGTAAGGCCTGCATTATTTCTACCTGACACCAGGGCCTCTGAGAGACACATGCCCTCTGACCCATTATATTATTACAAGGCTCTGGGGGATGCGGTCCCCAGAGCCTTCTAGAGACTTCGGGAAGGAGGCTGCATGTTCACCCTCTCCTTAAAATAAAATAATAAAGCACTGTCCTTTGGGCCCTGGCTCACCTAGAGTCTTTTCCTGCTAAAGTCAGGAGACCGACATTTTTTTATTTTGAGCTGCTGATCCTTCAGAGACACCCACCACCAGGTCTAGAGGGGCAGTGTTACCTTATCCTGCCCCCTCCTACCCACCTCATATTTTTACTTTTTTTCCAGGACAATGGACTTAGGGGGTCATTCCAAGCCTGGCAGTCTTGAGACAGCCAGTCTTGGGGTGACCATCAGACCACCATGGTAGTGTTGGTCCAATCTGCCACATTCTGACTCCGGCCGAAATGCCCCGGCCAAACCGCTGACACTGCCAGGCTACAGTCAGCCTCCAGCCTGGTGGTCCCGGCAGTTGTAATCCAGATTACGAATCCCATTCTGCCAGCCTTTCCATGGTGGTTTACACCGCTGTGGAAAAGCTGGAGGAATGAGTGTGCTGGAGGCACCCTGGGGCCCCTGCACTGCCCATGCACTTGTGCATAGCCCCGCTGCGCATTATGGACAGTGAAATGTGCGACGGGTGCTGCTGCACCCACTGCACTGCCACATTAATGCCTGCTCAAATCCAAGCTGGTGTCAATGTTAAGGCCCTCTTCACTGCAGGGCAGAAACACTGTCATATTAGGGCCAGCGGTGTCCTGACGGCACTAGCGGTCAGGTGGTAGGTTGAGTTTGGCGGGTGGCCTCTGCCACCCGTCAAACTCATAATGACACCCTCAGTCCCAAGTCCAAAAATGATCCAGTCAGATCTTTGTTGTGGGGCAACCAATCAGATCTTATCCCAAGATCTGTTTGCTCTGTGGATCGTTGTGCAGTATGAAATGTGAAGCGGTGTGAAACATAGAATTTCTGTGACTTAATTTCTCTACAACTACTGAATGGTGCACAGCAAATCACAAAAATCATACTTTCTGGACCATAGATCTAGCATTCTGCCAAATTTTGTGTAATTCCATTCTGTGAACCTGTCTATAGGTGTGTCTGTTTCCCATAGAAAACCCTGCTTTGGGACCATCCCCCTTTGCTCCGCCCCTGCTTGACAGATCACCACAAAACTTTCCAGTTAGGAGCCGAGGTGGAAGAAAGTGTTTTGGGGAATCGTTAAATGGCACTAAAGTGATAAGCAAAATGAAAAAGTGCTTTTCCTACGGAAACATGGCCCTAACTATAACTACCTGAAGGCAACTGCCACTGGGTAATATGTGCATATATGTATGTGTGTGTGTGTGTATATATGTATAACTTAGTAACTTATTATACATTATGTTTAGTAAATAAACATATATTTATATTACACAGTGGCATGATAGTTAGGTCAAAATTTCCATAGGAAAAAAGTTTTTGTCTCTCTAATAACTTTGGCACTCTTTGATGACTCTGCACACAACTTTCCAAAGAAGTCCATACATCTCAGCACCTTCTTTCAAAGATTTGTAGTGATCTGGAAGAAGAAAACAAGAGAGTTCGAAAACATTGAATTCCAATGTTAATTCCAGTAGGACATTTTAGGAATTAATACAGAAAAAATGGCTGAGTGGAATTGCACCACCTTTAGCAGAAAGGTAGAATTTTTTTTTCATTATTTGGTGTAAATCTGTTCAGTTGTTTTAAGAAATTAAGCCCATATTTATACTTTTTTAGCTCCGCATTTGCGTCATTTTTTGACGCAGAAGCAGCGCAAACTACCAAAATACAATTGTATTTTGGAAGTTTGTGCCGCTTTTGCGTCAAAAAGTGACGCAAATGCGGCACTAAAAAAGTGTAAATATGGGCCTTAGTGTTTAAAGTGGTAGTTGTCCTATTTATGATAGAGTTAAACAGAAAGGTATATCTGGAAGGCTGGTCCAAAGGGAGTTCTGCAATACTGAATATTAACTAAATAGGGCCCTCTGATTTTTTTGAGGGAGCCTTTCCTCCCATCAGCCTTTCCAGGTTTTGAGGGCTGGCCTTGTTGCAATAAGAGATAGGATTGACTGGCTGCAAATTATATAAAAATGATGCACACACCATTGCAGTATTCGGTGATAAAGTCTCCATGTTCTGAAGTAAAAGAAAAACAAAAAGATATACAGGGGCAGAGGAGAGAAACCATGTCCTGCTGGCACTGGTGGGGAGAAACAAAAGAATCCGCAAACTCAAAAAATAAAAATAAACATTTTATTTTATCAGGTTCCATGATATTTCTGTTGAACGCAGCCTGGCCCTCCCATGAAGTACCTCAGAACTCCCATGCTATTGACATTTAAACTTCACCCCGTGGTGCTGCTGGATCAAGCAAGCTTCATTGATTAAAGCTTTCACAGTCCCTGAGATAGCATGGATATGAATCTGCCAGATTATTGTGCTAGTGTACAAAATTGTAAAAAAATAATAAATAAAATGTGGAATAGAGATGGACAAGAGTATTGGCCTCTCCAGAGGGTTGGGTGCTGGGTCTAAGCACATTGTGGAGAAGCTTCAGCACTGATACCACAGGAGTACCACAGTACAGCAAACAAAATGTGGAAATAATAATAATTAAATAATGGTTGGGAGTCTGTGGGGGGCTGGTGTGCCAGGCCTCTTGAGGAGCTAGGCACTGCAGACAAAGACCCAACTCACATGGCCAAAGGTTGTGCACAGTGGGGTGTTGGCTGTCTACAGCGATGTGTTGGCCATCCACAGAGGGTTGGCAGCATGGCGTGGCTGAGGATCAAGCCCTGCTGCCGACCCTCTACTGCACACAGCTGGAAGCTGTATGCAGCTGGGGATTTGGTTCCTGTCGGGGTTAGGTGCAGGGCCTCTTCAGAATGCTGGCTGTGTGACCAACAACCCTCTTTGCCTGGCCCAAGTTGTGAGCAGTGAGTAGGCTAAAAATACTTTTAAAAAACTATAATTCTCTGGAAAAAAAATTAAGGATAAAGTGATGTTATAGTTAGGCCTGCTAATAAAATCATACTTTCTGTTAAAAAGCTTCTGAAATCAACTGAAAACAACAATGTTAAACTCAAGTTCTAACTAGCTATGCTAATGAGATCTTAGCTGTTTAAAAAGCTTAGCTATTCACTGAAAAAAAACACAGATGACTTTGGCATTATAGTCATGTATTGAAATTACACAAAAACTAACATTTAAAAAATAAAAATATATTTAAGTCCTCCATTAAAGGTACACCATCTGCCTCCTTCACACACTGTTTAAACCTCACATAGTACATCAATCATGACGTATTAAGTAATATAATTTTACAATTGATGGCATCACTTATGATAGTTCAAATAACTTAATGGATGACATCATTGTTGACATCGCTGTTGACATCATCCAACCTACTACTCCTCAAATTTGTCTATAAATCACTAAGGGGGTCATTACAACATTGGCGGTAAATGCCGCTTACTGCCGTGCAGAAGACCGCCAACACACCGCCGTGGAATTCCGCCACAGCTATTACGACCCACAGCTCAGAATCCGCCAAAATCTAGACACCCACACAAGTCCACCACACCAAAGGTCAGTGATAAACTGGCGATAAAAAAACTGACACCGTCACGCCAACAGGAGTACGCCCACGCTATCACGACCCATGAATCCACACAGCGGTCTTTCAACCGCGGTATTCCATTGGCGGTACACACCGCCGCACTCAAAATACACACACATTTACAAAACACAACCACATTGGACAAATCGAAATACACACACCTGATACACATACACACACCACTCCCACACACCCAATACAATATAAAACACACACCCACATTACCCACAAACCCTTACGACCACAATTGCGACTGAAAGCCAGAGAGAGACACCACCATCTACAAACTAGCATCCACAGGCACTCAACACCATCACTCACACAACATCCACGCACAAAACACCACACACCCCTAAACATCACCCCACACATTAAAACACACACCATCCCACACATCACCCACACCACCCCATGGCACCGCAAAGACACCCTAGGTTTTCTGAGGAGGCGCTCAGGGTCAAGGTGGAGGAAATCATCCGGGTAGAGCCACAGCTATTTGGAGCACAGGTGTAGCACACCACCATAGCTAGGAAGATGGAGCTATGGCGCAGAATCGTGGACAGGGTCAACGCAGCGGGACAGCACCCAAGAACATGGGATGACATCAGGAAGAGGTGGAACGACCTACAGGGGAAGGTACATTCCGTGGTCTCAAGACACCAGATTGCAGTTCAGAGGACTGGCGGTGGACCCCCACCTCCTCCCCAGAACTAACAACATGGGAGGAGCATGTCTTGGCTATACTGCATCCTGAGGGCCTTGCAGGAGTAGCTGGAGGAATGGACTCTGGTCAGGCAAAGCTTTCACTACTTCATCCCCCACCCTACCTGCATGCTATCACATAACCCCTCCCTCGCCCTCACCCCATCACTCCAACTCCTCACATATGTCCCACTATCACAAGCCACACATCCCAACACCAAGCTCTGCATGCACCAACAGAGCATGGACACCCATCACCAATGCATGGCCACTGCACATACCCACACACAACCCTAAACATTTAGCACACAAGGTCCTACACAAGAATGTAAGCACTGGGGTACAGGCCCATTGCACACCATGGCACACACAGATGCAATAATCATGCCTTTACACCCCTGCAGGATCCATACCCAACGTCACCGGACAGGAGGTTCCAGACATGTCCACTCCACCCACAGAAGAGGCCCACAGTGATGACAGCAGCTCTGTCCAACTGGATCTAGATGACCAGCCTGGCCCATCTGGGACCTCAGGACAGTCGGTTCCCTCACACTGGCACAAACCACAACAGAGCCTCCCCCCTCTGGAAACACCAGCACAGCACCCACCCAGCGGGCCCATCCCTCTGTCCCCAGGACACGTCAAGCAGCAATGTGTCCACCACTACAGGGAACCCAGGCTAACCCACCACCCCAACAACACCAGGGACCTGGGGGAAGTGGCAGTGGACACGCGGTTCAGGGGACAGAGGCCCAGGAACACAGGGGAACTGGGAGGGCTGCTGTGCGACAGGGGGAGGACAGGCCCAGGGAACCCACTCTCCACGAGGCCCTCTCCAACATCATGGGAGCCTACCACCATTCCCAGGAGACGATGGCAATGGTACTGGCCATGTTTCAGGAGACCCAGCGGCTGCAGGAGGAACAGTATTAGGGGTTCGGGGAGGAACACAAATCCATCAATACCACCCTGGGCACCATTGTATGGGTGCTGAAGGAACTTGTCAACACCAGGAGGGACACTGTGGCACAACAAGGGGTCCCTGACACTAGCCTGGAAGATGAACTGCCCACCACTCCCGCCGGCGCTAGTGGACAGGAGGCACCACCACAGGACCACAACACCAGCACCCCACCCCCTGCAGATGAAGAACCACCCCGCAAACGGTCCCTGAGATCTAGGACAAAGACATAGAACAATGCCAAGACCCCCGCCAAAAAATGAGACCACCCTGATTGTCATCCTTCTGACCCACTTTGTCACCCTGTCCTTAAACTGCCCCAGCTCCACGTCCTATGCCCCTTTGGACAATGCACCTGTGAGACTAATAGACTGGACTCTGCCATGGACATTCCTCCACCATCACCTCTGACCATTTTACAACCTCCTCCACTATTTAGCACTTAAATAAACACCCTTAAATCACAAATCTATATGGAGTCAGTCAGTGCTTTCGAAAATGTGTATTTGCAATAACTGTGGAAAACTGCTATATCCATTGTATTGTCAACATACCTATGTCACACAGCTCTAGTCCATGAGGAAACAAAGCAGATGTCACACAATGGGACCCACATCTGTGAAATTGAAAGAGAAAGTGACAACTCAGGGTCCATACACTGGGTGAAAGTGACAGACAGATGAGAGGTAGAACAAGGGTATCAGATGTAGCAGGCAGTGATGTCTTCTTACCTGTGTCTCACTGGAAGTATTGATGAATCACTGTGTTTCTGTTCTCGATATCCTCTTCTTCTGCTTCTTCTGCTTCCTCGTCTTCACTGTCCACAGGCTCCACAGCTGCCACAACACCTCCATCTGGACCATCCTCCTGCAGAAAAGGCACCTGTCGTCGCAAAGCCAAGTTGTGAAGCATACAGCAGGCCACGACGATCTGGCACATCTTCTTTGGTGAGTAGAATAGGGAACCACCTGTCATATGGAGGCACCAGAACCTGGCCTTCAGGAGGCCAAAGGTCAGCTCTATAATCCTCCTAGTTCACCCATGGGCCTCATTGTAGCATTCCTCTGCCCTTATCCTGGGATTCCTCACTGGGGTCAGTAGCCATGACAGGTTGGGGTAACCAGAGTCACCTGTAAATGTCGAGGGACAACTGTTTGACACACACTAACACTTAGGGATATACCCAGACACCTAGTCACACTGTATAGGGTCCATGTCCTCACCTAATAGCCACACACGGAGCCTCTTAGGTTGCCCCATCACATAAGGGATGCTGCTATTCCTCAGAATGTAAGCGTCATGCACAGGGCCAGGAAACTTGTCATTCACATGGGAGATGTACTGGTTGGCCAAACACATCATCTGCACATTCATTGAATGGTAATTCTTCTGGTTTCTGTACACCTGTTCACTCCTGCGAGGGGGGGACCAATGCCACATGTGTCCCATCGATGGCACTAATGATGTTGGGAATATGTCCCAGGGCATAGAAGTCACCTTTCACTGTAGGCAAATCCTCCACCTGAGGGAAAACGATGTAGCTGCGCATGTGTTTTAGCAGGGCAGACAACACTCTGGACAACACGTTTGAGAACGTAGGCTGGGACATCCCTGATGCTATGGCCACTGTAGTTTGAAAAGACCCACTTGCCAGGAAATGGAGTACTGACAGGACCTGCACTAGAGGGGGGATTCCTGTGGGATGGCGGATAGCTGACATCCATCAGGTATGGCTCCAACTGGGCACATGGATTGTGGCACAGTCCAGTCTGTATGTGACAATTACATGTCGCTCCTCCATTGTCGACAGGTACACCAGTGGTCTGTACACCGGAGGATGCCGCCATCTCCTCACCTGCCCCAGCTGACGTGCTCTATGGAGGAGAACAGCGAGCAGAGAGTCAGCCAACACTGAGGTACGAAAACACAACTTTATTCCACATTTATTTAAATCCGCTATGTGCCTGTATTAGTGTTATGCAAGGCCTAGATATGTGTGATGCATTTAAAATTAATGCCATGTGGCACCCTGAAATGGCGGCTGCCTGACCTGTAATGTGGGACAAGGGGATATGAGGTAACTGCACTGGCGTTGTACACCGTCGCGGTAGGTGGTCGAGGACCGCGGCGCAATCCTGCATTGGTTAACATTGGACCCTATGGGTCCCAGGAGCCAATTACGATGTACGCTGGTGGTGACGGTAGGCACCGCCGTGGACTTGTCTGCCATTTTCTCTCTGTTCACTCGCTTGATACCTGATCTTCGACAGGAGAGGACCTACACTGCAAGTGCTGCTGTGACCTCAGTCTGGAAGAGACAATGGCTTGTGTGTCTGGGGAAAAGGACCCCGCCTTCAGCACGGAGGAGTTGGAGAAACTAGTGGATGGGGTCCTCCCCCAGTACACGCTACTCTACGGTACTCCAGACAAACAGGTAAGTACACTGTGAGCATGCTGAATGGGCAATGCCTGTGTGGAGTGGTGTGGATGGAAGATAGGGGAGGAGAATAAGGCATGCATGAAACAACGGTGAATGCATGTGCGTCATGGCAAGGTTAGGGATGCAGGCCAATGACTGTGACGGTGCGGACGGTTATATCTTCTCCTTTTCCCCTGTACTATTCCTGTACGTCAGCGCCCACCAGAAGAAGGATATTTGGCGTGCCATCACCAAGGAAGTCCGGATCCTGGAGGTCCAGCACAGAGGGAGCACCCACTGCCAGAAAAGATGGGAGGACATTCCTCAGCTGGGGATGGCCTCCCAATATGGAAGGGGTGCCCGTCACACTATGACCCCCCTGATGTTCCGGATCCTGGTGGTGGCGTATCCGTAGTTGGATGGGCGCTTGAGGGCATCACAGCAGCCACAAGGGGGTGAGTACACTCTAATTCAGCTGATTCTGCGTGCATTGGAGGTGTCTGGGTGGGGGAGGTGGGCTGTAGGTTCCCCTAGGTCAGGGCGAGTTTAGTAGGCAAGGTCCCATCGTAAAGCAGGCAATGTGGCACCCCACCCCACCTGTGTTCAGAGCCAACTACACCTATTCAGGCTCTTGTGACTTCCATGTGTGCAGCAATCGGGCATATGCCTTGTAACCCATGTCCCTGTGATTAATTAGGGAACTCAAAGTGCACGGCGTAGTGCAGGGGGCTTCTGTGTCTGTAGTGTCCGCCAACGATAGCGCTATTGCATGCACTCAACATGTCTTTCTTCTGTCTTCCCCCCCTTTTTGTGGTCTCCCTGTTCTTGTGTGCATTAGCATCATCAGGCGGAGGAGCAGTGGCACCGGAGCAGGAGGGAGCTGCATCCCACATGTCCCTGGAGGGTGAGACAATGGAGTCTGAAGTCACCAGTGGGACGGAGGGCGAGGGGAGCTCCACGGTGGGGACTGGAGCTGAGACCAGCGACACAGACTCCTCCTCTGATGGGAGCTCCCTTGCTGTGGCGGGCCCCTCTGTGCCCCCGCATCTACAGGTACAGCCGCCACCCCCCTACCAGCACTGCCCTTCCAGAAGCCCCTCAGCGTGTGCCCCGTGGCTGCTCACCCAGGTGGGTGGGCATCTCCTTTGCCCCAGGCACCTCAGCCCCTGCCCCTGTCAGCCCTGCTGTCCTAAGTGAGGAGGCCATTGACCTCCTCAGGTCTTACAGTGTTGGGCAGTCTACCCTTTTGAATGCCATCCAGGGTGTAGAGAGGCAGTTGCAACAGACCAATGCATACCTGGAGGGCATTCATTCTGGTCAGGCAGCCCAATAGAGAGCTTTTCAGACTCTGGCCTCAGCACTGATGGCAGCCATTGTCCCAGTGTCCAGCCTCCCCCCTCCAACTTCCTCCACCCAGACCCAAACACCTGTACCTCAGCCTATCCCAAGCACACCCTCAGACCAGCATTCACACACCTCAACACACAAGGGAAGCTCTGGCAAACATAAGCACCACACATCCCACAGGCACTCAAACAAGCTTCATACCCATGCAGACATACCAACATCCACTGCCTCCACTGTGTCCCCCTCCTCCTCGTCTCCCTCCTCTCTCCCTGTCTCGTCTCCACTCACACCTGCATGCACTACATCTTCAGCCACTACGTCCATCACCAGCACACCCATCACCAGACCCCCTCACGTGCACTCACCACCCCCACTACCATTCACACATCCTCTGTGTCCTCTCCCTGTGTGTCTGTGAGCCCACCTCCCAAGGTACACAGACGGAGCCACACACCCACCCAACAGCCATCCACCTCACGACAGCCTCCAGCCCATGCACCTTCACCCAAAGTCAGCAAACATACATCTCCTACAACCACTACCTCTTCCTTCACTCCCAAACCCCCTCCATCTACCCGTCCCAGTGTGTCCCAAAAACTTTTCCTGTCCAACCTTGACCTCTTCCTCTCACCTCCCCCATCCCTAGGTGGGCCCTAGGGGACCCCTTCCATCCCCTAGGGCCCGCCTTTCCAGGTCCCAACCCAGCACCTCAGTCACCACATCAGCGGGAACAGTGGTGCCAGCAGTAACCGGCTTCTGGAGTGCGCCAAGCAGCAGTGCAGCCAGTGTGCAAAGGAGCCAGACCACGGACAGTCCCCCACCTCAGAAGCATAAAAAGTTTGCCACTGTCTGGCGGGAGAAACGCAAAACAGCTGCCACCAAAGGCTCTTCCAGGAGTACAGTTGGGAGTGGGAAGACAGCTGCGCCACCATCCAAGGTGGGGAAGGGGCACAGAAAGAAAGGCAAGTTGCCGCAAACCTGCACGGCGGACAAGACCGCCACCAGCACCGCTGCCAAGGACACCGCCATCACAAGCACCGCTGCCAAGGACACCTCCGCCACCAGCACCGCTGCCAAGGACACCGCCGCCACCAACACCGCTGCCAAGGACACCGCCGCCACAAGCACCGATTCACAGGACACCGCCACCACCAGCACCGCTGCCAAGTACACCGCAGCCACAAGCACCTCTGCCAAGGACACCGCCGCCACAAGCACCACTTCACAGGACACTGCCGCCACCAGCACCGCTGCCAAGGACACCACCGCCACAAGCACTTCTGCCAAGGACACCGCCACCACAAGCACCGCTTCACAGAACACCCCCACCACAAGCACCACTGCCAAGGACACCACCGCTACAAGCACCGCAGGCCAATGAGCGCCGAAAGCTCGGACACTACTGAGGCCGCCACGAGCAGGATGAAGCACTCTGGGCACAAAGCCCCCTCCAGAACCAGTGGTGATTTACATCCACTACCTCAGTCCTTGGCAGAATGAAGCACTCTGGGCACAAAGCCCCCTCCAGAACCAGTGGAGATTTACATCCACTACCTCAGTCCTTGCAGGATGAAGCACTCTGGGCACAAAGCCCCCTTCAGAACCAGTGGGGAAAGGCATCCACTACCTCAGTCCTTGGAAGGATGAAGAACTCTAGGCACAAAGCCCCCTCCAGAACCAGTGGAGAAAGGCATCCACTACCTCAGTCCTTGGCAGGATGAAGCACTCTGGCCACAAAGCCCCCTCCAGAACCATTGGAGATTTACATCCACTACCTCAGTCCTTGGCAGGATGAAGCACTCTGGGCAGAAAGCCCCCTCCAGAACCAGTGGAGACTGTTATCCACTTGAGAGACTGTGGCTTTGCACTCCCCAGGATACAGCAGTGGGCAAACCACCCACTTGAGAGACTTGTGAGACTGTGGCTTTGCACTCCCCAGGATACAGAAGTGGGCAAACCACCCACTTGAGAGACTTGTGAGACTGTGGCTTTGCACTCCCCAGGATACAGCAGTGGGCAAACCACCCACTGAAAAGACATATGAGACTGTGGCTTTGCACTCCCCAGGATACAGCAGTGGGCATGGAGCCCCCTCGTGGATCTGGCGTAGTGATCTGAGGTGCCTGTTGTATTTCTATCTGATGCCCCTGCAGTGTTCTCTCCATTTTGATCGGGTATTGAGTGTGGGCCTCGCCCTTCATTTTGGGCCCAGTGGTCCACGGACTTTAATGGTGCAATACCTGGACTTGTATTCTTGGTGTATATATTTGTTTATAGTGTATATATATTTTTGAGTACTGGATTTTAATAGATTACAAACTTTCAAATCATTTCCTTTTGTCTTAGCATTCTTCCGGCCATTTGCTTCCAGCGCGTCAAGGGAGAAGGTGAATATTTCACCTTCGTGCGGGGTGGGGGTGCTCTGAGAGAGGCATCGAGGGAAAGGAAAGGGTTTTCCTTTCCCTCCATGTCTCTTTGAGCATTCCTGCTGCCCGATCGCGATGCGATCGGGCAGCAGGAATGCCCACTAGACACCAGGGATTTCTCTGTTGAGTGCTTATTAGTGTAGGGGAGCGACCCCTTGGGCAAGGGTCGCTCCCCTTTGGGGGCAAATGTATTTTACGTCGTTTCTGCCCCCCTGGGGGCAGATTGGCCCTATTTTTAGGCCGATCTGCCCCCAAGGGGGGCAGAAGGCCACTAGACACCAGGGATTTTATTGTTGATTTTTATTTTTTGTGTTGGGGGGCGGCCCCTTGGGCAAGGGTCGGCCCCAGGGGCACTCATGTATTTTTGGGCAGTTCTGCCCCCCTTGGGGGCAGAGAGGCCTATTTTTTTTAGGCCTTTCTGCCCCCAAGGGGGGCAGAATCCCAATAGCGCCAGAAATAGTATGTATGTATGTGTGCTTTGTGTTGGGGGGTGGCCCCTTGGGCAAGGGTCGCTCCCCCTGGGGGCGCAATGTATTTATTGTCGTTTCTGCCCCCCTTGGGGGCAGATTGGCCCTATTTTTAGGCCGATCTGCCCCCAAGGGGGGTAGAAAGCCACTAGACACCAGGGATTTTATTGTTGATTTTTATTTTTTGTGTTGGGGGGCGGCCCCTTGGGCAAGGGTCGCCCCCAGGGGCCCTCATGTATTTTTGGGCAGTTCTGCCCCCCTTGGGGGCAGAGAGGCCTATTTTTTTTAGGCCTTTCTGCCCCCAAGGGGGGCAGAATCCCAATAGCGCCAGAAATAGTATGTATGTATGTGTGCTTTGTGTTGGGGGGTGGCCCCTTGGGCAAGGGTCGCTCCCCCCAGGGCGCAATGTATTTATTGTCGTTTCTGCCCCCCTTGGGGGCAGATTGGCCCTATTTTTAGGCCGATCTGCCCCCAAGGGGGGCAGAAAGCCACTAGAAACCAGGGATTTTATTGTTGGTTTTTATTTTTGTGTTGGGGGCGGCCCCTTGGGCAAGGGTCGCCCCCAGGGGCCCACATGTATTTTTGGTCAGTTCTGCCCCCCTTGGGGGCAGATATGCCTATTTTTTAGGCCTTTCTGCCCAAGGGGGGCAGAATCCCCATAGCGCCAGGGATACTATATGTGTGTGTGTGTGTGCTTTGTGTGGGGGTGTGGCCCCTTGGGCAAGGGTCGCCCCCCCCAAAGTGTGCAATGTAATCTGGGCGATTTCTGCCCCCTCCCCTTGGGGGTAGATTGGCCTATTTTTTTTTAGGCCCATCTTCCCCCAAGCAGAGAAGACTAGACACAAGGGAAAATTAAAAAATGGTTAGTGGCGGAGTGTTTGTCAACTGACGAAGTATTTGCTTTTATGATAATAACAGTTTTTCTCCTTTTTGTTCTAGTTCAAAGCTTTTGCTGACTTTGCTGTGGCTTGTTGCAGTTTTGGCAGTAGTTGTCCTGCGGTTTGCGTAGTTGCATGTTTTAGGTAAGTAAATAAATTTACTCCAAGTGAGTATTGTTGCAATGCATGAATGACATGTTTGTAGGTGGTGTACTGAATGCAGGATTGTGTGTGAAATTGTCCTTAGAGTTATGAACAATGATTATTGTGTTGTCTTATGTCTAATTTGCTTTTTTTTTTCTCTTTTTAGTGGGATATCGTTGGTGATTGCTGTGGCTGTGCAGAGTAGTTGCTGGTGAGTCAAGCTTTTTCAGGCAAGTGAGCAGTATAGTTTTTGAGTTTATAATTCTTAGTGATAAACCTATACTTTGTTACTTATCTTACACAGTGCTGGTTGTTGGTGGTGTATTTGTCCAGTTAATTTTTGTAGGAAGGATCATGGCCAGCCGTAGGATGACCGCTCAGCAGGTTGTTAGTGTGCTTTTTGAGTCATCTTCTGACCATGAATATGAGACTGACTCTGCATCTGAGGCAGAGGAGGAAGTGCAGGATTCTGGAAGTGAATTTTCTGTCAGAGATGAATCATCTGATGATGAAGCCACTCTCAGTGCTGATGAAGGGCCTGTTTTAGAGGAGGACAGTGATGTGCCAATGGTGCAGGAGCCAGCGGCTGAAAGGCTTCCCATTGGAAGACCTGACGCATGGGTTGCACCAAACATGGAGCAGCCACAGTTGCCTGCGTTTACTGGTTTTCCAGGGTGTCGAGTTAATACGGAAAACTTTTTGCCCGTCAACTTTTTTGAGTTGTTTATGGACGATATATTTTTGGAAGAGATTGTTGAGCAGACTAATTTGTTTGCAGAGCAGTTTTTGAGGGAAAACGCTGCCAGACTTAGGCCACACTCTAGAGCTAGCCGGTGGATTCCCACAAATCTGGAAGAGTTGAAAAAGTTCTTGGGTTTAACTTTTTTGATGGGGCTGATAAGGAAGCCGTCGCTGTCTTCATATTGGTCTACTAGTCCCTTGATGGCAACTGCTATATTTCCTGCCATCATGAGTCGTAACCGGTATGAGCTTCTTCTTCGGATGTTGCATTTTGTAGATAATGCTTTAGCCTTGCCACGAGATCATCCTGATTCTGACCGTCTTTTTAAGATTAGACCTGTCCTTGATCATTTGGTAGATCGGTTTTCAGAGATCTATGTTCCAGGGAAAGAAATATCTGTAGATGAGTCTTTGGTCCTGTTCAAGGGTCGTTTGGTTTTTAGGCAGTACATTCCTAGCAAGAGGGCACGGTATGGAATTAAATTGTATATGCTGTCAGAAAGTAGTACAGGATATGTTTATAATTTCCGGGTCTACACTGGTAGGGATTCCAATATTGACCCCCCTGGTTGTCCTCCCACTTTTGGAGTTAGTGAGAAAATTGTGTGGGAACTTGGTAGACGACTGTTTAACAAAGGTCACCATTTATATGTAGATAACTTCTACACTGGAGTTCGGTTGTTCAAGGAGTTGTTCAGAGTGGACACTGTTGCTTGTGGCACAATCCGCTCTAATCGGAAAGGCTATCAAAAGAACTTGTCTGTAAAAAACTTGAGAAGGGACAGTGCAGTGCCTTGCGGAATGATGAGCTGCTAGCTCTGAAATTTGTAGACAAGAGGGATGTATACATGCTAAGCACCATCCATGATGAGAGTACTTCACCTGTGGCTGTTTGGGGTCAGGTTGCCGAAGTGCGCAAACCTGTGTGCATCTTAGACTATAATAAGCACATGGGTGGTGTTGAGAGAGTAGATCAGAGGTTAGAACCTTACACTGCTGCTCGTAAGTCTTATGTGTGGTATAAGAAATTAGCGCTTCACTTGTTCCACTTGGCAACTTTTAATGCTTTTGTTGTGTTTAAGGATAGTTCTCCAGAGTCAAGGATGACATTTGTGAAATTTCAGGAGTCTATCATAGCTAGCCTTGTTGTGCTGGAACAGGCAAGAGTTCCTAGAGAAGCAGTGGTGGAGGATGTGGCTAGATTGAAAGATCGTCACTTTGCTGAGCACATTCCTCCCACGGCCCAAAAAAACTTTCCTGCTAAGAGATGTAGAGTCTGTGCTCGAAGAGGTATCAGGAAGGAGACTAGGATGTACTGCCCTGATTGTCCTTCAAAGCCTGGGCTGTGTGTGGGTGGCTGTTTCAGGAGCTACCACACACAGAAGAATTATTGGGAAATTCCATGAGCGTAAACTGGTGTTTTATATTTTTATATGTTCGGTTTCACGGTTGGCATTAGTCATGTATTCAGTTAGAGCTTTTGTGTTTGTAGTTTTGTACTAATTTATGATTAGTGGTTTCTTTGTTGTTTAAAAACAAAAAAAAGGGGATGGCATGTGTAGAGTGGCGCTTGGCTGGCGGTGTGGGTGGGGTGGCGCTGGGCTGGCGGTGTGTGTGGGGTGGCGCTTGGCTGGCGGTGTGTGTGGGGTGGCGCTTGGCTGGCGGTGTGTGTGGGGTGGCGCTGGGCTGGCGGTGTGTGTGGGGTGGCGCTTGGCTGGTGGTGTGGCTGGCAGTGCCGGCCAAACGCCAGTCCACACACTCATCAGCTGGTGTGATTGCTGTATCAGGCATGTGGGCGTATGAAAGTGATGGGCCCTTGACTGGCGCTGTCTGTGGATGCGAGTCTTGTAATGTGCTGGGCCCGTGGCTGGCGGCGTGAATGGTCTAGTGCATGTCATGTATGAAAGGTGTGTGAATGGACTGTAAAGCGGTTGGTGCCATGTTGTGGCTTTACAGCTCACGAGCTGTGAGTCATTGGTTCAGTTTTTTGGCCTTTCAGTTATTACCAGTGCATTTCACTTTTGTGAAATCTCTTGTTAATAAAATTTGATCTACTGAACCATCACTCACCCTCGTGCCAAATCCAACCAGTATGTGTGGTACAAATGACAAAACCTGCTCCGCTGTAATCAGGCGTCGCAGCACACTTGAGACACGCTAGGTGCCTCGGGTTGGACCCCGATGATGAAGCATGCCACCAACTTGGTTGGTGGGTGAGGGGTCTTCTTCACATAACCTAAGTGTGTTTCTTTTCACAATTTTAGTGTTTGGCACATCACAGACGTATGTGCACACATCAAAGTGATATATTCCAAAAATACCTGTGTTTTGGGGGGGAGGGCCTACCTATGTTTTTGGTCCTGGGTGCGGCCGTCATGTAGGGAAACCTACAAAACCCAGAAACTTTTTAAAACTAGGCACCCCAAGGAGTCTAGGGAGGTGTGGCTTGTGTGGCTCCCCCAACATTTTCTTACCCAGACTCCTCTGTAAACCTCAAAATTTGCATAAAAAAGCATATTTTCCTGATTTTTCTTAGTAGGATCACCGCTCCAGCACAAAATTCCTACTCCCCAGTTTTCCCCTCAGTCTCCCAAGTAAAATGACACCTCACTTATGTGGGTCCCCAAAGCAGAGTCCGTCTAAAGATGTATAAAAGAATATGCCCTTATAAACTTGCTGTGCTATCCCTTCTATCCCTTCAGGTTTTGGGCCTTATTCTGTTGCAGGCACCTGGCCCACCCACACAAGTGAGGTATCATTTTTATCGGGAGACTTGGGGGAACGCTGGGTGGAAGGAAATTTGTGGCTCCTATCAGATTCCAGAACTTTCTGCCACAGAAATGTGAGGAACATGTGTTTTTTTAGCCAAATTTTGAGGTTTGCAAAGGATTCTGGGTAACAGAACCTGGTCCGAGCCCCGCAAGTCACCCCTCCTTGGATTCCCCTAGGTCTCTAGTTTTCAGAAATGCACAGGTTTGGTAGGTTTCCCTAGGTGCCGGCTGAGCTAGAGGTCAAAATCTACAGGTAGGCACTTCGCAAAAAACACCTCCGTTTTTTTCCAAAATTTAGGATGTGTCAACGTTGCGCTTTGGGGTGTTTCCTGTCGCCGGCGCTAGGCCTACCCACGCAAGTGAGGTATCATTTTTATCGGAAGACTTGGGGGAACGCTGGGTGGAAGGAAATTTGTAGCTCCTCTCAGATTCCAGAACTTTCTGCCACAAAAATGTGAGGAACATGTGTTTTTTTGCCAAATTTTGCGGTTTGCAAAGGATTCTGGGTAACAGAACCTGGTCCGAGCCCCGCAAGTCACCCCTCCTTGGATTCCCCTAGGTCTCTAGTTTTCAGAAATGCACAGGTTTGGTAGGTTTCCCTAGGTGCCGGGTGAGCTACAGGCCAAAATCCACAGGTAGGCACTGTTTTCTCCCAAAATTTTGGATGTGTCCACGTTGCGCTTTGGGGTGTTTCCTGTCGTAGGCGCTAGGCCTACCCACGCAAGTGAGGTATCATTTTTATCGGGAGACTTGGGGGAACGCTGGGTGGAAGAGATTTGTAGCTCCTCTCAGATTCCAGAACTTTCTGCCACAGAAATGTGAGGAACATGTGTTTTTTTAGCCAAATTTTGAGGTTTGCAAAGGATTCTGGGTAACAGAACCTGGTCCGAGCCCCGCAAGTCACCCCTCCTTGGATTCCCCTAGGTCTCAAGTTTTCAGAAATGCACAGGTTTGGTAGGTTTCCCTAGGTGCCGTCTGAGCTACAGGCCAAAATCCACAGGTAGGCACTGTTTTCTTTCAAAAAATGGGATGTGTCCACGTTGCGCTTTGGGGTGTTTCCTGTCGCGGGCGCTAGACCTACCCACGCAAGTGAGGTATCATTTTTATCGGGAGACTTGGGGGAACGCTGGGTGGAAGGAAATTTGTGGCTCCTCTCAGATTCCAGAACTTTCTGCCACAGAAATGTGAGGAACATGTGTTTTTTTAGCCAAATTTTGAGGTTTGCAAAGGATTCTGGGTAACAGAACCTGGTCCGAGCCCCGCAAGTCACCCCTCCTTGGATTCCCCTAGGTCTCTAGTTTTCAGAAATGCACAGGTTTGGTAGGTGTCCCTAGGTGCCGGCTGAGCTAGAGGCCAAAATCTACAGGTAGGCACTTCGCAAAAAACACCTCCGTTTTTTTCCAAAATTTAGGATGTGTCCACGTTGCGCTTTGGGGTGTTTCCTGTCGCCGGCGCTAGGCCTACCCACGCAAGTGAGGTATCATTTTTATCGGAAGACTTGGGGGAACGCTGGGTGGAAGGAAATTTGTAGCTCCTCTCAGATTCCAGAACTTTCTGCCACAAAAATGTGAGGAACATGTGTTTTTTTAGCCAAATTTTGCGGTTTGCAAAGGATTCTGGGTAACAGAACCTGGTCCGAGCCCCGCAAGTCACCCCTCCTTGGATTCCCCTAGGTCTCTAGTTTTCAGAAATGCACAGGTTTGGTAGGTTTCCCTAGGTGCCGGGTGAGCTACAGGCCAAAATCCACAGGTAGGCACTGTTTTCTCCCAAAATTTTGGATGTGTCCACGTTGCGCTTTGGGGTGTTTCCTGTCGCAGGCGCTAGGCCTACCCATGCAAGTGAGGTATCATTTTTATCGGGAGACTTGGGGGAACGCTGGGTGGAAGAGATTTGTAGCTCCTCTCAGATTCCAGAACTTTCTGCCACAGAAATGTGAGAGAACATGTGTTTTTTTAGCCAAATTTTGAGGTTTGCAAAGGATTCTGGGTAACAGAACCTGGTCCGAGCCCCGCAAGTCACCCCTCCTTGGATTCCCCTAGGTCTCAAGTTTTCAGAAATGCACAGGTTTGGTAGGTTTCCCTAGGTGCCGTCTGAGCTACAGGCCAAAATCCACAGGTAGGCACTGTTTTCTTTCAAAAAATGGGATGTGTCCACGTTGCGCTTTGGGGTGTTTCCTGTAGCGGGCGCTGGACCTACCCACGCAAGTGAGGTATAATTTTTATTGGGAGACTTGGGGGAACGCTGGGTGGAAGGAAATTTGTGGCTCCTCTCAGATTCCAGAACTTTCTGCCACAGAAATGTGAGGAACATGTGTTTTTTTAGCCAAATTTTGAGGTTTGCAAAGGATTCTGGGTAACAGAACCTGGTCCGAGCCCCGCAAGTCACCCCTCCTTGGATTCCCCTAGGTCTCTAGTTTTCAGAAATGCACAGGTTTGGTAGGTTTCCCTAGGTGCCGGGTGAGCTACAGGCCAAAATCCACAGGTAGGCACTGTTTTCTCCCAAAATTTTGGATGTGTCCACGTTGCGCTTTGGGGTGTTTCCTGTCGCAGGCGCTAGGCCTACCCACGCAAGTGAGGTATCATTTTTATCGGGAGACTTGGGGGAACGCTGGGTGGAAGGAGATTTGTAGCTCCTCTCAGATTCCAGAACTTTCTGCCACAGAAATGTGAGGAACATGTGTTTTTTTAGCCAAATTTTGAGGTTTGCAAAGGATTCTCGGTAACAGAACCTGGTCCGAGCCCCGCAAGTCACCCCTCCTTGGATTCCCCTAGGACTCTAGTTTTCAGAAATGCACAGGTTTGGTAGGTTTCCCTAGGTGCCGGCTGAGCTAGAGGCCAAAATCTACAGGTAGGCACTTCGCAAAAAACACCTCTGTTTTTTTCAAAAATTTAGGATGTGTCCACGTTGCGCTTTGGGCTGTTTCCTGTCGCCGGCGCTAGGCCTACCCACGCAAGTGAGGTATCATTTTTATCGGGAGACTTGGGGGAACGCTGGGTGGAAGGAAATTTGTAGCTCCTCTCAGATTCCAGAACTTTCTGCCACAGAAATGTGAGGGACATGTGTTTTTTTAGCCAAATTTTGAGGTTTGCAAAGGATTCTGGGTAACAGAACCTGGTCCGAGCACCGCAAGTCACACCTCCTTGGATTCCCCTAGGTCTCTAGTTTTCAGAAATGCACAGGTTTGGTAGGTTTCCCTAGGTGCCGACTGAGCTACAGGCCAAAATCTACAGGTAGGCACTTCGCAAAAAACACCTCTGTTTTTTTCCAAAATTTAGGATGTGTCCACGTTGCGCTTTGGGGTGTTTCCTGTCGCCGGCGCTAGGCCTACCCACGCAAGTGAGGTATCATTTTTATCGGGAGACTTGGGGGAACGCTGGGTGGAAGGAGATTTGTAGCTCCTCTCAGATTCCAGAACTTTCTGCCACAGAAATGTGAGGAACATGTGTTTTTTTAGCCACATTTTGAGGTTTGCAAAGGATTCTGGGTAACAGAACCTGGTCCGAGCCCCGCAAGTGACCCCTCCTTGGATTCCCCTTGGTCTCTAGTTTTCAGAAATGCACAGGTTTTGTAGGTTTCCCTAGGTGCCGGCTGAGCTACAGGCCAAAATCTACAGGTAGGCACTTAGCAAAAAACACCTCCGTTTTTTTCCAAAATTTAGGATGTGTCCACGTTGCGCTTTGGAGTGTTTCCTGTCGCCGGCGCTAGGCCTACCCACGCAAGTGAGGTATCATTTTTATCGGGAGACTTGGGGGAACGCTGGGTGGAAGGAGATTTGTAGCTCCTCTCAGATTCCAGAACTTTCTGCCACAGAAATGTGAGGAACATGTGTTTTTTTAGCCAAATTTTGAGGTTTGCAAAGGATTCTGGGTAACAGAACCTGGTCCGAGCCCCGCAACTCACCCCTCCTTGGATTTCCCTAGGTATCTAGTTTTCAGAAATGCACAGGTTTGGTAGGTTTCCCTAGGTGCCGGCTGAGCTACAGGCCAAAATCTACAGGTAGGCACTTCGCAAAAAACACCTCTGTTTTTTTCCAAAATTTAGGATGTGTCCACGTTGCGCTTTGGAGTGTTTCCTGTCGCCGGCGCTAGGCCTACCCATGCAAGTGAGGTATCATTTTTATCGGGAGACTTGGGGGAACGCCGGGTGGAAGGAAATTTGTAGCTCCTCTCAGATTCCAGAACTTTCTGCCACAGAAATGTGAGGGACATGTGTTTTTTTAGCCAAATTTTGAGGTTTGCAAAGGATTCTGGGTAACAGAACCTGGTCCGAGCCCCGCAAGTCACCCCTCCTTGGATTCCCCTAGGTCTCTAGTTTTCAGAAATGCACAGGTTTGGTAGGTTTCCCTAGGTGCCGGCTGAGCTAGAGGCCAAAATCTACAGGTAGGCACTACGCAAAAAACACCTCCGTTTTTTTCCAAAATTTAGGATGTGTCCACGTTGCGCTTTGGGGTGTTTCCTGTCGCCGGCGCTAGGCCTACCCACGCAAGTGAGGTATCATTTTTATCGGGAGACTTCGGGGAACGCTGGGTGGAAGGAGATTTGTAGCTCCTCTCAGATTCCAGAACTTTCTGCCACAGAAATGTGAGGAACATGTGTTTTTTTAGCCAAATTTTGAGGTTTGCAAAGGATTCTGGGTAACAGAACCTGGTCCGAGCCCCGCAAGTCACCCCTCCTTGGATTCCCCTAGGTCTCTAGTTTTCAGAAATGCACAGGTTTGGTAGGTTTCCCTAGGTGCCGGCTGAGCTAGAGGCCAAAATCTACAGGTAGGCACTTCGCAAAAAACACCTCCGTTTTTTTCCAAAATTTAGGATGTGTCAACGTTGCGCTTTGGGGTGTTTCCTGTCGCCGGCGCTAGGCCTACCCACGCAAGTGAGGTATCATTTTTATCGGAAGACTTGGGGGAACGCTGGGTGGAAGGAAATTTGTAGCTCCTCTCAGATTCCAGAACTTTCTGCCACAAAAATGTGAGGAACATGTGTTTTTTTAGCCAAATTTTGCGGTTTGCAAAGGATTCTGGGTAACAGAACCTGGTCCGAGCCCCGCAAGTCACACCTCCTTGGATTCCCCTAGGTCTCTAGTTTTCAGAAATGCACATGTTTTGTAGGTTTCCCTAGGTGCCGGCTGAGCTAGAGGCCAAAATCTACAGGTAGGCACTTCGCAAAAAACACCTCTGTTTTTTTCAAAAATTTAGGATGTGTCCACGTTGCGCTTTGGGGTGTTTCCTGTCGCCGGCGCTAGGCCTACCCACGCAAGTGAGGTATCATTTTTATCGGGATACTTGGGGGAACGCTGGGTGGAAGGAAATTTGTACCTCCTCTCAGATTCCAGAACTTTCTGCCACAGAAATGTGAGGGATATGTGTTTTTTTAGCCAAATTTTGAGGTTTGCAAAGGATTCTGGGTCACAGAACCTGGTCCGAGCCCCGCAAGTCACCCCTCCTTGGATTCCCCTAGGTCTCTAGTTTTCAGAAATGCACAGGTTTGGTAGGTTTCCCTAGGTGCCGGCTGAGCTAGAGGCCAAAATCTACAGGTAGGCACTTCGCAAAAAACACCTCCGTTTTTTTCCAAAATTTAGGATGTGTCCACGTTGCGCTTTGGGGTGTTTCCTGTCGCCGGCGCTAGGCCTACCCACGCAAGTGAGGTATCATTTTTAACGGGAGACTTGTGGGAACGCTGGGTGGAAGGAGATTTGTAGCTCCTCTCAGATTCCAGAACTTTCTGCTCAGAAATATGAGGAACATGTGTTTTTTTTGCCAAATTTTGAGGTTTGCAAAGGATTCTGGGTAACAGAACCTGGTCCGAGCCCCGCAACTCACCCCTCCTTGGATTCCCCTAGGTCTCTAGTTTTCAGAAATGCACAGGTTTGGTAGGTTTCCCTAGGTGCCGGCTGAGCTAGAGGCCAAAATCTACAGGTAGGCACTTCGCAAAAAACACCTCCGTTTTTTTCCAAAATTTAGGATGTGTCAACGTTGCGCTTTGGGGTGTTTCCTGTCGCCGGCGCTAGGCCTACCCACGCAAGTGAGGTATCATTTTTATCGGAAGACTTGGGGGAACGCTGGGTGGAAGGAAATTTGTAGCTCCTCTCAGATTCCAGAACTTTCTGCCACAAAAATGTGAGGAACATGTGTTTTTTTAGCCAAATTTTGCGGTTTGCAAAGGATTCTGGGTAACAGAACCTGGTCCGAGCCCCGCAAGTCACACCTCCTTGGATTCCCCTAGGTCTCTAGTTTTCAGAAATGCACATGTTTTGTAGGTTTCCCTAGGTGCCGGCTGAGCTAGAGGCCAAAATCTACAGGTAGGCACTTCGCAAAAAACACCTCTGTTTTTTTCAAAAATTTAGGATGTGTCCACGTTGCGCTTTGGGGTGTTTCCTGTCGCCGGCGCTAGGCCTACCCACGCAAGTGAGGTATCATTTTTATCGGGATACTTGGGGGAACGCTGGGTGGAAGGAAATTTGTACCTCCTCTCAGATTCCAGAACTTTCTGCCACAGAAATGTGAGGGATATGTGTTTTTTTAGCCAAATTTTGAGGTTTGCAAAGGATTCTGGGTCACAGAACCTGGTCCGAGCCCCGCAAGTCACCCCTCCTTGGATTCCCCTAGGTCTCTAGTTTTCAGAAATGCACAGGTTTGGTAGGTTTCCCTAGGTGCCGGCTGAGCTAGAGGCCAAAATCTACAGGTAGGCACTTCGCAAAAAACACCTCCGTTTTTTTCCAAAATTTAGGATGTGTCCACGTTGCGCTTTGGGGTGTTTCCTGTCGCCGGCGCTAGGCCTACCCACGCAAGTGAGGTATCATTTTTAACGGGAGACTTGTGGAAACGCTGGGTGGAAGGAGATTTGTAGCTCCTCTCAGATTCCAGAACTTTCTGCTCAGAAATATGAGGAACATGTGTTTTTTTTGCCAAATTTTGAGGTTTGCAAAGGATTCTGGGTAACAGAACCTGGTCCGAGCCCCGCAACTCACCCCTCCTTGGATTCCCCTAGGTCTCTAGTTTTCAGAAATGCACAGGTTTGGTAGGTTTCCCTAGGTGCCGGCTGAGCTAGAGGCCAAAATCTACAGGTAGGCACTTCGCAAAAAACACCTCTGTTTTTTTCCAAAATTTAGGATGTGTCCACGTTGCGCTTTGGGGTCTTTCCTGTCGCCGGCGCTATGCCTACCCACGCAAGTGAGGTATCATTTTTATCGGGATACTTGGGGGAACGCTGGGTGGAAGGAAATTTGTAGCTCCTCTCAGATTCCAGAACTTTCTGCCACAGAAATGTGAGGGATATGTGTTTTTTTAGCCAAATTTTGAGGTTTGCAAAGGATTCTGGGTAACAGAACCTGGTCTGAGCCCCGCAAGTCACCCCTCCTTGGATTCCCCTAGGTCTCTAGTTTTCAGAAATGCACAGGTTTGGTAGGTTTCCCTAGGTGCCGGCTGAGCTACAGGCCAAAATCTACAGGTAGGCACTTCGCAAAAAACACCTCTGTTTTTTTCCAAAATTTAGGATGTGTCCACGTTGCGCTTTGGGGTCTTTCCTGTCTTCGGCGCTAGGCCTACCCATGCAAGTGAGGTATCATTTTTATCGGGAGACTTGGGGGAACGCTGGGTGGAAGGAAATTTGTAGCTCCTCTCAGATTCCAGAACTTTCTGCCACAAAAATGTGAGGGACATGTGTTTTTTTAGCCAAATTTTGAGGTTTGCAAAGGATTCTGGGTAACAGAACCTGGTCCGAGCCCCGCAAGTCACCCCTCCTTGGATTCCCCTAGGTCTCTAGTTTTCAGAAATGCACAGGTTTGGTAGGTTTCCCTAGGTGCCGGGTGAGCTACAGGCCAAAATCCACAGGTAGGCACTGTTTTCTCCCAAAATGTTGGATGTGTCCACGTTGCGCTTTGGGGTGTTTCCTGTCGCAGGCGCTAGGCCTACCCACGCAAGTGAGGTATCATTTTTATCGGGAGACTTGGGGGAACGCTGGGTGGAAGGAGATTTGTAGCTCCTCTCAGATTCCAGAACTTTCTGCCACAGAAATGTGAGGAACATGTGTTTTTTTAGCCAAATTTTGAGGTTTGCAAAGGATTCTGGGTAACAGAACCTGGTCCGAGCGACGCAAGTCACCCCTCCTTGGATTCCCCTAGGTCTCTAGTTTTCAGAAATGCACAGGTTTGGTAGGTTTCCCTATGTGCCGGCTGAGCTAGAGGCCAAAATCTACAGGTAGGCACTTCGCAAAAAACACCTCTGTTTTTTTCCAAAATTTAGGATGTGTCCACGTTGCGCTTTGGGGTGTTTCCTGTCGCCGGCGCTAGGCCTACCCACGCAAGTGAGGTATCATTTTTAACGGGAGACTTGGGGGAACGCTGGGTGGAAGGAAATTTGTAGCTCCTCTCAGATTCCAGAACTTTCTGCCACAAAAATGTGAGGAACATGTGTTTTTTTTGCCAAATTTTGAGGTTTGCAAAGGATTCTGGGTAACAGAACCTGGTCCGAGCCCCGCAACTCACCCCTCCTTGGATTCCCCTAGGTCCCTAGTTTTCAGAAATGCACAGGTTTGGTAGGTTTCCCTAGGTGCCGGCTGAGCTAGAGGCCAAAATCTACAGGTAGGCACTTCGCAAAAAACACCTCTGTTTTTTTCCAAAATTTAGGATGTGTCCACGTTGCGCTTTGGGGTCTTTCCTGTCGCCGGCGCTATGCCTACCCACGCAAGTGAGGTATCATTTTTATCGGGATACTTGGGGGAACGCTGGGTGGAAGGAAATTTGTAGCTCCTCTCAGATTCCAGAACTTTCTGCCACAGAAATGTGAGGGATATGTGTTTTTTTAGCCAAATTTTGAGGTTTGCAAAGGATTCTGGGTAACAGAACCTGGTCCGAGCCCCGCAAGTCACCCCTCCTTGGATTCCCCTAGGTCTCTAGTTTTCAGAAATGCACAGGTTTGGTAGGTTTCCCTAGGTGCCGGCTGAGCTACAGGCCAAAATCTACAGGTAGGCACTTCGCAAAAAACACCTCTGTTTTTTTCCAAAATTTAGGATGTGTCCACGTTGCGCTTTGGGGTCTTTCCTGTCTTCGGCGCTAGGCCTACCCATGCAAGTGAGGTATCATTTTTATCGGGAGACTTGGGGGAACGCTGGGTGGAAGGAAATTTGTAGCTCCTCTCAGATTCCAGAACTTTCTGCCACAAAAATGTGAGGAACATGTGTTTTTTTAGCCAAATTTTGAGGTTTGCAAAGGATTCTGGGTAACAGAACCTGGTCCGAGCCCCGCAAGTCACCCCTCCTTGGATTCCCCTAGGTCTCTAGTTTTCAGAAATGCACAGGTTTGGTAGGTTTCCCTATGTGCCGGGTGAGCTACAGGCCAAAATCCACAGGTAGGCACTGTTTTCTCCCAAAATGTTGGATGTGTCCACGTTGCGCTTTGGGGTGTTTCCTGTCGCAGGCGCTAGGCCTACCCACGCAAGTGAGGTATCATTTTTATCGGGAGACTTGGGGGAACGCTGGGTGGAAGGAGATTTGTAGCTCCTCTCAGATTCCAGAACTTTCTGCCACAGAAATGTGAGGAACATGTGTTTTTTTAGCCAAATTTTGAGGTTTGCAAAGGATTCTGGGTAACAGAACCTGGTCCGAGCGACGCAAGTCACCCCTCCTTGGATTCCCCTAGGTCTCTAGTTTTCAGAAATGCACAGGTTTGGTAGGTTTCCCTATGTGCCGGCTGAGCTAGAGGCCAAAATCTACAGGTAGGCACTTCGCAAAAAACACCTCTGTTTTTTTCCAAAATTTAGGATGTGTCCACGTTGCGCTTTGGGGTGTTTCCTGTCGCCGGCGCTAGGCCCACCCACGCAAGTGAGGTATCATTTTTATCGGGAGACTTGGGGGAACGCTGGGTGGAAGGAAATTTGTAGCTCCTCTCAGATTCCAGAACTTTCTGCCACAAAAATGTGAGGGACATGTGTTTTTTTAGCCAAATTTTGAGGTTTGCAAAGGATTCTGGGTAACAGAACCTGGTCCGAGCCCCGCAAGTCACCCCTCCTTCGATTCCCCTAGGACTCTAGTTTTCAGAAATGCACAGGTTTGGTAGGTTTCCCTAGGTGCCGGCTGAGCTAGAGGCCAAAATCTACAGGTAGGCACTTCGCAAAAAACACCTCTGTTTTTTTCAAAAATTTAGGATGTGTCCACGTTGCGCTTTGGGGTGTTTCCTGTCGCCGGCGCTAGGCCTACCCACGCAAGTGAGGTATCATTTTTATCGGGAGACTTGGGGGAACGCTGGGTGGAAGGAAATTTGTAGCTCCTCTCAGATTCCAGAACTTTCTGCCACAGAAATGTGAGGGACATGTGTTTTTTTAGCCAAATTTTGAGGTTTGCAAAGGATTCTGGGTAACAGAACCTGGTCCGAGCCCCGCAAGTCACCCCTCCTTGGATTCCCCTAGGTCTCTAGTTTTCAGAAATGCACAGGTTTGGTAGGTTTCCCTAGGTGCCGGCTGAGCTAGAGGCCAAAATCCACAGGTAGGCACTTCGCAAAAAACACCTCCGTTTTTTTCCAAAATTTAGGATGTGTCCACGTTGCGCTTTGGGGTGTTTCCTGTCGCCGGCTCTAGGCCTACCCACGCAAGTGAGGTATCATTTTTATCGGGAGACTTGAGGGAACGCTGGGTAGAAGGAAATTTGTAGCTCCTCTCAGATTCCAGAACTTTCTGCCACAAAAATGTGAGGAACATGTGTTTTTTTAGCCAAATTTTGCAGTTTGCAAAGGATTCTGGGTAACAGAACCTGGTCCGAGCCCCGCAAGTCACCCCTCCTTGGATTCCCCTAGGTCTCTAGTTTTCAGAAATGCACAGGTTTGGTAGGTTTCCCTAGGTGCCGGGTGAGCTACAGGCCAAAATCCACAGGTAGGCACTGTTTTCTCCCAAAATTTGGGATGTGTCCACGTTGCGCTTTGGGGTGTTTCCTGTCGCAGGCGCTAGGCCTACCCACGCAAGTGAGGTATCATTTTTATCGGGAGACTTGGGGGAACGCTGGGTGGAAGAGATTTGTAGCTCCTATCAGATTCCAGAACTTTCTGCCACAGAAATGTGAGGAACATGTGTTTTTTTAGCCAAATTTTGAGGTTTGCAAAGGATTCTGGGTAACAGAACCTGGTCCGAGCCCCGCAAGTCACCCCTCCTTGGATTCCCCTAGGTCTCAAGTTTTCAGAAATGCACAGGTTTGGTAGGTTTCCCTAGGTGCCGTCTGAGCTACAGGCCAAAATCCACAGGTAGGCACTGTTTTCTTTCAAAAAATGGGATGTGTCCACGTTGCGCTTTGGGGTGTTTCCTGTCGGGGGCGCTAGACCTACCCACGCAAGTGAGGTATCATTTTTATCGGGAGACTTGGGGGAACGCTGGGTGGAAGGAAATTTGTGGCTCCTCTCAGATTTCAGAACTTTCTGCCACAGAAATGTGAGGAACATGTGTTTTTTTAGCCAAATTTTGAGGTTTGCAAAGGATTCTGGGTAACAGAACCTGGTCCGAGCCCCGCAAGTCACCCCTCCTTGGATTCCCCTAGGTCTCTAGTTTTCAGAAATGCACAGGTTTGGTAGGTTTCCTTAGGTGCCGGCTGAGCTACAGGCCAAAATATACAGGTAGGCACTTCACAAAAAACACCTCTGTTTTTTTCCAAAATTTAGGATGTGTCCACGTTGCGCTTTGGGGTGTTTCCTGTCGCCGGCGCTAGGCCTACCCACGCAAGTGAGGTATCATTTTTATCGGGAGACTTGGGGGAACGCTGGGTGGAAGGAAATTTGTAGCTCATCTCAGATTCCAGGACTTTCTGCCACAGAAATGTGAGGAACATGTGTTTTTTTAGCCAAATTTTGAGGTTTGCAAAGGATTCTGGGTAACAGAACCTGGTCCGAGCCCCGCAAGTCACCCCTCCTTGGATTCCCCTAGGTCTCTAGTTTTCAGAAATGCACATGTTTGGTAGGTTTCCCTAGGTGCCGGCTGAGCTAGAGGCCAAAATCTACAGGTAGGCACTTCGCAAAAAACACCTCTGTTTTTTTCCAAAATTTAGGATGTGTCCACGTTGCGCTTTGGGGTGTTTCCTGTCGCCGGCGCTAGGCCTACCCACGCAAGTGAGGTATCATTTTTATCGGGATACTTGGGGGAATGCTGGGTGGAAGGAAATTTGTACCTCCTCTCAGATTCCAGAACTTTCTGCCACAGAAATGTGAGGGATATGTGTTTTTTTAGCCAAATTTTGAGGTTTGCAAAGGATTCTGGGTCACAGAACCTGGTCCGAGCCCCGCAAGTCACCCCTCCTTGGATTCCCCTAGGTCTCTAGTTTTCAGAAATGCACAGGTTTGGTAGGTTTCCCTAGGTGCCGGCTGAGCTAGAGGCCAAAATCTACAGGTAGGCACTTCGCAAAAAACACCTCTGTTTTTTTCCAAAATTTAGGATGTGTCCACGTTGCGCTTTGGGGTCTTTCCTGTCGCCGGCGCTATGCCTACCCACGCAAGTGGGGTATCATTTTTATCGGGATACTTGGGGGAACGCTGGGTGGAAGGAAATTTGTAGCTCCTCTCAGATTCCAGAACTTTCTGCCACAGAAATGTGAGGGATATGTGTTTTTTTAGCCAAATTTTGAGGTTTGCAAAGGATTCTGGGTAACAGAACCTGGTCCGAGCCCCGCAAGTCACCCCTCCTTGGATTCCCCTAGGTCTCTAGTTTTCAGAAATGCACAGGTTTGGTAGGTTTCCCTAGGTGCCGGCTGAGCTAGAGGCCAAAATCTACAGGTAGGCACTTCGCAAAAAACACCTCTGTTTTTTTCCAAAATTTAGGATGTGTCCACGTTGCGCTTTGGGGTCTTTCCTGTCTTCGGCGCTAGGCCTACCCATGCAAGTGAGGTATCATTTTTATCGGGAGACTTGGGGGAACGCTGGGTGGAAGGAAATTTGTAGCTCCTCTCAGATTCCAGAACTTTCTGCCACAAAAATGTGAGGGACATGTGTTTTTTTAGCCAAATTTTGAGGTTTGCAAAGGATTCTTGGTAACAGAACCTGGTCCGAGCCCCGCAAGTCACCCCTCCTTGGATTCCCCTAGGTCTCTAGTTTTCAGAAATGCACAGGTTTGGTAGGTTTCCCTATGTGCCGGGTGAGCTACAGGCCAAAATCCACAGGTAGGCACTGTTTTCTCCCAAAATGTTGGATGTGTCCACGTTGCGCTTTGGGGTGTTTCCTGTCGCAGGCGCTAGGCCTACCCATGCAAGTGAGGTATCATTTTTATCGGGAGACTTGGGGGAACGCTGGGTGGAAGGAGATTTGTAGCTCCTCTCAGATTCCAGAACTTTCTGCCACAGAAATGTGAGGAACATGTGTTTTTTTAGCCAAATTTTGAGGTTTGCAAAGGATTCTGGGTAACAGAACCTGGTCCGAGCGATGCAAGTCACCCCTCCTTGGATTCCCCTAGGTCTCTAGTTTTCAGAAATGCACAGGTTTGGTAGGTTTCCCTATGTGCCGGCTGAGCTACAGGCCAAAATCTACAGGTAGACACTTCGCAAAAAACACCTCTGTTTTTTTCCAAAATTTAGGATGTGTCCACGTTGCGCTTTGGGGTGTTTCCTGTCGCCGGCGCTAGGCCCACCCACGCAAGTGAGGTATCATTTTTATCGGGAGACTTGGGGGAACGCTGGGTGGAAGGAAATTTGTAGCTCCTCTCAGATTCCAGAACTTTCTGCCACAGAAATGTGAGGGATATGTGTTTTTTTAGCCAAATTTTGAGGTTTGCAAAGGATTCTGGGTAACAGAACCTGGTCCGAGCCCCGCAAGTCACCCCTCCTTGGATTCCCCTAGGTCTCTAGTTTTCAGAAATGCACAGGTTTGGTAGGTTTCCCTAGGTGCCGGCTGAGCTAGAGGCCAAAATCTACAGGTAGGCACTTCGCAAAAAACACCTCTGTTTTTTTCCAAAATTTAGGATGTGTCCACGTTGCGCTTTGGGGTCTTTCCTGTCTTCGGCGCTAGGCCTACCCATGCAAGTGAGGTATCATTTTTATCGGGAGACTTGGGGGAACGCTGGGTGGAAGGAAATTTGTAGCTCCTCTCAGATTCCAGAACTTTCTGCCACAAAAATGTGAGGGACATGTGTTTTTTTAGCCAAATTTTGAGGTTTGCAAAGGATTCTTGGTAACAGAACCTGGTCCGAGCCCCGCAAGTCACCCCTCCTTGGATTCCCCTAGGTCTCTAGTTTTCAGAAATGCACAGGTTTGGTAGGTTTCCCTATGTGCCGGGTGAGCTACAGGCCAAAATCCACAGGTAGGCACTGTTTTCTCCCAAAATGTTGGATGTGTCCACGTTGCGCTTTGGGGTGTTTCCTGTCGCAGGCGCTAGGCCTACCCATGCAAGTGAGGTATCATTTTTATCGGGAGACTTGGGGGAACGCTGGGTGGAAGGAGATTTGTAGCTCCTCTCAGATTCCAGAACTTTCTGCCACAGAAATGTGAGGAACATGTGTTTTTTTAGCCAAATTTTGAGGTTTGCAAAGGATTCTGGGTAACAGAACCTGGTCCGAGCGACGCAAGTCACCCCTCCTTGGATTCCCCTAGGTCTCTAGTTTTCAGAAATGCACAGGTTTGGTAGGTTTCCCTATGTGCCGGCTGAGCTACAGGCCAAAATCTACAGGTAGGCACTTCGCAAAAAACACCTCTGTTTTTTTCCAAAATTTAGGATGTGTCCACGTTGCGCTTTGGGGTGTTTCCTGTCGCCGGCGCTAGGCCCACCCACGCAAGTGAGGTATCATTTTTATCGGGAGACTTGGGGGAACGCTGGGTGGAAGGAAATTTGTAGCTCCTCTCAGATTCCAGAACTTTCTGCCACAAAAATGTGAGGGACATGTGTTTTTTTAGCCAAATTTTGAGGTTTGCAAAGGATTCTGGGTAACAGAACCTGGTCCGAGCCCCGCAAGTCACCCCTCCTTGGATTCCCCTAGGACTCTAGTTTTCAGAAATGCACAGGTTTGGTAGGTTTCCCTAGGTGCCGTCTGAGCTAGAGGCCAAAATCTACAGGTAGGCACTTCGCAAAAAACACCTCTGTTTTTTTCAAAAATTTAGGATGTGTCCACGTTGCGCTTTGGGGTGTTTCCTGTCGCCGGCTCTAGGCCTACCCACGCAAGTGAGGTATCATTTTTATCGGGAGACTTGAGGGAACGCTGGGTAGAAGGAAATTTGTAGCTCCTCTGAGATTCCAGAACTTTCTGCCACAAAAATGTGAGGAACATGTGTTTTTTTAGCCAAATTTTGCAGTTTGCAAAGGATTCTGGGTAACAGAACCTGGTCCGAGCCCCGCAAGTCACCCCTCCTTGGTTTCCCCTAGGTCTCTAGTTTTCAGAAATGCACAGGTTTGGTAGGTTTCCCTAGGTGCCGGGTGAGCTACAGGCCAAAATCCACAGGTAGGCACTGTTTTCTCCCAAAATTTGGGATGTGTCCACGTTGCGCTTTGGGGTGTTTCCTGTCGCAGGCGCTAGGCCTACCCACGCAAGTGAGGTATCATTTTTATCGGGAGACTTGGGGGAACGCTGGGTGGAAGAGATTTGTAGCTCCTCTCAGATTCCAGAACTTTCTGCCACAGAAATGTGAGGAACATGTGTTTTTTTAGCCAAATTTTGAGGTTTGCAAAGGATTCTGGGTAACAGAACCTGGTCCGAGCCCCGCAAGTCACCCCTCCTTGGATTCCCCTAGGTCTCTAGTTTTCAGAAATGCACAGGTTTGGTAGGTTTCCCTATGTGCCGGCTGAGCTACAGGCCAAAATCTACAGGTAGGCACTACGCAAAAAACACCTCCGTTTTTTTCCAAAATTTAGGATGTGTCCACGTTGCGCTTTGGGGTGTTTCCTGTCGCCGGCGCTAGGCCTACCCATGCAAGTGAGGTATCATTTTTATCGGGAGACTTCGGGGAACGCTGGGTGGAAGGAGATTTGTAGCTCCTCTCAGATTCCAGAACTTTCTGCCACAGAAATGTGAGGAACATGTGTTTTTTTAGCCAAATTTTGAGGTTTGCAAAGGATTCTGGGTAACAGAACCTGGTACGAGCCCCGCAAGTCACCCCTCCTTGGATTCCCCTAGGTCTCTAGTTTTCAGAAATGCACAGGTTTGGTATGTTTCCCTAGGTGCCGGCTGAGCTAGAGGCCAAAATCTACAGGTAGGCACTTCGCAAAAAACACCTCCGTTTTTTTCCAAAATTTAGGATGTGTCAACGTTGCGCTTTGGGGTGTTTCCTGTCGCCGGCGCTAGGCCTACCCACGCAAGTGAGGTATCATTTTTATCGGAAGACTTGGGGGAACGCTGGGTGGAAGGAAATTTGTAGCTCCTCTCAGATTCCAGAACTTTCTGCCACAAAAATGTGAGGAACATGTGTTTTTTTAGCCAAATTTTGCGGTTTGCAAAGGATTCTGGGTAACAGAACCTGGTCCGAGCCCCGCAAGTCACACCTCCTTGGATTCCCCTAGGTCTCTAGTTTTCAGAAATGCACATGTTTGGTAGGTTCCCCTAGGTGCCGGCTGAGCTAGAGGCCAAAATCTACAGGTAGGCACTTCGCAAAAAACACCTCTGTTTTTTTCAAAAATTTAGGATGTGTCCACGTTGCGCTTTGGGGTGTTTCCTGTCGCCGGCGCTAGGCCTACCCACGCAAGTGAGGTATCATTTTTATCGGGATACTTGGGGGAACGCTGGGTGGAAGGAAATTTGTACCTCCTCTCAGATTCCAGAACTTTCTGCCACAGAAATGTGAGGGATATGTGTTTTTTTAGCCAAATTTTGAGGTTTGCAAAGGATTCTGGGTCACAGAACCTGGTCCGAGCCCCGCAAGTCACCCCTCCTTGGATTCCCCTAGGTCTCTAGTTTTCAGAAATGCACAGGTTTGGTAGGTTTCCCTAGGTGCCGGCTGAGCTAGAGGCCAAAATCTACAGGTAGGCACTTCGCAAAAAACACCTCCGTTTTTTTCCAAAATTTAGGATGTGTCCACGTTGCGCTTTGGGGTGTTTCCTGTCGCCGGCGCTAGGCCTACCCACGCAAGTGAGGTATCATTTTTAACGGGAGACTTGTGGGAACGCTGGGTGGAAGGAGATTTGTAGCTCCTCTCAGATTCCAGAACTTTCTGCCACAGAAATATGAGGAACATGTGTTTTTTTTTGCCAAATTTTGAGGTTTGCAAAGGATTCTGGGTAACAGAACCTGGTCCGAGCCCCGCAACTCACCCCTCCTTGGATTCCCCTAGGTCTCTAGTTTTCAGAAATGCACAGGTTTGGTAGGTTTCCCTAGGTGCCGGCTGAGCTAGAGGCCAAAATCTACAGGTAGGCACTTCGCAAAAAACACCTCTGTTTTTTTCCAAAGTTTAGGATGTGTCCACGTTGCGCTTTGGGGTCTTTCCTGTCGCCGGCGATATGCCTACCCACGCAAGTGAGGTATCATTTTTATCGGGATACTTGGGGGAACGCTGGGTGGAAGGAAATTTGTAGCTCCTCTCAGATTCCAGAACTTTCTGCCACAGAAATGTGAGGGATATGTGTTTTTTTAGCCAAATTTTGAGGTTTGCAAAGGATTCTGGGTAACAGAACCTGGTCCGAGCCCCGCAAGTCACCCCTCCTTGGATTCCCCTAGGTCTCTAGTTTTCAGAAATGCACAGGTTTGGTAGGTTTCCCTAGGTGCCGGCTGAGCTACAGGCCAAAATCTACAGGTAGGCACTTCGCAAAAAACACCTCTGTTTTTTTCCAAAATTTAGGATGTGTCCACGTTGCGCTTTGGGGTCTTTCCTGTCTTCGGCGCTAGGCCTACCCATGCAAGTGAGGTATCATTTTTATCGGGAGACTTGAGGGAACGCTGGGTGGAAGGAAATTTGTAGCTCCTCTCAGATTCCAGAACTTTCTGCCACAAAAATGTGAGGGACATGTGTTTTTTTAGCCAAATTTTGAGGTTTGCAAAGGATTCTGGGTAACAGAACCTGGTCCGAGCCGCGCAAGTCACCCCTCCTTGGATTCCCCTAGGTCTCTAGTTTTCAGAAATGCACAGGTTTGGTAGGTTTCCCTATGTGCCGGCTGAGCTAGAGGCCAAAATCTACAGGTAGGCACTTCGCAAAAAACACCTCTGTTTTTTTCCAAAATTTAGGATGTGTCCACGTTGCGCTTTGGGGTGTTTCCTGTCGCCGGCGCTAGGCCCACCCACGCAAGTGAGGTATCATTTTTATCGGGAGACTTGGGGGAACGCTGGGTGGAAGGAAATTTGTAGCTCCTCTCAGATTCCAGAACTTTCTGCCACAAAAATGTGAGGGACATGTGTTTTTTTAGCCAAATTTTGAGGTTTGCAAAGGATTCTGGGTAACAGAACCTGGTCCGAGCCCCGCAAGTCACCCCTCCTTCGATTCCCCTAGGACTCTAGTTTTCAGAAATGCACAGGTTTGGTCGGTTTCCCTAGGTGCCGGCTGAGCTAGAGGCCAAAATCTACAGGTAGGCACTTCGCAAAAAACACCTCTGTTTTTTTCAAAAATTTAGGGTGTGTCCACGTTGCGCTTTGGGGTGTTTCCTGTCGCCGGCGCTAGGCCTACCCATGCAAGTGAGGTATCATTTTTATCGGGAGACTTGGGGGAACGCTGGGTGGAAGGAAATTTGTAGCTCCTCTCAGATTCCAGAACTTTCTGCCACAGAAATGTGAGGGACATGTGTTTTTTTAGCCAAATTTTGAGGTTTGCAAAGGATTCTGGGTAACAGAACCTGGTCCGAGCCCCGCAAGTCACCCCTCCTTGGATTCCCCTAGGTCTCTAGTTTTCAGAAATGCACAGGTTTGGTAGGGTTCCCTAGGTGCCGGCTGAGCTAGAGGCCAAAATCCACAGGTAGGCACTTCGCAAAAAACACCTCAGTTTTTTTCCAAAATTTAGGATGTGTCCACGTTGCGCTTTGGGGTGTTTCCTGTCGCCGGCTCTAGGCCTACCCACGCAAGTGAGGTATCATTTTTATCGGGAGACTTGAGGGAACGCTGGGTAGAAGGAAATTTGTAGCTCCTCTCAGATTCCAGAACTTTCTGCCACAAAAATGTGAGGAACATGTGTTTTTTTAGCCAAATTTTGCAGTTTGCAAAGGATTCTGGGTAACAGAACCTGGTCCGAGCCCCGCAAGTCACCCCTCCTTGGATTCCCCTAGGTCTCTAGTTTTCAGAAATGCACAGGTTTGGTAGGTTTCCCTAGGTGCCGGGTGAGCTACAGGCCAAAATCCACAGGTAGGCACTGTTTTCTCCCAAAATTTGGGATGTGTCCACGTTGCGCTTTGGGGTGTTTCCTGTCGCAGGCGCTAGGCCTACCCACGCAAGTGAGGTATCATTTTTATCGGGAGACTTGGGGGAACGCTGGGTGGAAAGGATTTGTAGCTCCTCTCAGATTCCAGAACTTTCTGCCACAGAAATGTGAGGAACATGTGTTTTTTTAGCCAAATTTTGAGGTTTGCAAAGGATTCTGGGTAACAGAACCTGGTCCGAGCCCCGCAAGTCACCCCTCCTTGGATTCCCCTAGGTCTCAAGTTTTCAGAAATGCACAGGTTTGGTAGGTTTCCCTAGGTGCCGTCTGAGCTACAGGCCAAAATCCACAGGTAGACACTGTTTTCTTTCAAAAAATGGGATCTGTCCACGTTGCGCTTTGGGGAGTTTCCTGTCGGGGGCGCTAGACCTACCCACGCAAGTGAGGTATCATTTTTATCGGGAGACTTGGGGGAACGCTGGGTGGAAGGAAATTTGTGGCTCCTCTCAGATTTCAGAACTTTCTGCCACAGAAATGTGAGGAACATGTGTTTTTTTAGCCAAATTTTGAGGTTTGCAAAGGATTCTGGGTAACAGAACCTGGTCCGAGCCCCGCAAGTCACCCCTCCTTGGATTCCCCTAGGTCTCTAGTTTTCAGAAATGCACAGGTTTGGTAGGTTTCCCTAGGTGCCGGCTGAGCTACAGGCCAAAATATACAGGTAGGCACTTCGCAAAAAACACCTCTGTTTTTTTCAAAAATTTAGGATGTGTCCACGTTGCGCTTTGGGGTGCTTCCTGTCGCCGGCGCTAGGCCTACCCACGCAAGTGAGGTATCATTTTTATCGGGAGACTTGGGGGAATGCTGGGTGGAAGGAAATTTGTACCTCCTCTCAGATTCCAGAACTTTCTGCCACAGAAATGTGGGATATGTGTTTTTTTAGCCAAATTTTGAGGTTTGCAAAGGATTCTGGGTCACTGAACCTGGTCCGAGCCCCGCAAGTCACCCCTCCTTGGATTCCCCTAGGTCTCTAGTTTTCAGAAATGCACAGGTTTGGTAGGTTTCCCTAGGTGCCGGCTGAGCTAGAGGCCAAAATCTACAGGTAGGCACTTCGCAAAAAACTCCTCTGTTTTTTTCGAAAATTTAGGATGTGTCCACGTTGCGCTTTGGGGTCTTTCCTGTCGCCGGCGCTATGCCTACCCACGCAAGTGGGGTATCATTTTTATCGGGATACTTGGGGGAACGCTGGGTGGAAGGAAATTTGTAGCTCCTCTCAGATTCCAGAACTTTCTGCCACAGAAATGTGAGGGATATGTGTTTTTTTAGCCAAATTTTGAGGTTTGCAAAGGATTCTGGGTAACAGAACCTGGTCCGAGCCCCGCAAGTCACCCCTCCTTGGATTCCCCTAGGTCTCTAGTTTTCAGAAATGCACAGGTTTGGTAGGTTTCCCTAGGTGCCGGCTGAGCTAGAGGCCAAAATCTACAGGTAGGCACTTCGCAAAAAACACCTCTGTTTTTTTCCAAAATTTAGGATGTGTCCACGTTGCGCTTTGGGGTCTTTCCTGTCTTCGGCGCTAGGCCTACCCATGCAAGTGAGGTATCATTTTTATCGGGAGACTTGGGGGAACGCTGGGTGGAAGGAAATTTGTAGCTCCTCTCAGATTCCAGAACTTTCTGCCACAAAAATGTGAGGGACATGTGTTTTTTTAGCCAAATTTTGAGGTTTGCAAAGGATTCTTGGTAACAGAACCTGGTCCGAGCCCCGCAAGTCACCCCTCCTTGGATTCCCCTAGGTCTCTAGTTTTCAGAAATGCACAGGTTTGGTAGGTTTCCCTATGTGCCGGGTGAGCTACAGGCCAAAATCCACAGGTAGGCACTGTTTTCTCCCAAAATGTTGGATGTGTCCACGTTGCGCTTTGGGGTGTTTCCTGTCGCAGGCGCTAGGCCTACCCATACAAGTGAGGTATCATTTTTATCGGGAGACTTGGGGGAACGCTGGGTGGAAGGAGATTTGTAGCTCCTCTCAGATTCCAGAACTTTCTGCCACAGAAATGTGAGGAACATGTGTTTTTTTAGCCAAATTTTGAGGTTTGCAAAGGATTCTGGGTAACAGAACCTGGTCCGAGCGACGCAAGTCACCCCTCCTTGGATTCCCCTAGGTCTCTAGTTTTCAGAAATGCACAGGTTTGGTAGGTTTCCCTAGGTGCCGGCTGAGCTACAGGCCAAAATCTACAGGTAGGCACTTCGCAAAAAACACCTCTGTTTTTTTCCAAAATTTAGGATGTGTCCACGTTGCGCTTTGGGGTGTTTCCTGTCGCCGGCGCTAGGCCCACCCACGCAAGTGAGGTATCATTTTTATCGGGAGACTTGGGGGAACGCTGGGTGGAAGGAAATTTGTAGCTCCTCTCAGATTCCAGAACTTTCTGCCACAAAAATGTGAGGGACATGTGTTTTTTTAGCCAAATTTTGAGGTTTGCAAAGGATTCTTGGTAACAGAACCTGGTCCGAGCCCCGCAAGTCACCCCTCCTTGGATTCCCCTAGGTCTCTAGTTTTCAGAAATGCACAGGTTTGGTAGGTTTCCCTATGTGCCGGGTGAGCTACAGGCCAAAATCCACAGGTAGGCACTGTTTTCTCCCAAAATGTTGGATGTGTCCACGTTGCGCTTTGGGGTGTTTCCTGTCGCAGGCGCTAGGCCTACCCATACAAGTGAGGTATCATTTTTATCGGGAGACTTGGGGGAACGCTGGGTGGAAGGAGATTTGTAGCTCCTCTCAGATTCCAGAACTTTCTGCCACAGAAATGTGAGGAACATGTGTTTTTTTAGCCAAATTTTGAGGTTTGCAAAGGATTCTGGGTAACAGAACCTGGTCCGAGCGACGCAAGTCACCCCTCCTTGGATTCCCCTAGGTCTCTAGTTTTCAGAAATGCACAGGTTTGGTAGGTTTCCCTATGTGCCGGCTGAGCTACAGGCCAAAATCTACAGGTAGGCACTTCGCAAAAAACACCTCTGTTTTTTTCCAAAATTTAGGATGTGTCCACGTTGCGCTTTGGGGTGTTTCCTGTCGCCGGCGCTAGGCCCACCCACGCAAGTGAGGTATCATTTTTATCGGGAGACTTGGGGGAACGCTGGGTGGAAGGAAATTTGTAGCTCCTCTCAGATTCCAGAACTTTCTGCCACAAAAATGTGAGGGACATGTGTTTTTTTAGCCAAATTTTGAGGTTTGCAAAGGATTCTGGGTAACAGAACCTGGTCCGAGCCCCGCAAGTCACCCCTCCTTGGATTCCCCTAGGACTCTAGTTTTCAGAAATGCACAGGTTTGGTAGGTTTCCCTAGGTGCCGTCTGAGCTAGAGGCCAAAATCTACAGGTAGGCACTTCGCAAAAAACACCTCTGTTTTTTTCAAAAATTTAGGATGTGTCCACGTTGCGCTTTGGGGTGTTTCCTGTCGCCGGCTCTAGGCCTACCCACGCAAGTGAGGTATCATTTTTATCGGGAGACTTGAGGGAACGCTGGGTAGAAGGAAATTTGTAGCTCCTCTGAGATTCCAGAACTTTCTGCCACAAAAATGTGAGGAACATGTGTTTTTTTAGCCAAATTTTGCAGTTTGCAAAGGATTCTGGGTAACAGAACCTGGTCCGAGCCCCGCAAGTCACCCCTCCTTGGTTTCCCCTAGGTCTCTAGTTTTCAGAAATGCACAGGTTTGGTAGGTTTCCCTAGGTGCCGGGTGAGCTACAGGCCAAAATCCACAGGTAGGCACTGTTTTCTCCCAAAATTTGGGATGTGTCCACGTTGCGCTTTGGGGTGTTTCCTGTCGCAGGCGCTAGGCCTACCCACGCAAGTGAGGTATCATTTTTATCGGGAGACTTGGGGGAACGCTGGGTGGAAGAGATTTGTAGCTCCTCTCAGATTCCAGAACTTTCTGCCACAGAAATGTGAGGAACATGTGTTTTTTTAGCCAAATTTTGAGGTTTGCAAAGGATTCTGGGTAACAGAACCTGGTCCGAGCCCCGCAAGTCACCCCTCCTTGGATTCCCCTAGGTCTCAAGTTTTCAGAAATGCACAGGTTTGGTAGGTTTCCCTAGGTGCCGTCTGAGCTACAGGCCAAAATCCACAGGTAGGCACTGTTTTCTTTCAAAAAATGGGATGTGTCCACGTTGCGCTTTGGGGTGTTTCCTGTCGGGGGCGCTAGACCTACCCACGCAAGTGAGGTATCATTTTTATCGGGAGACTTGGGGGAACGCTGGGTGGAAGGAAATTTGTGGCTCCTCTCAGATTTCAGAACTTTCTGCCACAGAAATGTGAGGAACATGTGTTTTTTTAGCCAAATTTTGAGGTTTGCAAAGGATTCTGGGTAACAGAACCTGGTCCGAGCCCCGCAAGTCACCCCTCCTTGGATTCCCCTAGGTCTCTAGTTTTCAGAAATGCACAGGTTTGGTAGGTTTCCCTAGGTGCCGGCTGAGCTACAGGCCAAAATATACAGGTAGGCACTTCGCAAAAAACACCTCTGTTTTTTTCAAAAATTTAGGATGTGTCCACGTTGCGCTTTGGGGTGTTTCCTGTCGCCGGCGCTAGGCCTACCCACGCAAGTGAGGTATCATTTTTATCGGGAGACTTGGGGGAACGCTGGGTGGAAGGAAATTTGTAGCTCATCTCAGATTCCAGAACTTTCTGCCACAGAAATGTGAGGAACATGTGTTTTTTTAGCCAAATTTTGAGGTTTGCAAAGGATTCTGGGTAACAGAACCTGGTCCGAGCCCTGCAAGTCACCCCTCCTTGGATTCCCCTAGGTCTCTAGTTTTTAGAAATGCACAGGTTTGGTAGGTTTCCCTAGGTGCCGGCTGAGGTAGAGGCCAAAATCCACAGGTAGGCACTTCACAAAAAACACCTCAGTTTTTTTCCAAAATTTAGGATGTGTCCATGTTGCGCTTTGGGGTGTTTCCTGTCGCCGGCTCTAGGCCTACCCACGCAAGTGAGGTATCATTTTTATCGGGAGACTTGGGGGAACGCTGGGTGGAAGGAAATTTGTAGCTCCTCTCAGATTCCAGAACTTTCTGCCACAAAAATGTGAGGAACATGTGTTTTTTTAGCCAAATTTTGCGGTTTGCAAAGGATTCTGGGTAACAGAACCTGGTCCGAGCCCCGCAAGTCACCCCTCCTTGGATTCCCCTAGGTCTCTAGTTTTCAGAAATGCACAGGTTTGGTAGGTTTCCCTAGGTGCCGGGTGAGCTACAGGCCAAAATCCACAGGTAGGCACTGTTTTCTCCCAAAATTTGGGATGTGTCCACGTTGCGCTTTGGGGTGTTTCCTGTCGCAGGCGCTAGGCCTACCCACGCAAGTGAGGTATCATTTTTATCGGGAGACTTGGGGGAACGCTGGGTGGAAGAGATTTGTAGCTCCTCTCAGATTCCAGAACTTTCTGCCACAGAAATGTGAGGAACATGTGTTTTTTTAGCCAAATTTTGAGGTTTGCAAAGGATTCTGGGTAACAGAACCTGGTCCGAGCCCCGCAAGTCACCCCTCCTTGGATTCCCCTAGGTCTCTAGTTTTCAGAAATGCACATGTTTGGTAGGTTTCCCTAGGTGCCGGCTGAGCTAGAGGCCAAAATCTACAGGTAGGCACTTCGCAAAAAACACCTCTGTTTTTTTCCAAAATTTAGGATGTGTCCACGTTGCGCTTTGGGGTGTTTCCTGTCGCCGGCGCTAGGCCTACCCACGCAAGTGAGATATCATTTTTATCGGGATACTTGGGGGAATGCTGGGTGGAAGGAAATTTGTACCTCCTCTCAGATTCCAGAACTTTCTGCCACAGAAATGTGAGGGATATGTGTTTTTTTAGCCTAATTTTGAGGTTTGCAAAGGATTCTGGGTCACAGAACCTGGTCCGAGCCCCGCAAGTCACCCCTCCTTGGATTCCCCTAGGTCTCTAGTTTTCAGAAATGCACAGGTTTGGTAGGTTTCCCTAGGTGCCGGCTGAGCTAGAGGCCAAAATCTACAGGTAGGCACTTCGCAAAAAACACCTCTGTTTTTTTCGAAAATTTAGGATGTGTCCACGTTGCGCTTTGGGGTCTTTCCTGTCGCCGGCGCTATGCCTACCCACGCAAGTGGGGTATCATTTTTATCGGGATACTTGGGGGAACGCTGGGTGGAAGGAAATTTGTAGCTCCTCTCAGATTCCAGAACTTTCTGCCACAGAAATGTGAGGGATATGTGTTTTTTTAGCCAAATTTTGAGGTTTGCAAAGGATTCTGGGTAACAGAACCTGGTCCGAGCCCCGCAAGTCACCCCTCCTTGGATTCCCCTAGGTCTCTAGTTTTCAGAAATGCACAGGTTTGGTAGGTTTCCCTAGGTGCCGGCTGAGCTACAGGCCAAAATCTACAGGTAGGCACTTCGCAAAAAACACCTCTGTTTTTTTCCAAAATTTAGGATGTGTCCACGTTGCGCTTTGGGGTCTTTCCTGTCTTCGGCGCTAGGCCTACCCATGCAAGTGAGGTATCATTTTTATCGGGAGACTTGGGGGAACGCTGGGTGGAAGGAAATTTGTAGCTCCTCTCAGATTCCAGAACTTTCTGCCACAAAAATGTGAGGGACATGTGTTTTTTTAGCCAAATTTTGAGGTTTGCAAAGGATTCTTGGTAACAGAACCTGGTCCGAGCCCCGCAAGTCACGCCTCCTTGGATTCCCCTAGGTCTCTAGTTTTCAGAAATGCACAGGTTTGGTAGGTTTCCCTATGTGCCGGGTGAGCTACAGGCCAAAATCCACAGGTAGGCACTGTTTTCTCCCAAAATGTTGGATGTGTCCACGTTGCGCTTTGGGGTGTTTCCTGTCGCAGGCGCTAGGCCTACCCATACAAGTGAGGTATCATTTTTATCGGGAGACTTGGGGGAACGCTGGGTGGAAGGAGATTTGTAGCTCCTCTCAGATTCCAGAACTTTCTGCCACAGAAATGTGAGGAACATGTGTTTTTTTAGCCAAATTTTGAGGTTTGCAAAGGATTCTGGGTAACAGAACCTGGTCCGAGCGACGCAAGTCACCCCTCCTTGGATTCCCCTAGGTCTCTAGTTTTCAGAAATGCACAGGTTTGGTAGGTTTCCCTATGTGCCGGCTGAGCTACAGGCCAAAATCTACAGGTAGGCACTTCGCAAAAAACACCTCTGTTTTTTTCCAAAATTTAGGATGTGTCCACGTTGCGCTTTGGGGTGTTTCCTGTCGCCGGCGCTAGGCCCACCCACGCAAGTGAGGTATCATTTTTATCGGGAGACTTGGGGGAACGCTGGGTGGAAGGAAATTTGTAGCTCCTCTCAGATTCCAGAACTTTCTGCCACAAAAATGTGAGGGACATGTGTTTTTTTAGCCAAATTTTGAGGTTTGCAAAGGATTCTGGGTAACAGAACCTGGTCCGAGCCCCGCAAGTCACCCCTCCTTGGATTCCCCTAGGACTCTAGTTTTCAGAAATGCACAGGTTTGGTAGGTTTCCCTAGGTGCCGTCTGAGCTAGAGGCCAAAATCTACAGGTAGGCACTTCGCAAAAAACACCTCTGTTTTTTTCAAAAATTTAGGATGTGTCCACGTTGCGCTTTGGGGTGTTTCCTGTCGCCGGCTCTAGGCCTACCCACGCAAGTGAGGTATCATTTTTATCGGGAGACTTGAGGGAACGCTGGGTAGAAGGAAATTTGTAGCTCCTCTGAGATTCCAGAACTTTCTGCCACAAAAATGTGAGGAACATGTGTTTTTTTAGCCAAATTTTGCAGTTTGCAAAGGATTCTGGGTAACAGAACCTGGTCCGAGCCCCGCAAGTCACCCCTCCTTGGTTTCCCCTAGGTCTCTAGTTTTCAGAAATGCACAGGTTTGGTAGGTTTCCCTAGGTGCCGGGTGAGCTACAGGCCAAAATCCACAGGTAGGCACTGTTTTCTCCCAAAATTTGGGATGTGTCCACGTTGCGCTTTGGGGTGTTTCCTGTCGCAGGCGCTAGGCCTACCCACGCAAGTGAGGTATCATTTTTATCGGGAGACTTGGGGGAACGCTGGGTGGAAGAGATTTGTAGCTCCTCTCAGATTCCAGAACTTTCTGCCACAGAAATGTGAGGAACATGTGTTTTTTTAGCCAAATTTTGAGGTTTGCAAAGGATTCTGGGTAACAGAACCTGGTCCGAGCCCCGCAAGTCACCCCTCCTTGGATTCCCCTAGGTCTCAAGTTTTCAGAAATGCACAGGTTTGGTAGGTTTCCCTAGGTGCCGTCTGAGCTACAGGCCAAAATCCACAGGTAGGCACTGTTTTCTTTCAAAAAATGGGATGTGTCCACGTTGCGCTTTGGGGTGTTTACTGTCGGGGGCGCTAGACCTACCCACGCAAGTGAGGTATCATTTTTATCGGGAGACTTGGGGGAACGCTGGGTGGAAGGAAATTTGTGGCTCCTCTCAGATTTCAGAACTTTCTGCCACAGAAATGTGAGGAACATGTGTTTTTTTAGCCAAATTTTGAGGTTTGCAAAGGATTCTGGGTAACAGAACCTGGTCCGAGCCCCGCAAGTCACCCCTCCTTGGATTCCCCTAGGTCTCTAGTTTTCAGAAATGCACAGGTTTGGTAGGTTTCCCTAGGTGCCGGCTGAGCTACAGGCCAAAATATACAGGTAGGCACTTCGCAAAAAACACCTCTGTTTTTTTCAAAAATTTAGGATGTGTCCACGTTGCGCTTTGGGGTGTTTCCTGTCGCCGGCGCTAGGCCTACCCACGCAAGTGAGGTATCATTTTTATCGGGAGACTTGGGGGAACGCTGGGTGGAAGGAAATTTGTAGCTCATCTCAGATTCCAGAACTTTCTGCCACAGAAATGTGAGGAACATGTGTTTTTTTAGCCAAATTTTGAGGTTTGCAAAGGATTCTGGGTAACAGAACCTGGTCCGAGCCCTGCAAGTCACCCCTCCTTGGATTCCCCTCGGTCTCTAGTTTTTAGAAATGCACAGGTTTGGTAGGTTACCCTAGGTGCCGGCTGAGCTACAGGCCAAAATCCACAGGTAGGCACTGTTTTCTTTAAAAAAATGGGATGTGTCCACGTTGCGCTTTGGGGTGTTTCCTGTCGCGGGCGCTAGACCTACCCACGCAAGTGACGTATCATTTTTATCGGGAGACTTGGGGGAACGCTGGGTGGAAGGAAATTTGTGGCTCCTCTCAGATTTCAGAACTTTCTGCCACAGAAATGTGAGGAACATGTGTTTTTTTAGCCAAATTTTGAGGTTTGCAAAGGATTCTGGGTAACAGAACCTGGTCCGAGCCCCGCAAGTCACCCCTCCTTGGATTCCCCTAGGTCTCTAGTTTTCAGAAATGCACAGGTTTGGTAGGTTTCCCTAGGTGCCGGGTGAGCTACAGGCCAAAATCCACAGGTAGGCACTGTTTTCTCCCAAAATTTTGGATGTGTCCACGTTGCGCTTTGGGGTGTTTCCTGTCGCAGGCGCTAGGCCTACCCACGCAAGTGAGGTATCATTTTTATCGGGAGACTTGGGGGAACGCTGGGTGGAAGGAGATTTGTAGCTCCTCTCAGATTCCAGAACTTTCTGCCACAGAAATGTGAGGAACATGTGTTTTTTTAGACAAATTTTGAAGTTTGCAAAGGATTCTGGGTAACAGAACCTGGTCCGAGCCCCGCAAGTCACCCCTCCATGGATTCCCCTAGGTCTCTAGTTTTCAGAAATGCACAGGTTTGGTAGGTTTCCCTAGGTGCCGGCTGAGCTACAGGCCCAAATCTACAGGTAGGCACTTCGCAAAAAACACCTCTGTTTTTTTCAAAAATTTAGGATGTGTCCACGTTGCGCTTTGGGGTGTTTCCTGTCGCCGGCGCTAGGCCTACCCACGCAAGTGAGGTATCATTTTTATCGGGAGACTTGGGGGAACGCTGGGTGGAAGGAGATTTGTAGCTCCTCTCAGATTCCAGAACTTTCTGCCACAGAAATGTGAGGAACATGTGTTTTTTTAGCCAAATTTTGAGGTTTGCAAAGGATTCTGGGTAACAGAACCTGGTCCGAGCCCCGCAAGTGACCCCTCCTTGGATTCCCCTAGGTCTCTAGTTTTCAGAAATGCACAGGTTTGGTAGGTTTCCCTAGGTGCCGGCTGAGCTACAGGCCAAAATCTACAGGTAGGCACTTCGCAAAAAACACCTCTGTTTTTTTCAGAAATTTAGAATGTGTCCACGTTGCGCTTTGGGGTGTTTCCTGTCGCCGGCGCTAGGCCTACCCACGCAAGTGAGGTATCATTTTTATCGGGAGACTTGGGGGAACGCTGGGTGGAAGGAAATTTGTAGCTCCTCTCAGATTTCAGAACTTTCTGCCACAGAAATGTGAGGGACATGTGTTTTTTTAGCCAAATTTTGAGGTTTGCAAAGGATTCTGGGTAACAGAACCTGGTCCGAGCCCCGCAAGTCACCCCTCCTTGGATTCCCCTAGGTCTCTAGTTTTCAGAAATGCACAGGTTTGGTAGGTTTCCCTAGGTGCCGGCTGAGCTACAGGCCAAAATCTACAGGTAGGCACTTCGCAAAAAACACCTCCATTTTTTTCCAAAATTTAGGATGTGTCCACGTTGCGCTTTGGGGTGTTTCCTGTCGCCGGCGCTAGGCCTACCCACGCAAGTGAGGTATCATTTTTATCGGGAGACTTGGGGGAACGCTGGGTGGAAGAGATATGTAGCTCCTCTCAGATTCCAGAACTTTCTGCCACAGAAATGTGAGGAACATGTGTTTTTTTAGCCAAATTTTGAGGTTTGCAAAGGATTCTGGGTAACAGACCCTGGTCCGAGCCCCGCAAGTCACCCCTCCTTGGATTCCCCTAGGTCTCTAGTTTTCAGAAATGCACAGGTTTGGTAGGTTTCCCTAGGTGCCGGCTGAGCTACAGGCCAAAATCTACAGGTAGGCACTTCGCAAAAAACACCTCTGTTTTTTTCAAAAATTTAGGATGTGTCCACGTTGCGCTTTGGGGTGTTTCCTGTCGCCGGCGCTAGGCCTACCCACGCAAGTGAGGTATCATTTTTATCGGGAGACTTGGGGGAACGCTGGGTGGAAGGAAATTTGTAGCTCCTCTCAGATTCCAGAACTTTCTGCCACAGAAATGTGAGGGACATGTGTTTTTTTAGCCAAATTTTGAGGTTTGCAAAGGATTCTGGGTAACAGAACCTGGTCCGAGCCCCGCAAGTCACCCCTCCTTGGATTCCCCTAGGTCTCTAGTTTTCAGAAATGCACAGGTTTGGTAGGTTTCCCTAGGTGCCGGCTGAGCTACAGGCCAAAATCTACAGGTAGGCACTTCGCAAAAAACACCTCTGTTTTTTTCAAAAATTTAGGATGTGTCCACGTTGCGCTTTGGGGTGTTTCCTGTCGCCGGCGCTAGGCCTACCCACGCAAGTGAGGTATCATTTTTATCGGGAGACTTGGGGGAACGCTGGGTGGAAGGAAATTTGTAGCTCCTCTCAGATTCCAGAACTTTCTGCCACAGAAATGTGAGGGACATGTGTTTTTTTAGCCAAATTTTGAGGTTTGCAAAGGATTCTGGGTAACAGAACCTGGTCCGAGCCCCGCAAGTCACCCCTCCTTGGATTCCCCTAGGTCTCTAGTTTTCAGAAATGCACAGGTTTGGTAGGTTTCCCTAGGTGCCGTCTGAGCTACAGGCCAAAATCCACAGGTAGGCACTGTTTTCTTTCAAAAAATGGGATGTGTCCACGTTGCGCTTTGGGGTGTTTCCTGTCGGGGGCGCTAGACCTACCCACGCAAGTGAGGTATCATTTTTATCGGGAGACTTGGGGGAACGCTGGGTGGAAGGAAATTTGTGGCTCCTCTCAGATTTCAGAACTTTCTGCCACAGAAATGGGAGGAACATGTGTTTTTTTAGCCAAATTTTGAGGTTTGCAAAGGATTCTGGGTAACAGAACCTGGTCCGAGCCCCGCAAGTCACCCCTCCTTGGATTCCCCTAGGTCTCTAGTTTTCAGAAATGCACAGGTTTGGTAGGTTTCCCTAGGTGCCGGCTGAGCTACAGGCCAAAATATACAGGTAGGCACTTCGCAAAAAACACCTCTGTTTTTTTCAAAAATTTAGGATGTGTCCACGTTGCGCTTTGGGGTGTTTACTGTCGCCGGCGCTAGGCCTACCCACGCAAGTGAGGTATCATTTTTATCGGGAGACTTGGGGGAACGCTGGGTGGAAGGAAATTTGTAGCTCCTCTCAGATTCCAGAACTTTCTGCCACAGAAATGTGAGGGACATGTGTTTTTTTAGCCAAATTTTGAGGTTTGCAAAGGATTCTGGGTAACAGAACCTGGTCCGAGCCCCGCAAGTCACCCCTCCTTGGATTCCCCTAGGTCTCTAGTTTTCAGAAATGCACAGGTTTGGTAGGTTTCCCTAGGTGCCGGCTGAGCTACAGGCCAAAATCTACAGGTAGGCACTTCGCAAAAAACACCTCTGTTTTTTTCAAAAATTTAGGATGTGTCCACGTTGCGCTTTGGGGTGTTTCCTGTCGCCGGCGCTAGGCCTACCCACGCAAGTGAGGTATCATTTTTATCGGGAGACTTGGGGGAACGCTGGGTGGAAGGAAATTTGTAGCTCCTCTCAGATTCCAGAACTTTCTGCCACAGAAATGTGAGGGACATGTGTTTTTTTAGCCAAATTTTGAGGTTTGCAAAGGATTCTGGGTAACAGAACCTGGTCCGAGCCCCGCAAGTCACCCCTCCTTGGATTCCCCTAGGTCTCTAGTTTTCAGAAATGCACAGGTTTGGTAGGTTTCCCTAGGTGCCGTCTGAGCTACAGGCCAAAATCCACAGGTAGGCACTGTTTTCTTTCAAAAAATGGGATGTGTCCACGTTGCGCTTTGGGGTGTTTCCTGTCGGGGGCGCTAGACCTACCCACGCAAGTGAGGTATCATTTTTATCGGGAGACTTGGGGGAACGCTGGGTGGAAGGAAATTTGTGGCTCCTCTCAGATTTCAGAACTTTCTGCCACAGAAATGTGAGGAACATGTGTTTTTTTAGCCAAATTTTGAGGTTTGCAAAGGATTCTGGGTAACAGAACCTGGTCCGAGCCCCGCAAGTCACCCCTCCTTGGATTCCCCTAGGTCTCTAGTTTTCAGAAATGCACAGGTTTTGGTTGGTTTCCCTAGGTGCCGGCTGAGCTACAGGCCAAAATATACAGGTAGGCACTTCGCAAAAAACACCTCTGTTTTTTTCAAAAATTTAGGATGTGTCCACGTTGCGCTTTGGGGTGTTTCCTGTCGCCGGCGCTAGGCCTACCCACGCAAGTGAGGTATCATTTTTATCGGGAGACTTGGGGGAACGCTGGGTGGAAGGAAATTTGTAGCTCATCTCAGATTCCAGAACTTTCTGCCACAGAAATGTGAGGAACATGTGTTTTTTTAGCCAAATTTTGAGGTTTGCAAAGGATTCTGGGTAACAGAACCTGGTCCGAGCCCTGCAAGTCACCCCTCCTTGGATTCCCCTAGGTCTCTAGTTTTCAGAAATGCACAGGTTTGGTAGGTTTCCCTAGGTGCCTGCTGAGGTAGAGGCCAAAATCCACAGGTAGGCACTTCACAAAAAACACCTCAGTTTTTTTCCAAAATTTAGGATGTGTCCATGTTGCGCTTTGGGGTGTTTCCTGTCGCCGGCTCTAGGCCTACCCACGCAAGTGAGGTATCATTTTTATCGGGAGACTTGGGGGAACGCTGGGTGGAAGGAAATTTGTAGCTCCTCTCAGATTCCAGAACTTTCTGCCACAAAAATGTGAGGAACATGTGTTTTTTTAGCCAAATTTTGCGGTTTGCAAAGGATTCTGGGTAACAGAACCTGGTCCGAGCCCCGCAAGTCACCCCTCCTTGGATTCCCCTAGGTCTCTAGTTTTCAGAAATGCACAGGTTTGGTAGGTTTCCGTAGGTGCCGGGTGAGCTACAGGCCAAAATCCACAGGTAGGCACTGTTTTCTCCCAAAATTTTGGTTGTGTCCACATTGCGCTTTGGGGTGTTTCCTGTCGCAGGCGCTAGGCCTACCCACGCAAGTGAGGTATCATTTTTATCGGGAGACTTGGGGGAACGCTGGGTGGAAGAGATTTGTAGCTCCTCTCAGATTCCAGAACTTTCTGCCACAGAAATGTGAGGAACATGTGTTTTTTTAGCCAAATTTTGAGGTTTGCAAAGGATTCTGGGTAACAGAACCTGGTCCGAGCCCCGCAAGTCACCCCTCCTTGGATTCCCCTAGGTCTCAAGTTTTCAGAAATGCACAGGTTTGGTAGGTTTCCCTTGGTGCCGTCTGAGCTACAGGCCAAAATCCACAGGTAGGCACTGTTTTCTTTCAAAAAATGGGATGTGTCCACGTTGCGCTTTGGGGTGTTTCCTGTCGCGGGCGCTAGACCTACCCACGCAAGTGACGTATCATTTTTATCGGGAGTCTTGGGGGAACGCTGGGTGGAAGGAAATTTGTGGCTCCTCTCAGATTTCAGAACTTTCTGCCACAGAAATGTGAGGAACATGTGTTTTTTTAGCCAAATTTTGTTTGAGGTTTGCAAAGGATTCTGGGTAACAGAACCTGGTCCGAGCCCCGCAAGTCACCCCTCCTTGGATTCCCCTAGGTCTCTAGTTTTCAGAAATGCACAGGTTTGGTAGGTTTCCCTAGGTGCCGGGTGAGCTACAGGCCAAAATCCACAGGTAGGCACTGTTTTCTCACAAAATTTTGGATGTGTCCACGTTGCGCTTTGGGGTGTTTCCTGTTGCAGGCGCTAGGCCTACCCACGCAAGTGAGGTATCATTTTTATCGGGAGACTTGGGGGAACGCTGGGTGGAAGGAGATTTGTAGCTCCTCTCAGATTCCAGAACTTTCTGCCACAGAAATGTGAGGAACATGTGTTTTTTTAGACAAATTTTGAAGTTTGCAAAGGATTCTGGGTAACAGAACCTGGTCCGAGCCCCGCAAGTCACCCCTCCTTGGATTCCCCTAGGTCTCTAGTTTTCAGAAATGGACAGGTTTGGTGGGTTTCCCTAGGTGCCGGCTGAGCTACAGGCCAAAATCTACAGGTAGGCACTTCGCAAAAAACACCTCTGTTTTTTTCAAAAATTTAGGATGTGTCCACGTTGCGCTTTGGGGTGTTTCCTGTCGCCGGCGCTAGGCCTACCCACGCAAGTGAGGTATCATTTTCATCGGGAGACTTGGGGGAACGCTGGGTGGAAGGAGATTTGTAGCTCCTCTCAGATTCCAGAACTTTCTGCCACAGAAATGTGAGGAACATGTGTTTTTTTAGCCAAATTTTGAGGTTTGCAAAGGATACTGGGTAACAGAACCTGGTCCGAGCCCCGCAAGTGACCCCTCCTTGGATTCCCCTAGGTCTCTAGTTTTCAGAAATGCACAGGTTTGGTAGGTTTCCCTAGGTGCCGGCTGAGCTACAGGCCAAAATCTACAGGTAGGCACTTCGCAAAAAACACCTCTGTTTTTTTCAGAAATTTAGGATGTGTCCACGTTGCGCTTTGGGGTGTTTCCTGTCGCCGGCGCTAGGCCTACCCACGCAAGTGAGGTATCATTTTTATCGGGAGACTTGGGGGAACGCTGGGTGGAAGGAAATTTGTAGCTCCTCTCAGATTTCAGAACTTTCTGCCACAGAAATGTGAGGGACATGTGTTTCTTTAGCCAAATTTTGAGGTTTGCAAAGGATTCTGGGTAACAGAACCTGGTCCGAGCCCCGCAAGTCACCCCTCCTTGGATTCCCCTAGGTCTCTAGTTTTCAGAAATGCACAGGTTTGGTAGGTTTCCCTAGGTGCCGGCTGAGCTACAGGCCAAAATCTACAGGTAGGCACTTCGCAAAAAACACCTCCATTTTTTTCCAAAATTTAGGATGTGTCCACGTTGCGCTTTGGGGTGTTTCCTGTCGCCGGCGCTAGGCCTACCCACGCAAGTGAGGTATCATTTTTATCGGGAGACTTGGGGGAACGCTGGGTGGAAGAGATATGTAGCTCCTCTCAGATTCCAGAACTTTCTGCCACAGAAATGTGAGGAACATGTGTTTTTTTAGCCAAATTTTGAGGTTTGCAAAGGATTCTGGGTAACAGACCCTGGTCCGAGCCCCGCAAGTCACCCCTCCTTGGATTCCCCTAGGTCTCTAGTTTTCAGAAATGCACAGGTTTGGTAGGTTTCCCTAGGTGCCGGCTGAGCTACAGGCCAAAATCTACAGGTAGGCACTTCGCAAAAAACACCTCTGTTTTTTTCAAAAATTTAGGATTGTCCACGTTGCGCTTTGGGGTGTTTCCTGTCGCCGGCGCTAGGCCTACCCACGCAAGTGAGGTATCATTTTTATCGGGAGACTTGGGGGAACGCTGGGTGGAAGGAAATTTGTAGCTCCTCTCAGATTCCAGAACTTTCTGCCACAGAAATGTGAGGGACATGTGTTTTTTTAGCCAAATTTTGAGGTTTGCAAAGGATTCTGGGTAACAGAACCTGGTCCGAGCCCCGCAAGTCACCCCTCCTTGGATTCCCCTAGGTCTCTAGTTTTCAGAAATGCACAGGTTTGGTAGGTTTCCCTAGGTGCCGGCTGAGCTACAGGCCAAAATCTACAGGTAGGCACTTCGCAAAAAACACCTCTGTTTTTTTCAAAAATTTAGGATGTGTCCACGTTGCGCTTTGGGGTGTTTCCTGTCGCCGGCGCTAGGCCTACCCACGCAAGTGAGGTACCATTTTTATCGGGAGACTTGGGGGAACGCTGGGTGGAAGGAGATTTGTAGCTCCTCTCAGATTCCAGAACTTTCTGCCACAGAAATGTGAGGAACATGTGTTTTTTTAGCCAAATTTTGAGGTTTGCAAAGGATTCTGGGTAACAGAACCTGGTCCGAGCCCCGCAAGTGACCCCTCCTTGGATTCCCCTAGGTCTCTAGTTTTCAGAAATGCACAGGTTTGGTAGGTTTCCCTAGGTGCCGGCTGAGCTACAGGCCAAAATCTACAGGTAGGCACTTCGCAAAAAACACCTCCGTTTTTTCCCAAAATTTAGGATGTGTCCACGTTGCGCTTTGGGGTGTTTCCTGTCGCCGGCGCTAGGCCTACCCACGCAAGTGAGGTATCATTTTTATGGGGAGACTTGGGGGAACGCTGGGTGGAAGGAAATTTGTGGCTCCTCTCAGATTTCAGAACTTTCTGCCACAGAAATGTGAGGAACATGTGTTTTTTTAGCCAAATTTTGAGGTTTGCAAAGGATTCTGGGTAACAGAACCTGGTCCGAGCCCCGCAAGTCACCCCTCCTTGGATTCCCCTAGGTCTCTAGTTATCAGAAATGCACAGGTTTTGGTAGGTTTCCCTAGGTGCCGGCTGAGCTACAGGCCAAAATATACAGGTAGGCACTTCGCAAAAAACACCTCTGTTTTTTTCAAAAATTTAGGATGTGTCCACGTTGCGCTTTGGGGTGTTTCCTGTCGCCGGCGCTAGGCCTACCCACGCAAGTGAGGTATCATTTTTATCGGGAGACTTGGGGGAACGCTGGGTGGAAGGCAATTTGTAGCTCATCTCAGATTCCAGAACTTTCTGCCACAGAAATGTGAGGAACATGTGTTTTTTTAGCCAAATTTTGAGGTTTGCAAAGGATTCTGGGTAACAGAACCTGGTCCGAGCCCTGCAAGTCACCCCTCCTTGGATTCCCCTAGGTCTCTAGTTTTCAGAAATGCACAGGTTTGGTAGGTTTCCCTAGGTGCCGGCTGAGGTAGAGGCCAAAATCCACAGGTAGGCACTTCACAAAAAACACCTCAGTTTTTTTCCAAAATTTAGGATGTGTCCATGTTGCGCTTTGGGGTGTTTCCTGTCGCCGGCTCTAGGCCTACCCACGCAAGTGAGGTATCATTTTTATCGGGAGACTTGGGGGAACGCTGGGTGGAAGGAAATTTGTAGCTCCTCTCAGATTCCAGAACTTTCTGCCACAAAAATGTGAGGAACATGTGTTTTTTTAGCCAAATTTTGCGGTTTGCAAAGGATTCTGGGTAACAGAACCTGGTCCGAGCCCCGCAAGTCACCCCTCCTTGGATTCCCCTAGGTCTCTAGTTTTCAGAAATGCACAGGTTTGGTAGGTTTCCGTAGGTGCCGGGTGAGCTACAGGCCAAAATCCACAGGTAGGCACTGTTTTCTCCCAAAATTTTGGTTGTGTCCACATTGCGCTTTGGGGTGTTTCCTGTCGCAGGCGCTAGGCCTACCCACGCAAGTGAGGTATCATTTTTATCGGGAGACTTGGGGGAACGCTGGGTGGAAGAGATTTGTAGCTCCTCTCAGATTCCAGAACTTTCTGCCACAGAAATGTGAGGAACATGTGTTTTTTTAGCCAAATTTTGAGGTTTGCAAAGGATTCTGGGTAACAGAACCTGGTCCGAGCCCCGCAAGTCACCCCTCCTTGGATTCCCCTAGGTCTCAAGTTTTCAGAAATGCACAGGTTTGGTAGGTTTCCCTAGGTGCCGTCTGAGCTACAGGCCAAAATCCACAGGTAGGCACTGTTTTCTTTCAAAAATGGGATGTGTCCACGTTGCGCTTTGGGGTGTTTCCTGTCGCGGGCGCTAGACCTACCCACGCAAGTGACGTATCATTTTTATCGGGAGACTTGGGGGAACGCTGGGTGGAAGGAAATTTGTGGCTCCTCTCAGATTTCAGAACTTTCTGCCACAGAAATGTGAGGAACATGTGTTTTTTTAGCCAAATTTTGAGGTTTGCAAAGGATTCTGGGTAACAGAACCTGGTCCGAGCCCCGCAAGTCACCCCTCCTTGGATTCCCCTAGGTCTCTAGTTTTCAGAAATGCACAGGTTTGGTAGGTTTCCCTAGGTGCCGGGTGAGCTACAGGCCAAAATCCACAGGTAGGCACTGTTTTCTCCCAAAATTTTGGATGTGTCCACGTTGCGCTTTGGGGTGTTTCCTGTCGCAGGCGCTAGGCCTACCCACGCAAGTGAGGTATCATTTTTATCGGGAGACTTGGGGGAAAGCTGGGTGGAAGGAGATTTGTAGCTCCTCTCAGATTCCAGAACTTTCTGCCACAGAAATGTGAGGAACATGTGATTTTTTAGACAAATTTTGAAGTTTGCAAAGGATTCTGGGTAACAGAACCTGGTCCGAGCCCCGCAAGTCACCCCTCCTTGGATTCCCCTAGGTCTCTAGTTTTCAGAAATGCACAGGTTTGGTAGGTTTCCCTAGGTGCCGGCTGAGCTACAGGCCAAAATCTACAGGTAGGCACTTCGCAAAAAACACCTCTGTTTTTTTCAAAAATTTAGGATGTGTCCACGTTGCGCTTTGGGGTGTTTCCTGTCGCCGGCGCTAGGCCTACCCACGCAAGTGAGGTATCATTTTTATCGGGAGACTTGGGGGAACGCTGGGTGGAAGGAGATTTGTAGCTCCTCTCAGATTCCAGAACTTTCTGCCACAGAAATGTGAGGAACATGTGTTTTTTTAGCCAAATTTTGAGGTTTGCAAAGGATACTGGGTAACAGAACCTGGTCCGAGCCCCGCAAGTGACCCCTCCTTGGATTCCCCTAGGTCTCTAGTTTTCAGAAATGCACAGGTTTGGTAGGTTTCCCTAGGTGCCGGCTGAGCTACAGGCCAAAATCTACAGGTAGGCACTTCACAAAAAACACCTCTGTTTTTTTCAGAAATTTAGGATGTGTCCACGTTGCGCTTTGGGGTGTTTCCTGTCGCCGGCGCTAGGCCTACCCACGCAAGTGAGGTATCATTTTTATCGGGAGACTTGGGGGAACGCTGGGTGGAAGGAAATTTGTAGCTCCTCTCAGATTTCAGAACTTTCTGCCACAGAAATGTGAGGGACATGTGTTTCTTTAGCCAAATTTTGAGGTTTGCAAAGGATTCTGGGTAACAGAACCTGGTCCGAGCCCCGCAAGTCACCCCTCCTTGGATTCCCCTAGGTCTCTAGTTTTCAGAAATGCACAGGTTTGGTAGGTTTCCCTAGGTGCCGGCTGAGCTACAGGCCAAAATCTACAGGTAGGCACTTCGCAAAAAACACCTCCATTTTTTTCCAAAATTTAGGATGTGTCCACGTTGCGCTTTGGGGTGTTTCCTGTCGCCGGCGCTAGGCCTACCCACGCAAGTGAGGTATCATTTTTATCGGGAGACTTGGGGGAACGCTGGGTGGAAGAGATATGTAGCTCCTCTCAGATTCCAGAACTTTCTGCCACAGAAATGTGAGGAACATGTGTTTTTTTAGCCAAATTTTGAGGTTTGCAAAGGATTCTGGGTAACAGACCCTGGTCCGAGCCCCGCAAGTCACCCCTCCTTGGATTCCCCTAGGTCTCTAGTTTTCAGAAATGCACAGGTTTGGTAGGTTTCCCTAGGTGCCGGCTGAGCTACAGGCCAAAATCTACAGGTAGGCACTTCGCAAAAAACACCTCTGTTTTTTTCAAAAATTTAGGATGTGTCCACGTTGCGCTTTGGGGTGTTTCCTGTCGCCGGCGCTAGGCCTACCCACGCAAGTGAGGTATCATTTTTATCGGGAGACTTGGGGGAATGCTGGGTGGAAGGAGATTTGTAGCTCCTCTCAGATTCCAGAACTTTCTGCCACAGAAATGTGAGGAACATGTGTTTTTTTAGCCAAATTTTGAGGTTTGCAAAGGATACTGGGTAACAGAACCTGGTCCGAGCCCCGCAAGTGACCCCTCCTTGGATTCCCCTAGGTCTCTAGTTTTCAGAAATGCACAGGTTTGGTAGGTTTCCCTAGGTGCCGGCTGAGCTACAGGCCAAAATCTACAGGTAGGCACTTCGCAAAAAACACCTCTGTTTTTTTCAGAAATTTAGGATGTGTCCACGTTGCGCTTTGGGGTGTTTCCTGTCGCCGGCGCTAGGCCTACCCACGCAAGTGAGGTATCATTTTTATCGGGAGACTTGGGGGAACGCTGGGTGGAAGGAAATTTGTAGCTCCTCTCAGATTTCAGAACTTTCTGCCACAGAAATGTGAGGGACATGTGTTTCTTTAGCCAAATTTTGAGGTTTGCAAAGGATTCTGGGTAACAGAACCTGGTCCGAGCCCCGCAAGTCACCCCTCCTTGGATTCCCCTAGGTCTCTAGTTTTCAGAAATGCACAGGTTTGGTAGGTTTCCCTAGGTGCCGGCTGAGCTACAGGCCAAAATCTACAGGTAGGCACTTCGCAAAAAACACCTCCATTTTTTTCCAAAATTTAGGATGTGTCCACGTTGCGCTTTGGGGTGTTTCCTGTCGCCGGCGCTAGGCCTACCCACGCAAGTGAGGTATCATTTTTATCGGGAGACTTGGGGGAACGCTGGGTGGAAGAGATATGTAGCTCCTCTCAGATTCCAGAACTTTCTGCCACAGAAATGTGAGGAACATGTGTTTTTTTAGCCAAATTTTGAGGTTTGCAAAGGATTCTGGGTAACAGACCCTGGTCCGAGCCCCGCAAGTCACCCCTCCTTGGATTCCCCTAGGTCTCTAGTTTTCAGAAATGCACAGGTTTGGTAGGTTTCCCTAGGTGCCGGCTGAGCTACAGGCCAAAATCTACAGGTAGGCACTTCGCAAAAAACACCTCTGTTTTTTTCAAAAATTTAGGATGTGTCCACGTTGCGCTTTGGGGTGTTTCCTGTCGCCGGCGCTAGGCCTACCCACGCAAGTGAGGTATCATTTTTATCGGGAGACTTGGGGGAACGCTGGGTGGAAGGAGATTTGTAGCTCCTCTCAGATTCCAGAACTTTCTGCCACAGAAATGTGAGGAACATGTGTTTTTTTAGCCAAATTTTGAGGTTTGCAAAGGATACTGGGTAACAGAACCTGGTCCGAGCCCCGCAAGTGACCCCTCCTTGGATTCCCCTAGGTCTCTAGTTTTCAGAAATGCACAGGTTTGGTAGGTTTCCCTAGGTGCCGGCTGAGCTACAGGCCAAAATCTACAGGTAGGCACTTCGCAAAAAACACCTCTGTTTTTTTCAGAAATTTAGGATGTGTCCACGTTGCGCTTTGGGGTGTTTCCTGTCGCCGGCGCTAGGCCTACCCACGCAAGTGAGGTATCATTTTTATCGGGAGACTTGGGGGAACGCTGGGTGGAAGGAGATTTGTAGCTCCTCTCAGATTCCAGAACTTTCTGCCACAGAAATGTGAGGAACATGTGTTTTTTTAGCCAAATTTTGAGGTTTGCAAAGGATTCTGGGTAACAGAACCTGGTCCGAGCCCCGCAAGTCACCCCTCCTTGGATTCCCCTAGGTCTCTAGTTTTCAGAAATAAACAGGTTTGGTAGGTTTCCCTAGGTTCCGGGTGAGCTACAGGCCAAAATCCACAGGTAGGCACTGTTTTCTCCCAAAATTTTGGATGTGTCCACGTTGCGCTTTGGGGTGTTTCCTGTCGCAGGCGCTAGGCCTACCCACGCAAGTGAGGTATCATTTTTATCGGGAGACTTGGGGGAAAGCTGGGTGGAAGGAGATTTGTAGCTCCTCTCAGATTCCAGAACTTTCTGCCACAGAAATGTGAGGAACATGTGATTTTTTAGACAAATTTTGAAGTTTGCAAAGGATTCTGGGTAACAGAACCTGGTCCGAGCCCCGCAAGTCACCCCTCCTTGGATTCCCCTAGGTCTCTAGTTTTCAGAAATGCACAGGTTTGGTAGGTTTCCCTAGGTGCCGGCTGAGCTACAGGCCAAAATCTACAGGTAGGCACTTCGCAAAAAACACCTCTGTTTTTTTCAAAAATTTAGGATGTGTCCACGTTGCGCTTTGGGGTGTTTCCTGTCGCCGGCGCTAGGCCTACCCACGCAAGTGAGGTATCATTTTTATCGGGAGACTTGGGGGAACGCTGGGTGGAAGGAGATTTGTAGCTCCTCTCAGATTCCAGAACTTTCTGCCACAGAAATGTGAGGAACATGTGTTTTTTTAGCCAAATTTTGAGGTTTGCAAAGGATACTGGGTAACAGAACCTGGTCCGAGCCCCGCAAGTGACCCCTCCTTGGATTCCCCTAGGTCTCTAGTTTTCAGAAATGCACAGGTTTGGTAGGTTTCCCTAGGTGCCGGCTGAGCTACAGGCCAAAATCTACAGGTAGGCACTTCGCAAAAAACACCTCTGTTTTTTTCAGAAATTTAGGATGTGTCCACGTTGCGCTTTGGGGTGTTTCCTGTCGCCGGCGCTAGGCCTACCCACGCAAGTGAGGTATCATTTTTATCGGGAGACTTGGGGGAACGCTGGGTGGAAGGAAATTTGTAGCTCCTCTCAGATTTCAGAACTTTCTGCCACAGAAATGTGAGGGACATGTGTTTCTTTAGCCAAATTTTGAGGTTTGCAAAGGATTCTGGGTAACAGAACCTGGTCCGAGCCCCGCAAGTCACCCCTCCTTGGATTCCCCTAGGTCTCTAGTTTTCAGAAATGCACAGGTTTGGTAGGTTTCCCTAGGTGCCGGCTGAGCTACAGGCCAAAATCTACAGGTAGGCACTTCGCAAAAAACACCTCCATTTTTTTCCAAAATTTAGGATGTGTCCACGTTGCGCTTTGGGGTGTTTCCTGTCGCCGGCGCTAGGCCTACCCACGCAAGTGAGGTATCATTTTTATCGGGAGACTTGGGGGAACGCTGGGTGGAAGAGATATGTAGCTCCTCTCAGATTCCAGAACTTTCTGCCACAGAAATGTGAGGAACATGTGTTTTTTTAGCCAAATTTTGAGGTTTGCAAAGGATTCTGGGTAACAGACCCTGGTCCGAGCCCCGCAAGTCACCCCTCCTTGGATTCCCCTAGGTCTCTAGTTTTCAGAAATGCACAGGTTTGGTAGGTTTCCCTAGGTGCCGGCTGAGCTACAGGCCAAAATCTACAGGTAGGCACTTCGCTAAAAACACCTCTGTTTTTTTCAAAAATTTAGGATGTGTCCACGTTGCGCTTTGGGGTGTTTCCTGTCGCCGGCGCTAGGCCTACCCACGCAAGTGAGGTATCATTTTTATCGGGAGACTTGGGGGAATGCTGGGTGGAAGGAGATTTGTAGCTCCTCTCAGATTCCAGAACTTTCTGCCACAGAAATGTGAGGAACATGTGTTTTTTTAGCCAAATTTTGAGGTTTGCAAAGGATACTGGGTAACAGAACCTGGTCCGAGCCCCGCAAGTGACCCCTCCTTGGATTCCCCTAGGTCTCTAGTTTTCAGAAATGCACAGGTTTGGTAGGTTTCCCTAGGTGCCGGCTGAGCTACAGGCCAAAATCTACAGGTAGGCACTTCGCAAAAAACACCTCTGTTTTTTTCAGAAATTTAGGATGTGTCCACGTTGCGCTTTGGGGTGTTTCCTGTCGCCGGCGCTAGGCCTACCCACGCAAGTGAGGTATCATTTTTATCGGGAGACTTGGGGGAACGCTGGGTGGAAGGAAATTTGTAGCTCCTCTCAGATTTCAGAACTTTCTGCCACAGAAATGTGAGGGACATGTGTTTCTTTAGCCAAATTTTGAGGTTTGCAAAGGATTCTGGGTAACAGAACCTGGTCCGAGCCCCGCAAGTCACCCCTCCTTGGATTCCCCTAGGTCTCTAGTTTTCAGAAATGCACAGGTTTGGTAGGTTTCCCTAGGTGCCGGCTGAGCTACAGGCCAAAATCTACAGGTAGGCACTTCGCAAAAAACACCTCCATTTTTTTCCAAAATTTAGGATGTGTCCACGTTGCGCTTTGGGGTGTTTCCTGTCGCCGGCGCTAGGCCTACCCACGCAAGTGAGGTATCATTTTTATCGGGAGACTTGGGGGAACGCTGGGTGGAAGAGATATGTAGCTCCTCTCAGATTCCAGAACTTTCTGCCACAGAAATGTGAGGAACATGTGTTTTTTTAGCCAAATTTTGATGTTTGCAAAGGATTCTGGGTAACAGACCCTGGTCCGAGCCCCGCAAGTCACCCCTCCTTGGATTCCCCTAGGTCTCTAGTTTTCAGAAATGCACAGGTTTGGTAGGTTTCCCTAGGTGCCGGCTGAGCTACAGGCCAAAATCTACAGGTAGGCACTTCGCAAAAAACACCTCTGTTTTTTTCAAAAATTTAGGATGTGTCCACGTTGCGCTTTGGGGTGTTTCCTGTCGCCGGCGCTAGGCCTACCCACGCAAGTGAGGTATCATTTTTATCGGGAGACTTGGGGGAACGCTGGGTGGAAGGAGATTTGTAGCTCCTCTCAGATTCCAGAACTTTCTGCCACAGAAATGTGAGGAACATGTGTTTTTTTAGCCAAATTTTGAGGTTTGCAAAGGATACTGGGTAACAGAACCTGGTCCGAGCCCCGCAAGTGACCCCTCCTTGGATTCCCCTAGGTCTCTAGTTTTCAGAAATGCACAGGTTTGGTAGGTTTCCCTAGGTGCCGGCTGAGCTACAGGCCAAAATCTACAGGTAGGCACTTCGCAAAAAACACCTCTGTTTTTTTCAGAAATTTAGGATGTGTCCACGTTGCGCTTTGGGGTGTTTCCTGTCGCCGGCGCTAGGCCTACCCACGCAAGTGAGGTATCATTTTTATCGGGAGACTTGGGGGAACGCTGGGTGGAAGGAAATTTGTAGCTCCTCTCAGATTTCAGAACTTTCTGCCACAGAAATGTGAGGGACATGTGTTTCTTTAGCCAAATTTTGAGGTTTGCAAAGGATTCTGGGTAACAGAACCTGGTCCGAGCCCCGCAAGTCACCCCTCCTTGGATTCCCCTAGGTCTCTAGTTTTCAGAAATGCACAGGTTTGGTAGGTTTCCCTAGGTGCCGGCTGAGCTACAGGCCAAAATCTACAGGTAGGCACTTCGCAAAAAACACCTCCATTTTTTTCCAAAATTTAGGATGTGTCCACGTTGCGCTTTGGGGTGTTTCCTGTCGCCGGCGCTAGGCCTACCCACGCAAGTGAGGTATCATTTTTATCGGGAGACTTGGGGGAACGCTGGGTGGAAGAGATATGTAGCTCCTCTCAGATTCCAGAACTTTCTGCCACAGAAATGTGAGGAACATGTGTTTTTTTAGCCAAATTTTGAGGTTTGCAAAGGATTCTGGGTAACAGACCCTGGTCCGAGCTCCGCAAGTCACCCCTCCTTGGATTCCCCTAGGTCTCTAGTTTTCAGAAATGCACAGGTTTGGTAGGTTTCCCTAGGTGCCGGCTGAGCTACAGGCCAAAATCTACAGGTAGGCACTTCGCAAAAAACACCTCTGTTTTTTTCAAAAATTTAGGATGTGTCCACGTTGCGCTTTGGGGTGTTTCCTGTCGCCGGCGCTAGGCCTACCCACGCAAGTGAGGTATCATTTTTATCGGGAGACTTGGGGGAACGCTGGGTGGAAGGAGATTTGTAGCTCCTCTCAGATTCCAGAACTTTCTGCCACAGAAATGTGAGGAACATGTGTTTTTTTAGCCAAATTTTGAGGTTTGCAAAGGATACTGGGTAACAGAACCTGGTCCGAGCCCCGCAAGTGACCCCTCCTTGGATTCCCCTAGGTCTCTAGTTTTCAGAAATGCACAGGTTTGGTAGGTTTCCCTAGGTGCCGGATGAGCTACAGGCCAAAATCTACAGGTAGGCACTTCGCAAAAAACACCTCTGTTTTTTTCAGAAATTTAGGATGTGTCCACGTTGCGCTTTGGGGTGTTTCCTGTCGCCGGCGCTAGGCCTACCCACGCAAGTGAGGTATCATTTTTATCGGGAGACTTGGGGGAACGCTGGGTGGAAGGAAATTTGTAGCTCCTCTCAGATTTCAGAACTTTCTGCCACAGAAATGTGAGGGACATGTGTTTCTTTAGCCAAATTTTGAGGTTTGCAAAGGATTCTGGGTAACAGAACCTGGTCCGAGCCCCGCAAGTCACCCCTCCTTGGATTCCCCTAGGTCTCTAGTTTTCAGAAATGCACAGGTTTGGTAGGTTTCCCTAGGTGCCGGCTGAGCTACAGGCCAAAATCTACAGGTAGGCACTTCGCAAAAAACACCTCCATTTTTTTCCAAAATTTAGGATGTGTCCACATTGCGCTTTGGGGTGTTTCCTGTCGCCGGCGCTAGGCCTACCCACGCAAGTGAGGTATCATTTTTATCGGGAGACTTGGGGGAACGCTGGGTGGAAGAGATATGTAGCTCCTCTCAGATTCCAGAACTTTCTGCCACAGAAATGTGAGGAACATGTGTTTTTTTAGCCAAATTTTGAGGTTTGCAAAGGATTCTGGGTAACAGACCCTGGTCCGAGCCCCGCAAGTCACCCCTCCTTGGATTCCCCTAAGTCTCTAGTTTTCAGAAATGCACAGGTTTGGTAGGTTTCCCTAGGTGCCGGCTGAGCTACAGGCCAAAATCTACAGGTAGGCACTTCGCAAAAAACACCTCTGTTTTTTTCAAAAATTTAGGATGTGTCCACGTTGCGCTTTGGGGTGTTTCCTGTCGCCGGCGCTAGGCCTACCCACGCAAGTGAGGTATCATTTTTATCGGGAGACTTGGGGGAACGCTGGGTGGAAGGAAATTTGTAGCTCCTCTCAGATTCCAGAACTTTCTGCCACAGAAATGTGAGGGACATGTGTTTTTTTAGCCAAATTTTGAGGTTTGCAAAGGATTCTGGGTAACAGAACCTGGTCCGAGCCCCGCAAGTCACCCCTCCTTGGATTCCCCTAGGTCTCTAGTTTTCAGAAATGCACAGGTTTGGTAGGTTTCCCTAGGTGCCGGCTGAGCTACAGGCCAAAATCTACAGGTAGGCACTTCGCAAAAAACACCTCTGTTTTTTTCAAAAATTTAGGATGTGTCCACGTTGCGCTTTGGGGTGTTTCCTGTCGCCGGCGCTAGGCCTACCCACGCAAGTGAGGTACCATTTTTATCGGGAGACTTGGGGGAACGCTGGGTGGAAGGAGATTTGTAGCTCCTCTCAGATTCCAGAACTTTCTGCCACAGAAATGTGAGGAACATGTGTTTTTTTAGCCAAATTTTGAGGTTTGCAAAGGATTCTGGGTAACAGAACCTGGTCCGAGCCCCACAAGTGACCCCTCCTTGGATTCCCCTAGGTCTCTAGTTTTCAGAAATGCACAGGTTTGGTAGGTTTCCCTAGGTGCCGGCTGAGCTACAGGCCAAAATCTACAGGTAGGCACTTCGCAAAAAACACCTCCGTTTTTTCCCAAAATTTAGGATGTGTCCACGTTGCGCTTTGGGGTGTTTCCTGTCGCCGGCGCTAGGCCTACCCACGCAAGTGAGGTATCATTTTTATGGGGAGACTTGGGGGAACGCTGGGTCGAAGGAAATTTGTAGCTCCTCTCAGATTCCAGAACTTTCTGCCACAGAAATGTGAGGGACATGTGTTTTTTAAGCCAAATTTTGAGGTTTGCAAAGGATTCTGGGTAACAGAACCTGGTCCGAGCCCCGCAAGTCACCCCTCCTTGGATTCCCCAAGGTCTCTAGGTTTCAGAAATGCACAGGTTTCGTAGGTTTCCCTAGGCGCCGGCTGAGCTAGAGGCCAAAATGTACAGGTAGGCACTTCGCAAAAAACACCTCCGTTTTTTTCTAAAATTTAGGATGTGTCCACGTTGCGCTTTGGGGTGTTTCCTGTCGCCGGCGCGAGGCCTACCCACGCAAGTGAGGTATCATTTTTATCGGGAGACTTGGGGGAACGCTGGGTGGAAGGAGATTTGTAGGTCCTCTCAGATTCCAGAACTTTCTGCCACAGAAATGTGAGGAACGTGTGTTTTTTTAGCCAAATTTTGAGGTTTGCAAAGGATTCTGGGTAACAGAACCTGGTCCGAGCCCCGCAAGTTACCCCTCCTTGGATTCCCCTAGGTCTCTAGTTTTCAGAAATGGACAGGTTTGGTAGGTTTCCCTAGGTGCCGGCTGAGCTAGAGGCCAATATCTACAGGTAGGCACTTCGCAAAAAACACCTCTGTTTTTTTCCAAAATTTAGGATGTGTCCACGTTGCGCTTTGGGGTGTTTCCTGTCGCCGGCGCTAGGCCTACCCACGCAAGTGAGGCATCATTTTTATCGGGATACTTGGGGGAACGCTGGCTGGAAGGAAATTTGTAGCTCCTCTCAGATTCCAGAACTTTCTGCCACAGAAATGTGAGGGATATGTGATTTTTTAGCCAAATTTTGAGGTTTGCAAAGGATTCTGGGTAACAGAACCTGGTCCGAGCCCCGCAAGTCACCCCTCCTTGGATTCCCCTAGGTCTCTAGTTTTCAGAAATGCACAGGTTTGGTAGGTTTCCCTAGGTGCCGGCTGAGCTACAGGCCAAAATCTACAGGTAGGCACTTCGCAAAAAACACCTCTGTTTTTTTCAAAAATTTAGGATGTGTCCACGTTGCGCTTTGGGGTGTTTCCTGTCGCCGGCGCTAGGCCTACCCACGCAAGTGAGGTATCATTTTTATCGGGAGACTTGGGGGAACGCTGGGTGGAAGGAAATTTGTAGCTCCTCTCAGATTCCAGAACTTTCTGCCACAGAAATGTGAGGGACATGTGTTTTTTTAGCCAAATTTTGAGGTTTGCAAAGGATTCTGGGTAACAGAACCTGGTCCGAGCCCCGCAAGTCACCCCTCCTTGGATTCCCCTAGGTCTCTAGTTTTCAGAAATGCACAGGTTTGGTAGGTTTCCCTAGGTGCCGGCTGAGCTACATGCCAAAATCTACAGGTAGGCACTTCGCAAAAAACACCTCTGTTTTTTTCAAAAATTTAGGATGTGTCCACGTTGCGCTTTGGGGTGTTTCCTGTCGCCGGCGCTAGGCCTACCCACGCAAGTGAGGTATCATTTTTATCGGGAGACTTGGGGGAACGCTGGGTGGAAGGAAATTTGTAGCTCCTCTCAGATTCCAGAACTTTCTGCCACAGAAATGTGAGGGACATGTGTTTTTTTAGCCAAATTTTGAGGTTTGCAAAGGATTCTGGGTAACAGAACCTGGTCCGAGCCCCGCAAGTCACCCCTCCTTGGATTCCCCTAGGTCTCTAGTTTTCAGAAATGCACAGGTTTGGTAGGTTTCCCTAGGTGCCGGCTGAGCTAGAGGCCAAAATCTACAGGTAGACACTTCACAAAAAACACCTCAGTTTTTTTCCAAAATTTAGGATGTGTCCACGTTGCGCTTTGGGGTGCTTCCTGTCGCCGGCGCTAGGCCTACCCACACAAGTGAGGTATCATTTTTATCGGGAGACTTGGGGGAACGCTGGGTGGAAGGAGATTTGTAGCTCCTCTCAGATTCCAGAACTTTCTGCCACAGAAATGTGAGGAACATGTGTTTTTTTAGCCAAATTTTGAGGTTTGCAAAGGATTCTGGGTAACAGAACCTGGTCCGAGCCCCGCAAGTCACCCCTCCTTGGATTCCCCTAGGTCTCTAGTTTTCAGAAATGCACAGCTTTGGTAGGTTTCCCTAGGTGCCGGCTGAGCTACAGGCCAAAATCTACAGGTAGGCACTTCGCAAAAAACACCTCCGTTTTTTTCTAAAATTTAGGATGTGTCCACGTTGCGCTTTGGGGTGTTTCCTGTCGCCGGCGCGAGGCCTACCCACGCAAGTGAGGTATCATTTTTATCGGGAGACTTGGGGGAACGCTGGGTGGAAGGAGATTTGTAGGTCCTCTCAGATTCCAGAACTTTCTGCCACAGAAATGTGAGGAACGTGTGTTTTTTTAGCCAAATTTTGAGGTTTGCAAAGGATTCTGGGTAACAGAACCTGGTCCGAGCCCCGCAAGTCACCCCTCCTTGGATTCCCCTAGGTCTCTAGTTTTCAGAAATGCACAGGTTTGGTAGGTTTCCCTAGGTGCCGGCTGAGCTAGAGGCCAATATCTACAGGTAGGCACTTCGCAAAAAACACCTCTGTTTTTTTCCAAAATTTAGGATGTGTCCACGTTGCGCTTTGGGGTGTTTCCTGTCGTCGGCGCTAGGCCTACCCACGCAAGTGAGGCATCATTTTTATCGGGATACTTGGGGGAACGCTGGGTGGAAGGAAATTTGTAGCTCCTCTCAGATTCCAGAACTTTCTGCCACAGAAATGTGAGGGATATGTGATTTTTTAGCCAAATTTTGAGGTTTGCAAAGGATTCTGGGTAACAGAACCTGGTCCGAGCCCCGCAAGTCACCCCTCCTTGGATTCCCCTAGGTCTCTAGTTTTCAGAAATGCACAGGTTTCGTAGGTTTCCCTAGGTGCCGGCTGAGCTACAGGCCAAAATCTACAGGTAGGCACTTCGCAAAAAACACCTCTGTTTTTTTCCAAAATTTAGGATGTGTCCACGTTGCGCTTTGGGGTGTTTCCTGTCGCCGGCGCTAGGCCTACCCACGCAAGTGAGGTATCATTTTTATCGGGAGACTTGGGGGAACGCTGGGTGGAAGGAAATTTGTAGCTCCTCTCAGATTCCAGAACTTTCTGCCACAGAAATGTGAGGGACATGTGTTTTTTTAGCCAAATTTTGAGGTTTGCAAAGGATTCTGGGTAACAGAACCTGGTCCGAGCCCCGCAAGTCACCCCTCCTTGGATTCCCCTAGGTCTCTAGTTTTCAGAAATGCACAGGTTTGGTAGGTTTCCCTAGGTGCCGGCTGAGCTAGAGGCCAATATCTACAGGTAGGCACTTCGCAAAAAACACCTCTGTTTTTTTCCAAAATTTAGGATGTGTCCACGTTGCGCTTTGGGGTGTTTCCTGTCGCCGGCGCTAGGCCTACCCACGCAAGTGAGGCATCATTTTTATCGGGATACTTGGGGGAACGCTGGGTGGAAGGAAATTTGTAGCTCCTCTCAGATTCCAGAACTTTCTGCCACAGAAATGTGAGGGATATGTGATTTTTTAGCCAAATTTTGAGGTTTGCAAAGGATTCTGGGTAACAGAACCTGGTCCGAGCCCCGCAAGTCACCCCTCCTTGGATTCCCCTAGGTCTCTAGTTTTCAGAAATGCACAGGTTTCGTAGGTTTCCCTAGGTGCCGGCTGAGCTACAGGCCAAAATCTACAGGTAGGCACTTCGCAAAAAACACCTCTGTTTTTTTCCAAAATTTAGGATGTGTCCACGTTGCGCTTTGGGGTGTTTCCTGTCGCCGGCGCTAGGCCTACCCACGCAAGTGAGGTATCATTTTTATCGGGAGACTTGGGGGAACGCTGGGTGGAAGGAAATTTGTAGCTCCTCTCAGATTCCAGAACTTTCTGCCACAGAAATGTGAGGGACATGTGTTTTTTTAGCCAAATTTTGAGGTTTGCAAAGGATTCTGGGTAACAGAACCTGGTCCGAGCCCCGCAAGTCACCCCTCCTTGGATTCCCCTAGGTCTCTAGTTTTCAGAAATGCACAGGTTTGGTAGGTTTCCCTAGGTGCCGGCTGAGCTACAGGCCAAAATCTACAGGTAGGCACTTCGCAAAAAACACCTCTGTTTTTTTCAAAAATTTAGGATGTGTCCACGTTGCGCTTTGGGGTGTTTCCTGTCGCCGGCGCTAGGCCTACCCACGCAAGTGAGGTATCTTTTTTATCGGGAGACTTGGGGGAACGCTGGGTGGAAGGAAATTTGTAGCTCCTCTCAGATTCCAGAACTTTCTGCCACAGAAATGTGAGGGACATGTGTTTTTTTAGCCAAATTTTGAGGTTTGCAAAGGATTCTGGGTAACAGAACCTGGTCCGAGCCCCGCAAGTCACCCCTCCTTGGATTCCCCTAGGTCTCTAGTTTTCAGAAATGCACAGGTTTGGTAGGTTTCCCTAGGTGCCGGCTGAGCTAGAGGCCAAAATCTACAGGTAGACACTTCACAAAAAACACCTCAGTTTTTTTCCAAAATTTAGGATGTGTCCACGTTGCGCTTTGGGGTGCTTCCTGTCGCCGGCGCTAGGCCTACCCACACAAGTGAGGTATCATTTTTATCGGGAGACTTGGGGGAACGCTGGGTGGAAGGAGATTTGTAGCTCCTCTCAGATTCCAGAACTTTCTGCCACAGAAATGTGAGGAACATGTGTTTTTTTAGCCAAATTTTGAGGTTTGCAAAGGATTCTGGGTAACAGAACCTGGTCCGAGCCCCGCAAGTCACCCCTCCTTGGATTCCCCTAGGTCTCTAGTTTTCAGAAATGCACAGCTTTGGTAGGTTTCCCTAGGTGCCGGCTGAGCTACAGGCCAAAATCTACAGGTAGGCACTTCGCAAAAAACACCTCCGTTTTTTTCTAAAATTTAGGATGTGTCCACGTTGCGCTTTGGGGTGTTTCCTGTCGCCGGCGCGAGGCCTACCCACGCAAGTGAGGTATCATTTTTATCGGGAGACTTGGGGGAACGCTGGGTGGAAGGAGATTTGTAGGTCCTCTCAGATTCCAGAACTTTCTGCCACAGAAATGTGAGGAACGTGTGTTTTTTTAGCCAGATTTTGAGGTTTGCAAAGGATTCTGGGTAACAGAACCTGGTCCGAGCCCCGCAAGTCACCCCTCCTTGGATTCCCCTAGGTCTCTAGTTTTCAGAAATGCACAGGTTTGGTAGGTTTCCCTAGGTGCCGGCTGAGCTAGAGGCCAATATCTACAGGTAGGCACTTCGCAAAAAACACCTCTGTTTTTTTCCAAAATTTAGGATGTGTCCACGTTGCGCTTTGGGGTGTTTCCTGTCGCCGGCGCTAGGCCTACCCACGCAAGTGAGGCATCATTTTTATCGGGATACTTGGGGGAACGCTGGGTGGAAGGAAATTTGTAGCTCATCTCAGATTCCAGAACTTTCTGCCACAGAAATGTGAGGAACATGTGTTTTTTTAGCCAAATTTTGAGGTTTGCAAAGGATTCTGGGTAACAGAACCTGGTCCGAGCCCTGCAAGTCACCCCTCCTTGGATTCCCCTAGGTCTCTAGTTTTCAGAAATGCACAGGTTTGGTAGGTTTCCCTAGGTGCCGGCTGAGGTAGAGGCCAAAATCCACAGGTAGGCACTTCACAAAAAACACCTCAGTTTTTTTCCAAAATTTAGGATGTGTCCATGTTGCGCTTTGGGGTGTTTCCTGTCGCCGGCTCTAGGCCTACCCACGCAAGTGAGGTATCATTTTTATCGGGAGACTTGGGGGAACGCTGGGTGGAAGGAAATTTGTAGCTCCTCTCAGATTCCAGAACTTTCTGCCACAAAAATGTGAGGAACATGTGTTTTTTTAGCCAAATTTTGCGGTTTGCAAAGGATTCTGGGTAACAGAACCTGGTCCGAGCCCCGCAAGTCACCCCTCCATGGATTCCCCTAGGTCTCTAGTTTTCAGAAATGCACAGGTTTGGTAGGTTTCCCTAGGTGCCGGGTGAGCTACAGGCCAAAATCCACAGGTAGGCACTGTTTTCTCCCAAAATTTTGGTTGTGTCCACATTGCGCTTTGGGGTGTTTCCTTTCGCAGGCGCTAGGCCTACCCACGCAAGTGAGGTATCATTTTTATCGGGAGACTTGGGGGAACGCTGGGTGGAAGAGATTTGTAGCTCCTCTCAGATTCCAGAACTTTCTGCCACAGAAATGTGAGGAACATGTGTTTTTTTAGCCAAATTTTGAGGTTTGCAAAGGATTCTGGGTAACAGAACCTGGTCCGAGCCCCGCAAGTCACCCCTCCTTGGATTCCCCTAGGTCTCAAGTTTTCAGAAATGCACAGGTTTGGTAGGTTTCCCTAGGTGCCGTCTGAGCTACAGGCCAAAATCCACAGGTAGGCCCTGTTTTCTTTCAAAAAATGGGATGTGTCCACGTTGCGCTTTGGGGTGTTTCCTGTCGCGGGCGCTAGACCTACCCACGCAAGTGACGTATCATTTTTATCGGGAGACTTGGGGGAACGCTGGGTGGAAGGAAATTTGTGGCTCCTCTCAGATTTCAGAACTTTCTGCCACAGAAATGTGAGGAACATGTGTTTTTTTAGCCAAATTTTGAGGTTTGCAAAGGATTCTGGGTAACAGAACCTGGTCCGAGCCCCGCAAGTCACCCCTCCTTGGATTCCCCTAGGTCTCTAGTTTTCAGAAATGCACAGGTTTGGTAGGTTTCCCTAGGTGCCGGGTGAGCTACAGGCCAAAATCCACAGGTAGGCACTGTTTTCTCCCAAAATTTTGGATGTGTCCACGTTGCGCTTTGGGGTGTTTCCTGTCGCAGGCGCTAGGCCTACCCACGCAAGTGAGGTATCATTTTTATCGGGAGACTTGGGGGAAAGCTGGGTGGAAGGAGATTTGTAGCTCCTCTCAGATTCCAGAACTTTCTGCCACAGAAATGTGAGGAACATGTGTTTTTTTAGACAAATTTTGAAGTTTGCAAAGGATTCTGGGTAACAGAACCTGGTCCGAGCCCCGCAAGTCACCCCTCCTTGGATTCCCCTAGGTCTCTAGTTTTCAGAAATGCACAGGTTTGGTAGGTTTCCCTAGGTGCCGGCTGAGCTACAGGCCAAAATCTACAGGTAGGCACTTCGCAAAAAACACCTCTGTTTTTTTCAAAAATTTAGGATGTGTCCACGTTGCGCTTTGGGGTGTTTCCTGTCGCCGGCGCTAGGCCTACCCACGCAAGTGAGGTATCATTTTTATCGGGAGACTTGGGGGAACGCTGGGTGGAAGGAGATTTGTAGCTCCTCTCAGATTCCAGAACTTTCTGCCACAGAAATGTGAGGAACATGTGTTTTTTTAGCCAAATTTTGAGGTTTGCAAAGGATACTGGGTAACAGAACCTGGTCCGAGCCCCGCAAGTGACCCCTCCTTGGATTCCCCTAGGTCTCTAGTTTTCAGAAATGCACAGGTTTGGTAGGTTTCCCTAGGTGCCGGCTGAGCTACAGGCCAAAATCTACAGGTAGGCACTTCGCAAAAAACACCTCTGTTTTTTTCAGAAATTTAGGATGTGTCCACGTTGCGCTTTGGGGTGTTTCCTGTCGCCGGCGCTAGGCCTACCCACGCAAGTGAGGTATCATTTTTATCGGGAGACTTGGGGGAACGCTGGGTGGAAGGAAATTTGTAGCTCCTCTCAGATTTCAGAACTTTCTGCCACAGAAATGTGAGGGACATGTGTTTCTTTAGCCAAATTTTGAGGTTTGCAAAGGATTCTGGGTAACAGAACCTGGTCCGAGCCCCGCAAGTCACCCCTCCTTGGATTCCCCTAGGTCTCTAGTTTTCAGAAATGCACAGGTTTGGTAGGTTTCCCTAGGTGCCGGCTGAGCTACAGGCCAAAATCTACAGGTAGGCACTTCGCAAAAAACACCTCCATTTTTTTCCAAAATTTAGGATGTGTCCACGTTGCGCTTTGGGGTGTTTCCTGTCGCCGGCGCTAGGCCTACCCACGCAAGTGAGGTATCATTTTTATCGGGAGACTTGGGGGAACGCTGGGTGGAAGAGATATGTAGCTCCTCTCAGATTCCAGAACTTTCTGCCACAGAAATGTGAGGAACATGTGTTTTTTTAGCCAAATTTTGAGGTTTGCAAAGGATTCTGGGTAACAGACCCTGGTCCGAGCCCCGCAAGTCACCCCTCCTTGGATTCCCCTAGGTCTCTAGTTTTCAGAAATGCACAGGTTTGGTAGGTTTCCCTAGGTGCCGGCTGAGCTACAGGCCAAAATCTACAGGTAGGCACTTCGCAAAAAACACCTCTGTTTTTTTCAAAAATTTAGGATGTGTCCACGTTGCGCTTTGGGGTGTTTCCTGTCGCCGGCGCTAGGCCTACCCACGCAAGTGAGGTATCATTTTTATCGGGAGACTTGGGGGAACGCTGGGTGGAAGGAAATTTGTAGCTCCTCTCAGATTCCAGAACTTTCTGCCACAGAAATGTGAGGGACATGTGTTTTTTTAGCCAAATTTTGAGGTTTGCAAAGGATTCTGGGTAACAGAACCTGGTCCGAGCCCCGCAAGTCACCCCTCCTTGGATTCCCCTAGGTCTCTAGTTTTCAGAAATGCACAGGTTTGGTAGGTTTCCCTAGGTGCCGGCTGAGCTACAGGCCAAAATCTACAGGTAGGCACTTCGCAAAAAACACCTCTGTTTTTTTCAAAAATTTAGGATGTGTCCACGTTGCGCTTTGGGGTGTTTCCTGTCGCCGGCGCTAGGCCTACCCACGCAAGTGAGGTACCATTTTTATCGGGAGACTTGGGGGAACGCTGGGTGGAAGGAGATTTGTAGCTCCTCTCAGATTCCAGAACTTTCTGCCACAGAAATGTGAGGAACATGTGTTTTTTTAGCCAAATTTTGAGGTTTGCAAAGGATTCTGGGTAACAGAACCTGGTCCGAGCCCCGCAAGTGACCCCTCCTTGGATTCCCCTAGGTCTCTAGTTTTCAGAAATGCACAGGTTTGGTAGGTTTCCCTAGGTGCCGGCTGAGCTACAGGCCAAAATCTACAGGTAGGCACTTCGCAAAAAACACCTCCGTTTTTTCCCAAAATTTAGGATGTGTCCACGTTGCGCTTTGGGGTGTTTCCTGTCGCCGGCGCTAGGCCTACCCACGCAAGTGAGGTATCATTTTTATGGGGAAACTTGGGGGAACGCTGGGTCGAAGGAAATTTGTAGCTCCTCTCAGATTCCAGAACTTTCTGCCACAGAAATGTGAGGGACATGTGTTTTTTAAGCCAAATTTTGAGGTTTGCAAAGGATTCTGGGTAACAGAACCTGGTCCGAGCCCCGCAAGTCACCCCTCCTTGGATTCCCCAAGGTCTCTAGGTTTCAGAAATGCACAGGTTTCGTAGGTTTCCCTAGGCGCCGGCTGAGCTAGAGGCCAAAATGTACAGGTAGGCACTTCGCAAAAAACACCTCCGTTTTTTTCTAAAATTTAGGATGTGTCCACATTGCGCTTTGGGGTGTTTCCTGTCGCCGGCGCGAGGCCTACCCACGCAAGTGAGGTATCATTTTTATCGGGAGACTTGGGGGAACGCTGGGTGGAAGGAGATTTGTAGGTCCTCTCAGATTCCAGAACTTTCTGCCACAGAAATGTGAGGAACGTGTGTTTTTTTAGCCAAATTTTGAGGTTTGCAAAGGATTCTGGGTAACAGAACCTGGTCCGAGCCCCGCAAGTCACCCCTCCTTGGATTCCCCTAGGTCTCTAGTTTTCAGAAATGCACAGGTTTGGTAGGTTTCCCTAGGTGCCGGCTGAGCTAGAGGCCAATATCTACAGGTAGGCACTTCGCAAAAAACACCTCTGTTTTTTTCCAAAATTTAGGATGTGTCCACGTTGCGCTTTGGGGTGTTTCCTGTCGCCGGCGCTAGGCCTACCCACGCAAGTGAGGCATCATTTTTATCGGGATACTTGGGGGAACGCTGGCTGGAAGGAAATTTGTAGCTCCTCTCAGATTCCAGAACTTTCTGCCACAGAAATGTGAGGGATATGTGATTTTTAAGCCAAATTTTGAGGTTTGCAAAGGATTCTGGGTAACAGAACCTGGTCCGAGCCCCGCAAGTCACCCCTCCTTGGATTCCCCTAGGTCTCTAGTTTTCAGAAATGCACAGGTTTGGTAGGTTTCCCTAGGTGCCGGCTGAGCTACAGGCCAAAATCTACAGGTAGGCACTTCGCAAAAAACACCTCTGTTTTTTTCAAAAATTTAGGATGTGTCCACGTTGCGCTTTGGGGTGTTTCCTGTCGCCGGCGCTAGGCCTACCCACGCAAGTGAGGTATCATTTTTATCGGGAGACTTGGGGGAACGCTGGGTGGAAGGAAATTTGTAGCTCCTCTCAGATTCCAGAACTTTCTGCCACAGAAATGTGAGGGACATGTGTTTTTTTAGCCAAATTTTGAGGTTTGCAAAGGATTCTGGGTAACAGAACCTGGTCCGAGCCCCGCAAGTCACCCCTCCTTGGATTCCCCTAGGTCTCTAGTTTTCAGAAATGCACAGGTTTGGTAGGTTTCCCTAGGTGCCGGCTGAGCTACAGGCCAAAATCTACAGGTAGGCACTTCGCAAAAAACACCTCTGTTTTTTTCAAAAATTTAGGATGTGTCCACGTTGCGCTTTGGGGTGTTTCCTGTCGCCGGCGCTAGGCCTACCCACGCAAGTGAGGTATCATTTTTATCGGGAGACTTGGGGGAACGCTGGGTGGAAGGAAATTTGTAGCTCCTCTCAGATTCCAGAACTTTCTGCCACAGAAATGTGAGGGACATGTGTTTTTTTAGCCAAATTTTGAGGTTTGCAAAGGATTCTGGGTAACAGAACCTGGTCCGAGCCCCGCAAGTCACCCCTCCTTGGATTCCCCTAGGTCTCTAGTTTTCAGAAATGCACAGGTTTGGTAGGTTTCCCTAGGTGCCGGCTGAGCTAGAGGCCAAAATCTACAGGTAGACACTTCACAAAAAACACCTCAGTTTTTTTCAAAAATTTAGGATGTGTCCACGTTGCGCTTTGGGGTGCTTCCTGTCGCCGGCGCTAGGCCTACCCACACAAGTGAGGTATCATTTTTATCGGGAGACTTGGGGGAACGCTGGGTGTAAGGAGATTTGTAGCTCCTCTCAGATTCCAGAACTTTCTGCCACAGAAATGTGAGGAACATGTGTTTTTTTAGCCAAATTTTGAGGTTTGCAAAGGATTCTGGGTAACAGAACCTGGTCCGAGCCCCGCAAGTCACCCCTCTTGGATTCCCCTAGGTCTCTAGTTTTCCGAAATGCACAGGTTTGGTAGGTTTCCCTAGGTGCCGGCTGAGCTACAGGCCAAAATCTACAGGTAGGCACTTCGCAAAAAACACCTCCGTTTTTTTCTAAAATTTAGGATGTGTCCACGTTGCGCTTTGGGGTGTTTCCTGTCGCCGGCGCGAGGCCTACCCACGCAAGTGAGGTATCATTTTTATCGGGAGACTTGGGGGAACGCTGGGTGGAAGGAGATTTGTAGGTCCTCTCAGATTCCAGAACTTTCTGCCACAGAAATGTGAGGAACGTGTGTTTTTTTAGCCAAATTTTGAGGTTTGCAAAGGATTCTGGGTAACAGAACCTGGTCCGAGCCCCGCAAGTCACCCCTCCTTGGATTCCCCTAGGTCTCTAATTTTCAGAAATGCACAGGTTTGGTAGGTTTCCCTAGGTGCCGGCTGAGCTAGAGGCCAATATCTACAGGTAGGCACTTCGCAAAAAACACCTCTGTTTTTTTCCAAAATTTAGGATGTGTCCACGTTGCGCTTTGGGGTGTTTCCTGTCGCCGGCGCTAGGCCTACCCACGCAAGTGAGGCATCATTTTTATCGGGATACTTGGGGGAACGCTGGGTGGAAGGAAATTTGTAGCTCCTCTCAGATTCCAGAACTTTCTGCCACAGAAATGTGAGGGATATGTGATTTTTTAGCCAAATTTTGAGGTTTGCAAAGGATTCTGGGTAACAGAACCTGGTCCGAGCCCCGCAAGTCACCCCTCCTTGGATTCCCCTAGGTCTCTAGTTTTCAGAAATGCACAGGTTTGGTAGGTTTCCCTAGGTGCCGGCTGAGCTACAGGCCAAAATCTACAGGTAGGCACTTCGCAAAAAACACCTCTGTTTTTTTAAAAGATTTAGGATGTGTCCACGTTGCGCTTTGGGGTGTTTCCTGTCGCCGGCGCTAGGCCTACCCACGCAAGTGAGGTATCATTTTTATCGGGAGACTTGGGGGAACGCTGGGTGGAAGGAAATTTGTAGCTCCTCTCAGATTCCAGAACTTTCTGCCACAGAAATGTGAGGGACATGTGTTTTTTTAGCCAAATTTTGAGGTTTGCAAAGGATTCTGGGTAACAGAACCTGGTCCGAGCCCCGCAAGTCACCCCTCCTTGGATTCCCCTAGGTCTCTAGTTTTCAGAAATGCACAGGTTTGGTAGGTTTCCCTAGGTGCCGGCTGAGCTACAGGCCAAAATATACAGGTAGGCACTTCGCAAAAAACACCTCTGTTTTTTTCAAAAATTTAGGATGTGTCCACGTTGCGCTTTGGGGTGTTTCCTGTCGCCGGCGCTAGGCCTACCCACGCAAGTGAGGTATCATTTTTATCGGGAGACTTGGGGGAACGCTGGGTGGAAGGAAATTTGTAGCTCATCTCAGATTCCAGAACTTTCTGCCACAGAAATGTGAGGAACATGTGTTTTTTTAGCCAAATTTTGAGGTTTGCAAAGGATTCTGGGTAACAGAACCTGGTCCGAGCCCTGCAAGTCACCCCTCCTTGGATTCCCCTAGGTCTCTAGTTTTCAGAAATGCACAGGTTTGGTAGGTTTCCCTAGGTGCCGGCTGAGGTAGAGGCCAAAATCCACAGGTAGGCACTTCGCAAAAAACACCTCTGTTTTTTTCCAAAATTTAGGATGTGTCCACGTTGCGCTTTGGGGTGTTTCCTGTCGCCGGCGCTAGGCCTACCCACGCAAGTGAGGCATCATTTTTATCGGGATACTTGGGGGAACGCTGGGTGGAAGGAAATTTGTAGCTCCTCTCAGATTCCAGAACTTTCTGCCACAGAAATGTGAGGGATATGTGATTTTTTAGCCAAATTTTGAGGTTTGCAAAGGATTCTGGGTAACAGAACCTGTTCCGAGCCCCGCAAGTCACCCCTCCTTGGATTCCCCTAGGTCTCTAGTTTTCAGAAATGCACAGGTTTGGTAGGTTTCCCTAGGTGCCGGCTGAGCTACAGGCCAAAATCTACAGGTAGGCACTTCGCAAAAAACACCTCTGTTTTTTTCAAAAATTTAGGATGTGTCCACGTTGCGCTTTGGGGTGTTTCCTGTCGCCGGCGCTAGGCCTACCCACGCAAGTGAGGTATCATTTTTATCGGGAGACTTGGGGGAACGCTGGGTGGAAGGAAATTTGTAGCTCCTCTCAGATTCCAGAACTTTCTGCCACAGAAATGTGAGGGACATGTGTTTTTTTAGCCAAATTTTGAGGTTTGCAAAGGATTCTGGGTAACAGAACCTGGTCCGAGCCCCGCAAGTCACCCCTCCTTGGATTCCCCTAGGTCTCTAGTTTTCAGAAATGCACAGGTTTGGTAGGTTTCCCTAGGTGCCGGCTGAGCTACAGGCCAAAATCTACAGGTAGGCACTTCGCAAAAAACACCTCTGTTTTTTTCAAAAATTTAGGATGTGTCCACGTTGCGCTTTGGGGTGTTTCCTGTCGCCGGCGCTAGGCCTACCCACGCAAGTGAGGTATCATTTTTATCGGGAGACTTGGGGGAACGCTGGGTGGAAGGAAATTTGTAGCTCCTCTCAGATTCCAGAACTTTCTGCCACAGAAATGTGAGGGACATGTGTTTTTTTAGCCAAATTTTGAGGTTTGCAAAGGATTCTGGGTAACAGAACCTGGTCCGAGCCCCGCAAGTCACCCCTCCTTGGATTCCCCTAGGTCTCTAGTTTTCAGAAATGCACAGGTTTGGTAGGTTTCCCTAGGTGCCGGCTGAGCTAGAGGCCAAAATCTACAGGTAGACACTTCACAAAAAACACCTCAGTTTTTTTCCAAAATTTAGGATGTGTCCACGTTGCGCTTTGGGGTGCTTCCTGTCGCCGGCGCTAGGCCTACCCACACAAGTGAGGTATCATTTTTATCGGGAGACTTGGGGGAACGCTGGGTGGAAGGAGATTTGTAGCTCCTCTCAGATTCCAGAACTTTCTGCCACAGAAATGTGAGGAACATGTGTTTTTTTAGCCAAATTTTGAGGTTTGCAAAGGATTCTGGGTAACAGAACCTGGTCCGAGCCCCGCAAGTCACCCCTCCTTGGATTCCCCTAGGTCTCTAGTTTTCAGAAATGCACAGCTTTGGTAGGTTTCCCTAGGTGCCGGCTGAGCTACAGGCCAAAATCTACAGGTAGGCACTTCGCAAAAAACACCTCCGTTTTTTTCTAAAATTTAGGATGTGTCCACGTTGCGCTTTGGGGTGTTTCCTGTCGCCGGCGCGAGGCCTACCCACGCAAGTGAGGTATCATTTTTATCGGGAGACTTGGGGGAACGCTGGGTGGAAGGAGATTTGTAGGTCCTCTCAGATTCCAGAACTTTCTGCCACAGAAATGTGAGGAACGTGTGTTTTTTTAGCCAAATTTTGAGGTTTGCAAAGGATTCTGGGTAACAGAACCTGGTCCGAGCCCCGCAAGTCACCCCTCCTTGGATTCCCCTAGGTCTCTAGTTTTCAGAAATGCACAGGTTTGGTAGGTTTCCCTAGGTGCCGGCTGAGCTAGAGGCCAATATCTACAGGTAGGCACTTCGCAAAAAACACCTCTGTTTTTTTCCAAAATTTAGGATGTGTCCACGTTGCGCTTTGGGGTGTTTCCTGTCGCCGGCGCTAGGCCTACCCACGCAAGTGAGGCATCATTTTTATCGGGATACTTGGGGGAACGCTGGGTGGAAGGAAATTTGTAGCTCCTCTCAGATTCCAGAACTTTCTGCCACAGAAATGTGAGGGATATGTGATTTTTTAGCCAAATTTTGAGATTTGCAAAGGATTCTGGGTAACAGAACCTGGTCCGAGCCCCGCAAGTCACCCCTCCTTGGATTCCCCTAGGTCTCTAGTTTTCAGAAATGCACAGGTTTCGTAGGTTTCCCTAGGTGCCGGCTGAGCTACAGGCCAAAATCTACAGGTAGGCACTTCGCAAAAAACACCTCTGTTTTTTTCCAAAATTTAGGATGTGTCCACGTTGCGCTTTGGGGTGTTTCCTGTCGCCGGCGCTAGGCCTACCCACGCAAGTGAGGTATCATTTTTATCGGGAGACTTGGGGGAACGCTGGGTGGAAGGAAATTTGTAGCTCCTCTCAGATTCCAGAACTTTCTGCCACAGAAATGTGAGGGACATGTGTTTTTTTAGCCAAATTTTGAGGTTTGCAAAGGATTCTGGGTAACAGAACCTGGTCCGAGCCCCGCAAGTCACCCCTCCTTGGATTCCCCTAGGTCTCTAGTTTTCAGAAATGCACAGGTTTGGTAGGTTTCCCTAGGTGCCGGCTGAGCTACAGGCCAAAATCTACAGGTAGGCACTTCGCAAAAAACACCTCTGTTTTTTTCAAAAATTTAGGATGTGTCCACGTTGCGCTTTGGGGTGTTTCCTGTCGCCGGCGCTAGGCCTACCCACGCAAGTGAGGTATCATTTTTATCGGGAGACTTGGGGGAACGCTGGGTGGAAGGAAATTTGTAGCTCCTCTCAGATTCCAGAACTTTCTGCCACAGAAATGTGAGGGACATGTGTTTTTTTAGCCAAATTTTGAGGTTTGCAAAGGATTCTGGGTAACAGAACCTGGTCCGAGCCCCGCAAGTCACCCCTCCTTGGATTCCCCTAGGTCTCTAGTTTTCAGAAATGCACAGGTTTGGTAGGTTTCCCTAGGTGCCGGCTGAGCTAGAGGCCAAAATCTACAGGTAGACACTTCACAAAAAACACCTCAGTTTTTTTCCAAAATTTAGGATGTGTCCACGTTGCGCTTTGGGGTGCTTCCTGTCGCCGGCGCTAGGCCTACCCACACAAGTGAGGTATCATTTTTATCGGGAGACTTGGGGGAACGCTGGGTGGAAGGAGATTTGTAGCTCCTCTCAGATTCCAGAACTTTCTGCCACAGAAATGTGAGGAACATGTGTTTTTTTAGCCAAATTTTGAGGTTTGCAAAGGATTCTGGGTAACAGAACCTGGTCCGAGCCCCGCAAGTCACCCCTCCTTGGATTCCCCTAGGTCTCTAGTTTTCAGAAATGCACAGCTTTGGTAGGTTTCCCTAGGTGCCGGCTGAGCTACAGGCCAAAATCTACAGGTAGGCACTTCGCAAAAAACACCTCCGTTTTTTTCTAAAATTTAGGATGTGTCCACGTTGCGCTTTGGGGTGTTTCCTGTCGCCGGCGCGAGGCCTACCCACGCAAGTGAGGTATCATTTTTATCGGGAGACTTGGGGGAACGCTGGGTGGAAGGAGATTTGTAGGTCCTCTCAGATTCCAGAACTTTCTGCCACAGAAATGTGAGGAACGTGTGTTTTTTTAGCCAAATTTTGAGGTTTGCAAAGGATTCTGGGTAACAGAACCTGGTCCGAGCCCCGCAAGTCACCCCTCCTTGGATTCCCCTAGGTCTCTAGTTTTCAGAAATGCACAGGTTTGGTAGGTTTCCCTAGGTGCCGGCTGAGCTAGAGGCCAATATCTACAGGTAGGCACTTCGCAAAAAACACCTCTGTTTTTTTCCAAAATTTAGGATGTGTCCACGTTGCGCTTTGGGGTGTTTCCTGTCGCCGGCGCTAGGCCTACCCACGCAAGTGAGGCATCATTTTTATCGGGATACTTGGGGGAACGCTGGGTGGAAGGAAATTTGTAGCTCCTCTCAGATTCCAGAACTTTCTGCCACAGAAATGTGAGGGATATGTGATTTTTTAGCCAAATTTTGAGGTTTGCAAAGGATTCTGGGTAACAGAACCTGGTCCGAGCCCCGCAAGTCACCCCTCCTTGGATTCCCCTAGGTCTCTAGTTTTCAGAAATGCACAGGTTTTGTAGGTTTCCCTAGGTGCCGGCTGAGCTACAGGCCAAAATCTACAGGTAGGCACTTCGCAAAAAACACCTCTGTTTTTTTCAAAAATTTAGGATGTGTCCACGTTGCGCTTTGGGGTGTTTCCTGTCGCCGGCGCTAGGCCTACCCACGCAAGTGAGGTATCATTTTTATCGGGAGACTTGGGGGAACGCTGGGTGGAAGGAAATTCGTAGCTCCTCTCAGATTCCAGAACTTTCTGCCACAGAAATGTGAGGGACATGTGTTTTTTTAGCCAAATTTTGAGGTTTGCAAAGGATTCTGGGTAACAGAACCTGGTCCGAGCCCCGCAAGTCACCCCTCCTTGGATTCCCCTAGGTCTCTAGTTTTCAGAAATGCACAGGTTTGGTAGGTTTCCCTAGGTGCCGGCTGAGCTACAGGCCAAAATATACAGGTAGGCACTTCGCAAAAAACACCTCTGTTTTTTTCAAAAATTTAGGATGTGTCCACGTTGCGCTTTGGGGTGTTTCCTGTCGCCGGCGCTAGGCCTACCCACGCAAGTGAGGTATCATTTTTATGGGGAGACTTGGGGGAACGCTGGGTCGAAGGAAATTTGTAGCTCCTCTCAGATTCCAGAACTTTCTGCCACAGAAATGTGAGGGACATGTGTTTTTTAAGCCAAATTTTGAGGTTTGCAAAGGATTCTGGGTAACAGAACCTGGTCCGAGCCCCGCAAGTCACCCCTCCTTGGATTCCCCAAGGTCTCTAGGTTTCAGAAATGCACAGGTTTCGTAGGTTTCCCTAGGCGCCGGCTGAGCTAGAGGCCAAAATGTACAGGTAGGCACTTCGCAAAAAACACCTCCGTTTTTTTCTAAAATTTAGGATGTGTCCACATTGCGCTTTGGGGTGTTTCCTGTCGCCGACGCGAGGCCTACCCACGCAATGAGGTATCATTTTTATCGGGAGACTTGGGGGAACGCTGGGTGGAAGGAGATTTGTAGGTCCTCTCAGATTCCAGAACTTTCTGCCACAGAAATGTGAGGAACGTGTGTTTTTTTAGCCAAATTTTGAGGTTTGCAAAGGATTCTGGGTAACAGAACCTGGTCCGAGCCCCGCAAGTCACCCCTCCTTGGATTCCCCTAGGTCTCTAGTTTTCAGAAATGCACAGGTTTGGTAGGTTTCCCTAGGTGCCGGCTGAGCTAGAGGCCAATATCTACAGGTAGGCACTTCGCAAAAAACACCTCTGTTTTTTTCCAAAATTTAGGATGTGTCCACGTTGCGCTTTGGGGTGTTTCCTGTCGCCGGCGCTAGGCCTACCCACGCAAGTGAGGCATCATTTTTATCGGGATACTTGGGGGAACGCTGGCTGGAAGGAAATTTGTAGCTCCTCTCAGATTCCAGAACTTTCTGCCACAGAAATGTGAGGGATATGTGATTTTTTAGCCAAATTTTGAGGTTTGCAAAGGATTCTGGGTAACAGAACCTGGTCCGAGCCCCGCAAGTCACCCCTCCTTGGATTCCCCTAGGTCTCTAGTTTTCAGAAATGCACAGGTTTGGTAGGTTTCCCTAGGTGCCGGCTGAGCTACAGGCCAAAATCTACAGGTAGGCACTTCGCAAAAAACACCTCTGTTTTTTTCAAAAATTTAGGATGTGTCCACGTTGCGCTTTGGGGTGTTTCCTGTCGCCGGCGCTAGGCCTACCCACGCAAGTGAGGTATCATTTTTATCGGGAGACTTGGGGGAACGCTGGGTGGAAGGAAATTTGTAGCTCCTCTCAGATTCCAGAACTTTCTGCCACAGAAATGTGAGGGACATGTGTTTTTTTAGCCAAATTTTGAGGTTTGCAAAGGATTCTGGGTAACAGAACCTGGTCCGAGCCCCGCAAGTCACCCCTCCTTGGATTCCCCTAGGTCTCTAGTTTTCAGAAATGCACAGGTTTGGTAGGTTTCCCTAGGTGCCGGCTGAGCTACAGGCCAAAATCTACAGGTAGGCACTTCGCAAAAAACACCTCTGTTTTTTTCAAAAATTTAGGATGTGTCCACGTTGCGCTTTGGGGTGTTTCCTGTCGCCGGCGCTAGGCCTACCCACGCAAGTGAGGTATCATTTTTATCGGGAGACTTGGGGGAACGCTGGGTGGAAGGAAATTTGTAGCTCCTCTCAGATTCCAGAACTTTCTGCCACAGAAATGTGAGGGACATGTGTTTTTTTAGCCAAATTTTGAGGTTTGCAAAGGATTCTGGGTAACAGAACCTGGTCCGAGCCCCGCAAGTCACCCCTCCTTGGATTCCCCTAGGTCTCTAGTTTTCAGAAATGCACAGGTTTGGTAGGTTTCCCTAGGTGCCGGCTGAGCTAGAGGCCAAAATCTACAGGTAGACACTTCACAAAAAACACCTCAGTTTTTTTCAAAAATTTAGGATGTGTCCACGTTGCGCTTTGGGGTGCTTCCTGTCGCCGGCGCTAGGCCTACCCACACAAGTGAGGTATCATTTTTATCGGGAGACTTGGGGGAACGCTGGGTGTAAGGAGATTTGTAGCTCCTCTCAGATTCCAGAACTTTCTGCCACAGAAATGTGAGGAACATGTGTTTTTTTAGCCAAATTTTGAGGTTTGCAAAGGATTCTGGGTAACAGAACCTGGTCCGAGCCCCGCAAGTCACCCCTCCTTGGATTCCCCTAGGTCTCTAATTTTCAGAAATGCACAGGTTTGGTAGGTTTCCCTAGGTGCCGGCTGAGCTAGAGGCCAATATCTACAGGTAGGCACTTCGCAAAAAACACCTCTGTTTTTTTCCAAAATTTAGGATGTGTCCACGTTGCGCTTTGGGGTGTTTCCTGTCGCCGGCGCTAGGCCTACCCACGCAAGTGAGGCATCATTTTTATCGGGATACTTGGGGGAACGCTGGGTGGAAGGAAATTTGTAGCTCCTCTCAGATTCCAGAACTTTCTGCCACAGAAATGTGAGGGATATGTGATTTTTTAGCCAAATTTTGAGGTTTGCAAAGGATTCTGGGTAACAGAACCTGGTCCGAGCCCCGCAAGTCACCCCTCCTTGGATTCCCCTAGGTCTCTAGTTTTCAGAAATGCACAGGTTTGGTAGGTTTCCCTAGGTGCCGGCTGAGCTACAGGCCAAAATCTACAGGTAGGCACTTCGTAAAAAACACCTCTGTTTTTTTAAAAAATTTAGGATGTGTCCACGTTGCGCTTTGGGGTGTTTCCTGTCGCCGGCGCTAGGCCTACCCACGCAAGTGAGGTATCATTTTTATCGGGAGACTTGGGGGAACGCTGGGTGGAAGGAAATTTGTAGCTCCTCTCAGATTCCAGAACTTTCTGCCACAGAAATGTGAGGGACATGTGTTTTTTTAGCCAAATTTTGAGGTTTGCAAAGGATTCTGGGTAACAGAACCTGGTCCGAGCCCCGCAAGTCACCCCTCCTTCGATTCCCCTAGGTCTCTAGTTTTCAGAAATGCACAGGTTTGGTAGGTTTCCCTAGGTGCCGGCTGAGCTACAGGCCAAAATATACAGGTAGGCACTTCGCAAAAAACACCTCTGTTTTTTTCAAAAATTTAGGATGTGTCCACGTTGCGCTTTGGGGTGTTTCCTGTCGCCGGCGCTAGGCCTACCCACGCAAGTGAGGTATCATTTTTATCGGGAGACTTGGGGGAACGCTGGGTGGAAGGAAATTTGTAGCTCATCTCAGATTCCAGAACTTTCTGCCACAGAAATGTGAGGAACATGTGTTTTTTTAGCCAAATTTTGAGGTTTGCAAAGGATTCTGGGTAACAGAACCTGGTCCGAGCCCTGCAAGTCACCCCTCCTTGGATTCCCCTAGGTCTCTAATTTTCAGAAATGCACAGGTTTGGTAGGTTTCCCTAGGTGCCGGCTGAGCTAGAGGCCAATATCTACAGGTAGGCACTTCGCAAAAAACACCTCTGTTTTTTTCCAAAATTTAGGATGTGTCCACGTTGCGCTTTGGGGTGTTTCCTGTCGCCGGCGCTAGGCCTACCCACGCAAGTGAGGCATCATTTTTATCGGGATACTTGGGGGAACGCTGGGTGGAAGGAAATTTGTAGCTCCTCTCAGATTCCAGAACTTTCTGCCACAGAAATGTGAGGGATATGTGATTTTTTAGCCAAATTTTGAGGTTTGCAAAGGATTCTGGGTAACAGAACCTGGTCCGAGCCCCGCAAGTCACCCCTCCTTGGATTCCCCTAGGTCTCTAGTTTTCAGAAATGCACAGGTTTGGTAGGTTTCCCTAGGTGCCGGCTGAGCTACAGGCCAAAATCTACAGGTAGGCACTTCGCAAAAAACACCTCTGTTTTTTTAAAAAATTTAGGATGTGTCCACGTTGCGCTTTGGGGTGTTTCCTGTCGCCGGCGCTAGGCCTACCCACGCAAGTGAGGTATCATTTTTATCGGGAGACTTGGGGGAACGCTGGGTGGAAGGAAATTTGTAGCTCCTCTCAGATTCCAGAACTTTCTGCCACAGAAATGAGAGGGACATGTGTTTTTTTAGCCAAATTTTGAGGTTTGCAAAGGATTCTGGGTAACAGAACCTGGTCCGAGCCCCGCAAGTCACCCCTCCTTCGATTCCCCTAGGTCTCTAGTTTTCAGAAATGCACAGGTTTGGTAGGTTTCCCTAGGTGCCGGCTGAGCTACAGGCCAAAATATACAGGTAGGCACTTCGCAAAAAACACCTCTGTTTTTTTCAAAAATTTAAGATGTGTCCACGTTGCGCTTTGGGGTGTTTCCTGTCGCCGGCGCTAGGCCTACCCACGCAAGTGAGGTATCATTTTTATCGGGAGACTTGGGGGAACGCTGGGTGGAAGGAAATTTGTAGCTCATCTCAGATTCCAGAACTTTCTGCCACAGAAATGTGAGGAACATGTGTTTTTTTAGCCAAATTTTGAGGTTTGCAAAGGATTCTGGGTAACAGAACCTGGTCCGAGCCCTGCAAGTCACCCCTCCTTGGATTCCCCTAGGTCTCTAGTTTTCAGAAATGCACAGGTTTGGTAGGTTTCCCTAGGTGCCGGCTGAGGTAGAGGCCAAAATCCACAGGTAGGCACTTCGCAAAAAACACCTCTGTTTTTTTCCAAAATTTAGGATGTGTCCACGTTGCGCTTTGGGGTGTTTCCTGTCGCCGGCGCTAGGCCTACCCACGCAAGTGAGGCATCATTTTTATCGGGATACTTGGGGGAACGCTGGGTGGAAGGAAATTTGTAGCTCCTCTCAGATTCCAGAACTTTCTGCCACAGAAATGTGAGGGATATGTGATTTTTTAGCCAAATTTTGAGGTTTGCAAAGGATTCTGGGTAACAGAACCTGGTCCGAGCCCCGCAAGTCACCCCTCCTTGGATTCCCCTAGGTCTCTAGTTTTCAGAAATGCACAGGTTTGGTAGGTTTCCCTAGGTGCCGGCTGAGCTACAGGCCAAAATCTACAGGTAGGCACTTCGCAAAAAACACCTCTGTTTTTTTCAAAAATTTAGGATGTGTCCACGTTGCGCTTTGGGGTGTTTCCTGTCGCCGGCGCTAGGCCTACCCACGCAAGTGAGGTATCATTTTTATCGGGAGACTTGGGGGAACGCTGGGTGGAAGGAAATTTGTAGCTCCTCTCAGATTCCAGAACTTTCTGCCACAGAAATGTGAGGGACATGTGTTTTTTTAGCCAAATTTTGAGGTTTGCAAAGGATTCTGGGTAACAGAACCTGGTCCGAGCCCCGCAAGTCACCCCTCCTTGGATTCCCCTAGGTCTCTAGTTTTCAGAAATGCACAGGTTTGGTAGGTTTCCCTAGGTGCCGGCTGAGCTACAGGCCAAAATCTACAGGTAGGCACTTCGCAAAAAACACCTCTGTTTTTTTCAAAAATTTAGGATGTGTCCACGTTGCGCTTTGGGGTGTTTCCTGTCGCCGGCGCTAGGCCTACCCACGCAAGTGAGGTATCATTTTTATCGGGAGACTTGGGGGAACGCTGGGTGGAAGGAAAATTTGTAGCTCCTCTCAGATTCCAGAACTTTCTGCCACAGAAATGTGAGGGACATGTGTTTTTTTAGCCAAATTTTGAGGTTTGCAAAGGATTCTGGGTAACAGAACCTGGTCCGAGCCCCGCAAGTCACCCCTCCTTGGATTCCCCTAGGTCTCTAGTTTTCAGAAATGCACAGGTTTGGTAGGTTTCCCTAGGTGCCGGCTGAGCTAGAGGCCAAAATCTACAGGTAGACACTTCACAAAAAACACCTCAGTTTTTTTCAAAAATTTAGGATGTGTCCACGTTGCGCTTTGGGGTTGCTTCCTGTCGCCGGTCGCTAGGCCTACCCACACAAGTGAGGTATCATTTTTATCGGGAGACTTGGGGGAACGCTGGGTGTAAGGAGATTTGTAGCTCCTCTCAGATTCCAGAACTTTCTGCCACAGAAATGTGAGGAACATGTGTTTTTTTAGCCAAATTTTGAGGTTTGCAAAGGATTCTGGGTAACAGAACCTGGTCCGAGCCCCGCAAGTCACCCCTCCTTGGATTCCCCTAGGTCTCTAATTTTCAGAAATGCACAGGTTTGGTAGGTTTCCCTAGGTGCCGGCTGAGCTAGAGGCCAATATCTACAGGTAGGCACTTCGCAAAAAACACCTCTGTTTTTTTCCAAAATTTAGGATGTGTCCACGTGCGCTTTGGGGTGTTTCCTGTCGCCGGCGCTAGGCCTACCCACGCAAGTGAGGCATCATTTTTATCGGGATACTTGGGGGAACGCTGGGTGGAAGGAAATTTGTAGCTCCTCTCAGATTCCAGAACTTTCTGCCACAGAAAATGTGAGGGATATGTGATTTTTTAGCCAAATTTTGAGGTTTGCAAAGGATTCTGGGTAACAGAACCTGGTCCGAGCCCCGCAAGTCACCCCTCCTTGGATTCCCCTAGGTCTCTAGTTTTCAGAAATGCACAGGTTTGGTAGGTTTCCCTAGGTGCCGGCTGAGCTACAGGCCAAAATCTACAGGTAGGCACTTCGTAAAAAACACCTCTGTTTTTTTAAAAAATTTAGGATGTGTCCACGTTGCGCTTTGGGGTGTTTCCTGTCGCCGGCGCTAGGCCCTACCCACGCAAGTGAGGTATCATTTTTATCGGGAGACTTGGGGGAACGCTGGGTGGAAGGAAATTTGTAGCTCCTCTCAGATTCCAGAACTTTCTGCCACAGAAATGTGAGGGACATGTGTTTTTTTAGCCAAATTTTGAGGTTTGCAAAGGATTCTGGGTAACAGAACCTGGTCCGAGCCCCGCAAGTCACCCCTCCTTCGATTCCCCTAGGTCTCTAGTTTTCAGAAAATGCACAGGTTTGGTAGGTTTCCCTAGGTGCCGGCTGAGCTACAGGCCAAAATATACAGGTAGGCACTTCGCAAAAAACACCTCTGTTTTTTTCAAAAATTTAGGATGTGTCCACGTTGCGCTTTGGGGGTGTTTCCTGTCGCCGGCGCTAGGCCTACCCACGCAAGTGAGGTATCATTTTTATCGGGAGACTTGGGGGAACGCTGGGTGGAAGGAAATTTGTAGCTCATCTCAGATTCCAGAACTTTCTGCCACAGAAATGTGAGGAACATGTGTTTTTTTAGCCAAATTTTGAGGTTTGCAAAGGATTCTGGGTAACAGAAACCTGGTCGAGCCCTGCAAGTCACCCCTCCTTGGATTCCCCTAGGTCTCTAATTTTCAGAAATGCACAGGTTTGGTAGGTTTCCCTAGGTGCCGGCTGAGCTAGAGGCCAATATCTACAGGTAGGCACTTCGCAAAAAACACCTCTGTTTTTTTCCAAAATTTAGGATGTGTCCACGTTGCGCTTTGGGGTGTTTCCTGTCGCCGGCGCTAGGCCTACCCACGCAAGTGAGGCATCATTTTTATCGGGATACTTGGGGGAACGCTGGGTGGAAGGAAATTTGTAGCTCCTCTCAGATTCCAGAACTTTCTGCCACAGAAATGTGAGGGATATGTGATTTTTTAGCCAAATTTTGAGGTTTGCAAAGGATTCTGGGTAACAGAACCTGGTCCGAGCCCCGCAAGTCACCCCTCCTTGGATTCCCCTAGGTCTCTAGTTTTCAGAAATGCACAGGTTTGGTAGGTTTCCCCTAGGTGCCGGCTGAGCTACAGGCCAAAATCTACAGGTAGGCACTTCGCAAAAAACACCTCTGTTTTTTTAAAAAATTTTGGATGTGGTCCACGTTGCGCTTTGGGGTGTTTCCTGTCGCCGGCGCTAGGCCTACCCACGCAAGTGAGGTATCATTTTTATCGGGAGACTTGGGGGAACGCTGGGTGGAAGGAAATTTGTAGCTCCTCTCAGATTCCAGAACTTTCTGCCACAGAAATGAGAGGGACATGTGTTTTTTTAGCCAAATTTTGAGGTTTGCAAAGGATTCTGGGTAACAGAACCTGGTCCGAGCCCCGCAAGTCACCCCTCCTTCGATTCCCCTAGGTCTCTAGTTTTCAGAAATGCACAGGTTTGGTAGGTTTCCCTAGGTGCCGGCTGAGCTACAGGCCAAAATATACAGGTAGGCACTTCGCAAAAAACACCTCTGTTTTTTTCAAAAATTTAAGATGTGTCCACGTTGCGCTTTGGGGTGTTTCCTGTCGCCGGCGCTAGGCCTACCCACGCAAGTGAGGTATCATTTTTATCGGGAGACTTGGGGGAACGCTGGGTGGAAGGAAATTTGTAGCTCATCTCAGATTCCAGAACTTTCTGCCACAGAAATGTGAGGAACATGTGTTTTTTTAGCCAAATTTTGAGGTTTGCAAAGGATTCTGGGTAACAGAACCTGGTCCGAGCCCTGCAAGTCACCCCTCCTTGGATTCCCCTAGGTCTCTAGTTTTCAGAAATGCACAGGTTTGGTAGGTTTCCCTAGGTGCCGGCTGAGGTAGAGGCCAAAATCCACAGGTAGGCACTTCGCAAAAAACACCTCTGTTTTTTTCCAAAATTTAGGATGTGTCCACGTTGCGCTTTGGGGTGTTTCCTGTCGCCGGCGCTAGGCCTACCCACGCAAGTGAGGCATCATTTTTATCGGGATACTTGGGGGAACGCTGGGTGGAAGGAAATTTGTAGCTCCTCTCAGATTCCAGAACTTTCTGCCACAGAAATGTGAGGGATATGTGATTTTTTAGCCAAATTTTGAGGTTTGCAAAGGATTCTGGGTAACAGAACCTGGTCCGAGCCCCGCAAGTCACCCCTCCTTGGATTCCCCTAGGTCTCTAGTTTTCAGAAATGCACAGGTTTGGTAGGTTTCCCTAGGTGCCGGCTGAGCTACAGGCCAAAATCTACAGGTAGGCACTTCGCAAAAAACACCTCTGTTTTTTTCAAAAATTTAGGATGTGTCCACGTTGCGCTTTGGGGTGTTTCCTGTCGCCGGCGCTAGGCCTACCCACGCAAGTGAGGTATCATTTTTATCGGGAGACTTGGGGGAACGCTGGGTGGAAGGAAATTTGTAGCTCCTCTCAGATTCCAGAACTTTCTGCCACAGAAATGTGAGGGACATGTGTTTTTTTAGCCAAATTTTGAGGTTTGCAAAGGATTCTGGGTAACAGAACCTGGTCCGAGCCCCGCAAGTCACCCCTCCTTGGATTCCCCTAGGTCTCTAGTTTTCAGAAATGCACAGGTTTGGTAGGTTTCCCTAGGTGCCGGCTGAGCTACAGGCCAAAATCTACAGGTAGGCACTTCGCAAAAAACACCTCTGTTTTTTTCAAAAATTTAGGATGTGTCCACGTTGCGCTTTGGGGTGTTTCCTGTCGCCGGCGCTAGGCCTACCCACGCAAGTGAGGTATCATTTTTATCGGGAGACTTGGGGGAACGCTGGGTGGAAGGAAATTTGTAGCTCCTCTCAGATTCCAGAACTTTCTGCCACAGAAATGTGAGGGACATGTGTTTTTTTAGCCAAATTTTGAGGTTTGCAAAGGATTCTGGGTAACAGAACCTGGTCCGAGCCCCGCAAGTCACCCCTCCTTGGATTCCCCTAGGTCTCTAGTTTTCAGAAATGCACAGGTTTGGTAGGTTTCCCTAGGTGCCGGCTGAGCTAGAGGCCAAAATCTACAGGTAGACACTTCACAAAAAACACCTCAGTTTTTTTCCAAAATTTAGGATGTGTCCACGTTGCGCTTTGGGGTGCTTCCTGTCGCCGGCGCTAGGCCTACCCACACAAGTGAGGTATCATTTTTATCGGGAGACTTGGGGGAACGCTGGGTGGAAGGAGATTTGTAGCTCCTCTCAGATTCCAGAACTTTCTGCCACAGAAATGTGAGGAACATGTGTTTTTTTAGCCAAATTTAGAGGTTTGCAAAGGATTCTGGGTAACAGAACCTGGTCCGAGCCCCGCAAGTCACCCCTCCTTGGATTCCCCTAGGTCTCTAGTTTTCAGAAATGCACAGCTTTGGTAGGTTTCCCTAGGTGCCGGCTGAGCTACAGGCCAAAATCTACAGGTAGGCACTTCGCAAAAAACACCTCCGTTTTTTTCTAAAATTTAGGATGTGTCCACGTTGCGCTTTGGGGTGTTTCCTGTCGCCGGCGCGAGGCCTACCCACGCAAGTGAGGTATCATTTTTATCGGGAGACTTGGGGGAACGCTGGGTGGAAGGAGATTTGTAGGTCCTCTCAGATTCCAGAACTTTCTGCCACAGAAATGTGAGGAACGTGTGTTTTTTTAGCCAAATTTTGAGGTTTGAAAAGGATTCTGGGTAACAGAACCTGGTCCGAGCCCCGCAAGTCACCCCTCCTTGGATTCCCCTAGGTCTCTAGTTTTCAGAAATGCACAGGTTTGGTAGGTTTCCCTAGGTGCCGGCTGAGCTAGAGGCCAATATCTACAGGTAGGCACTTCGCAAAAAACACCTCTGTTTTTTTCCAAAATTTAGGATGTGTCCACGTTGCGCTTTGGGGTGTTTCCTGTCGCCGGCGCTAGGCCTACCCACGCAAGTGAGGCATCATTTTTATCGGGATACTTGGGGGAACGCTGGGTGGAAGGAAATTTGTAGCTCCTCTCAGATTCCAGAACTTTCTGCCACAGAAATGTGAGGGATATGTGATTTTTTAGCCAAATTTTGAGATTTGCAAAGGATTCTGGGTAACAGAACCTGGTCCGAGCCCCGCAAGTCACCCCTCCTTGGATTCCCCTAGGTCTCTAGTTTTCAGAAATGCACAGGTTTCGTAGGTTTCCCTAGGTGCCGGCTGAGCTACAGGCCAAAATCTACAGGTAGGCACTTCGCAAAAAACACCTCTGTTTTTTTCCAAAATTTAGGATGTGTCCACGTTGCGCTTTGGGGTGTTTCCTGTCGCCGGCGCTAGGCCTACCCACGCAAGTGAGGTATCATTTTTATCGGGAGACTTGGGGGAACGCTGGGTGGAAGGAAATTTGTAGCTCCTCTCAGATTCCAGAACTTTCTGCCACAGAAATGTGAGGGACATGTGTTTTTTTAGCCAAATTTTGAGGTTTGCAAAGGATTCTGGGTAACAGAACCTGGTCCGAGCCCCGCAAGTCACCCCTCCTTGGATTCCCCTAGGTCTCTAGTTTTCAGAAATGCACAGGTTTGGTAGGTTTCCCTAGGTGCCGGCTGAGCTACAGGCCAAAATCTACAGGTAGGCACTTCGCAAAAAACACCTCTGTTTTTTTCAAAAATTTAGGATGTGTCCACGTTGCGCTTTGGGGTGTTTCCTGTCGCCGGCGCTAGGCCTACCCACGCAAGTGAGGTATCATTTTTATCGGGAGACTTGGGGGAACGCTGGGTGGAAGGAAATTTGTAGCTCCTCTCAGATTCCAGAACTTTCTGCCACAGAAATGTGAGGGACATGTGTTTTTTTAGCCAAATTTTGAGGTTTGCAAAGGATTCTGGGTAACAGAACCTGGTCCGAGCCCCGCAAGTCACCCCTCCTTGGATTCCCCTAGGTCTCTAGTTTTCAGAAATGCACAGGTTTGGTAGGTTTCCCTAGGTGCCGGCTGAGCTAGAGGCCAAAATCTACAGGTAGACACTTCACAAAAAACACCTCAGTTTTTTTCCAAAATTTAGGATGTGTCCACGTTGCGCTTTGGGGTGCTTCCTGTCGCCGGCGCTAGGCCTACCCACACAAGTGAGGTATCATTTTTATCGGGAGACTTGGGGGAACGCTGGGTGGAAGGAGATTTGTAGCTCCTCTCAGATTCCAGAACTTTCTGCCACAGAAATGTGAGGAACATGTGTTTTTTTAGCCAAATTTTGAGGTTTGCAAAGGATTCTGGGTAACAGAACCTGGTCCGAGCCCCGCAAGTCACCCCTCCTTGGATTCCCCTAGGTCTCTAGTTTTCAGAAATGCACAGCTTTGGTAGGTTTCCCTAGGTGCCGGCTGAGCTACAGGCCAAAATCTACAGGTAGGCACTTCGCAAAAAACACCTCCGTTTTTTTCTAAAATTTAGGATGTGTCCACGTTGCGCTTTGGGGTGTTTCCTGTCGCCGGCGCGAGGCCTACCCACGCAAGTGAGGTATCATTTTTATCGGGAGACTTGGGGGAACGCTGGGTGGAAGGAGATTTGTAGGTCCTCTCAGATTCCAGAACTTTCTGCCACAGAAATGTGAGGAACGTGTGTTTTTTTAGCCAAATTTTGAGGTTTGCAAAGGATTCTGGGTAACAGAACCTGGTCCGAGCCCCGCAAGTCACCCCTCCTTGGATTCCCCTAGGTCTCTAGTTTTCAGAAATGCACAGGTTTGGTAGGTTTCCCTAGGTGCCGGCTGAGCTAGAGGCCAATATCTACAGGTAGGCACTTCGCAAAAAACACCTCTGTTTTTTTCCAAAATTTAGGATGTGTCCACGTTGCGCTTTGGGGTGTTTCCTGTCGCCGGCGCTAGGCCTACCCACGCAAGTGAGGCATCATTTTTTTCGGGATACTTGGGGGAACGCTGGGTGGAAGGAAATTTGTAGCTCCTCTCAGATTCCAGAACTTTCTGCCACAGAAATGTGAGGGATATGTGATTTTTTAGCCAAATTTTGAGGTTTGCAAAGGATTCTGGGTAACAGAACCTGGTCCGAGCCCCGCAAGTCACCCCTCCTTGGATTCCCCTAGGTCTCTAGTTTTCAGAAATGCACAGGTTTTGTAGGTTTCCCTAGGTGCCGGCTGAGCTACAGGCCAAAATCTACAGGTAGGCACTTCGCAAAAAACACCTCTGTTTTTTTCAAAAATTTAGGATGTGTCCACGTTGCGCTTTGGGGTGTTTCCTGTCGCCGGCGCTAGGCCTACCCACGCAAGTGAGGTATCATTTTTATCGGGAGACTTGGGGGAACGCTGGGTGGAAGGAAATTTGTAGCTCCTCTCAGATTCCAGAACTTTCTGCCACAGAAATGTGAGGGACATGTGTTTTTTTAGCCAAATTTTGAGGTTTGCAAAGGATTCTGGGTAACAGAACCTGGTCCGAGCCCCGCAAGTCACCCCTCCTTGGATTCCCCTAGGTCTCTAGTTTTCAGAAATGCACAGGTTTGGTAGGTTTCCCTAGGTGCCGGCTGAGCTACAGGCCAAAATATACAGGTAGGCACTTCGCAAAAAACACCTCTGTTTTTTTCAAAAATTTAGGATGTGTCCACGTTGCGCTTTGGGGTGTTTCCTGTCGCCGGCGCTAGGCCTACCCACGCAAGTGAGGTATCATTTTTATCGGGAGACTTGGGGGAACGCTGGGTGGAAGGAAATTTGTAGCTCATCTCAGATTCCAGAACTTTCTGCCACAGAAATGTGAGGAACATGTGTTTTTTTAGCCAAATTTTGAGGTTTGCAAAGGATTCTGGGTAACAGAACCTGGTCCGAGCCCTGCAAGTCACCCCTCCTTGGATTCCCCTAGGTCTCTAGTTTTCAGAAATGCACAGGTTTGGTAGGTTTCCCTAGGTGCCGGCTGAGGTAGAGGCCAAAATCCACAGGTAGGCACTTCGCAAAAAACACCTCTGTTTTTTTCCAAAATTTAGGATGTGTCCACGTTGCGCTTTGGGGTGTTTCCTGTCGCCGGCGCTAGGCCTACCCACGCAAGTGAGGCATCATTTTTATCGGGATACTTGGGGGAACGCTGGGTGGAAGGAAATTTGTAGCTCCTCTCAGATTCCAGAACTTTCTGCCACAGAAATGTGAGGGATTTGTGATTTTTTAGCCAAATTTTGAGGTTTGCAAAGGATTCTGGGTAACAGAACCTGGTCCGAGCCCCGCAAGTCACCCCTCCTTGGATTCCCCTAGGTCTCTAGTTTTCAGAAATGCACAGGTTTGGTAGGTTTCCCTAGGTGCCGGCTGAGCTACAGGCCAAAATCTACAGGTAGGCACTTCGCAAAAAACACCTCTGTTTTTTTCAAAAATTTAGGATGTGTCCACGTTGCGCTTTGGGGTGTTTCCTGTCGCCGGCGCTAGGCCTACCCACGCAAGTGAGGTATCATTTTTATCGGGAGACTTGGGGGAACGCTGGGTGGAAGGAAATTTGTAGCTCCTCTCAGATTCCAGAACTTTCTGCCACAGAAATGTGAGGGACATGTGTTTTTTTAGCCAAATTTTGAGGTTTGCAAAGGATTCTGGGTAACAGAACCTGGTCCGAGCCCCGCAAGTCACCCCTCCTTGGATTCCCCTAGTTCTCTAGTTTTCAGAAATGCACAGGTTTGGTAGATTTCCCTAGGTGCCGGCTGAGCTAGAGGCCAAAATCTACAGGTAGACACTTCACAAAAAACACCTCAGTTTTTTTCCAAAATTTAGGATGTGTCCACGTTGCGCTTTGGGGTGCTTCCTGTCGCCGGCGCTAGGCCTACCCACACAAGTGAGGTATCATTTTTATCGGGAGACTTGGGGGAACGCTGGGTGGAAGGAGATTTGTAGCTCCTCTCAGATTCCAGAACTTTCTGCCACAGAAATGTGAGGAACATGTGTTTTTTTAGCCAAATTTTGAGGTTTGCAAAGGATTCTGCGTAACAGAACCTGGTCCGAGCCCCGCAAGTCACCCCTCCTTGGATTCCCCTAGGTCTCTAGTTTTCAGAAATGCACAGCTTTGGTAGGTTTCCCTAGGTGCCGGCTGAGCTACAGGCCAAAATCTACAGGTAGGCACTTCGCAAAAAACACCTCCGTTTTTTTCCAAAATTTAGGATGTGTCCACGTTGCGCTTTGGGGTGTTTCCTGTCGCCGGCGCTAGGCCTACCCACGCAAGTGAGGCATCATTTTTATCGGGATACTTGGGGGAACGCTGGGTGGAAGGAAATTTGTAGCTCCTCTCAGATTCCAGAACTTTCTGCCACAGAAATGTGAGGGATATGTGATTTTTTAGCCAAATTTTGAGGTTTGCAAAGGATTCTGGGTAACAGAACCTGGTCCGAGCCCCGCAAGTCACCCCTCCTTGGATTCCCCTAGGTCTCTAGTTTTCAGAAATGCACAGGTTTGGTAGGTTTCCCTAGGTGCCGGCTGAGCTACAGGCCAAAATCTACAGGTAGGCACTTCGCAAAAAACACCTCTGTTTTTTTCAAAAATTTAGGATGTGTCCACGTTGCGCTTTGGGGTGTTTCCTGTCGCCGGCGCTAGGCCTACCCACGCAAGTGAGGTATCATTTTTATCGGGAGACTTGGGGGAACGCTGGGTGGAAGGAAATTTGTAGCTCCTCTCAGATTCCAGAACTTTCTGCCACAGAAATGTGAGGGACATGTGTTTTTTTAGCCAAATTTTGAGGTTTGCAAAGGATTCTGGGTAACAGAACCTGGTCCGAGCCCCGCAAGTCACCCCTCCTTGGATTCCCCTAGGTCTCTAGTTTTCAGAAATGCACAGGTTTGGTAGGTTTCCCTAGGTGCCGGCTGAGCTACAGGCCAAAATATACAGGTAGGCACTTCGCAAAAAACACCTCTGTTTTTTTCAAAAATTTAGGATGTGTCCACGTTGCGCTTTGGGGTGTTTCCTGTCGCCGGCGCTAGGCCTACCCACGCAAGTGAGGTATCATTTTTATCGGGAGACTTGGGGGAACGCTGGGTGGAAGGAAATTTGTAGCTCATCTCAGATTCCAGAACTTTCTGCCACAGAAATGTGAGGAACATGTGTTTTTTTAGCCAAATTTTGAGGTTTGCAAAGGATTCTGGGTAACAGAACCTGGTCCGAGCCCTGCAAGTCACCCCTCCTTGGATTCCCCTAGGTCTCTAGTTTTCAGAAATGCACAGCTTTGGTAGGTTTCCCTAGGTGCCGGCTGAGGTAGAGGCCAAAATCCACAGGTAGGCACTTCGCAAAAAACACCTCTGTTTTTTTCCAAAATTTAGGATGTGTCCACGTTGCGCTTTGGGGTGTTTCCTGTCGCCGGCGCTAGGCCTACCCACGCAAGTGAGGCATCATTTTTATCGGGATACTTGTGGGAACGCTGGGTGGAAGGAAATTTGTAGCTCCTCTCAGATTCCAGAACTTTCTGCCACAGAAATGTGAGGGATATGTGATTTTTTAGCCAAATTTTGAGGTTTGCAAAGGATTCTGGGTAACAGAACCTGGTCCGAGCCCCGCAAGTCACCCCTCCTTGGATTCCCCTAGGTCTCTAGTTTTCAGAAATGCACAGGTTTGGTAGGTTTCCCTAGGTGCCGGCTGAGCTACAGGCCAAAATCTACAGGTAGGCACTTCGCAAAAAACACCTCTGTTTTTTTCAAAAATTTAGGATGTGTCCACGTTGCGCTTTGGGGTGTTTCCTGTCGCCGGCGCTAGGCCTGCCCACGCAAGTGAGGTATCATTTTTATCGGGAGACTTGGGGGAACGCTGGGTGGAAGGAAATTTGTAGCTCCTCTCAGATTCCAGAACTTTCTGCCACAGAAATGTGAGGGACATGTGTTTTTTTAGCCAAATTTTGAGGTTTGCAAAGGATTCTGGGTAACAGAACCTGGTCCGAGCCCCGCAAGTCACCCCTCCTTGGATTCCCCTAGGTCTCTAGTTTTCAGAAATGCACAGGTTTGGTAGGTTTCCCTAGGTGCCGGCTGAGCTACAGGCCAAAATCTACAGGTAGGCACTTCGCAAAAAACACCTCTGTTTTTTTCAAAAATTTAGGATGTGTCCACGTTGCGCTTTGGGGTGTTTCCTGTCGCCGGCGCTAGGCCTACCCACGCAAGTGAGGTATCATTTTTATCGGGAGACTTGGGGGAACGCTGGGTGGAAGGAAATTTGTAGCTCCTCTCAGATTCCAGAACTTTCTGCCACAGAAATGTGAGGGACATGTGTTTTTTAGCCAAATTTTGAGGTTTGCAAAGGATTCTGGGTAACAGAACCTGGTCCGAGCCCCGCAAGTCACCCCTCCTTGGATTCCCCTAGGTCTCTAGTTTTCAGAAATGCACAGGTTTGGTAGGTTTCCCTAGGTGCCGGCTGAGCTAGAGGCCAAAATCTACAGGTAGACACTTCACAAAAAACACCTCAGTTTTTTTCCAAAATTTAGGATGTGTCCACGTTGCGCTTTGGGGTGCTTCCTGTCGCCGGCGCTAGGCCTACCCACACAAGTGAGGTATCATTTTTATCGGGAGACTTGGGGGAACGCTGGGTGGAAGGAGATTTGTAGCTCCTCTCAGATTCCAGAACTTTCTGCCACAGAAATGTGAGGAACATGTGTTTTTTTAGCCAAATTTTGAGGTTTGCAAAGGATTCTGGGTAACAGAACCTGGTCCGAGCCCCGCAAGTCACCCCTCCTTGGATTCCCCTAGGTCTCTAGTTTTCAGAAATGCACATGTTTGGTAGGTTTCCCTAGGTGCCGGCTGAGCTAGAGGCCAAAATCTATAGGTAGGCACTTCGCAAAAAACACCTCTGTTTTTTTCCAAAATTTAGGATGTGTCCACGTTGCGCTTTGGGGTGTTTCCTGTCGCCGGCGCTAGGCCTACCCACGCAAGTGAGATATCATTTTTATCGGGATACTTGGGGGAATGCTGGGTGGAAGGAAATTTGTACCTCCTCTCAGATTCCAGAACTTTCTGCCACAGAAATGTGAGGGATATGTGTTTTTTTAGCCTAATTTTGAGGTTTGCAAAGGATTCTGGGTCACAGAACCTGGTCCGAGCCCCGCAAGTCACCCCTCCTTGGATTCCCCTAGGTCTCTAGTTTTCAGAAATGCACAGGTTTGGTAGGTTTCCCTAGGTGCCGGCTGAGCTAGAGGCCAAAATCTACAGGTAGGCACTTCGCAAAAAACACCTCTGTTTTTTTCAAAAATTTAGGATGTGTCCACGTTGCGCTTTGGGGTGTTTCCTGTCGCCGGCGCTAGGCCTACCCACGCAAGTGAGGTATCATTTTTATCGGGAGACTTGGGGGAACGCTGGGTGGAAGGAAATTTGTAGCTCCTCTCAGATTCCAGAACTTTCTGCCACAGAAATGTGAGGGACATGTGTTTTTTTAGCCAAATTTTGAGGTTTGCAAAGGATTCTGGGTAACAGAACCTGGTCCGAGCCCCGCAAGTCACCCCTCCTTGGATTCCCCTAGGTCTCTAGTTTTCAGAAATGCACAGGTTTGGTAGGTTTCCCTAGGTGCCGGCTGAGCTACAGGCCAAAATCTACAGGTAGGCACTTCGCAAAAAACACCTCTGTTTTTTTCAAAAATTTAGGATGTGTCCACGTTGCGCTTTGGGGTGTTTCCTGTCGCCGGCGCTAGGCCTACCCACGCAAGTGAGGTATCATTTTTATCGGGAGACTTGGGGGAACGCTGGGTGGAAGGAAATTTGTAGCTCCTCTCAGATTCCAGAACTTTCTGCCACAGAAATGTGAGGGACATGTGTTTTTTAGCCAAATTTTGAGGTTTGCAAAGGATTCTGGGTAACAGAACCTGGTCCGAGCCCCGCAAGTCACCCCTCCTTGGATTCCCCTAGGTCTCTAGTTTTCAGAAATGCACAGGTTTGGTAGGTTTCCCTAGGTGCCGGCTGAGCTAGAGGCCAAAATCTACAGGTAGACACTTCACAAAAAACACCTCAGTTTTTTTCCAAAATTTAGGATGTGTCCACGTTGCGCTTTGGGGTGCTTCCTGTCGCCGGCGCTAGGCCTACCCACACAAGTGAGGTATCATTTTTATCGGGAGACTTGGGGGAACGCTGGGTGGAAGGAGATTTGTAGCTCCTCTCAGATTCCAGAACTTTCTGCCACAGAAATGTGAGGAACATGTGTTTTTTTAGCCAAATTTTGAGGTTTGCAAAGGATTCTGGGTAACAGAACCTGGTCCGAGCCCCGCAAGTCACCCCTCCTTGGATTCCCCTAGGTCTCTAGTTTTCAGAAATGCACAGCTTTGGTAGGTTTCCCTAGGTGCCGGCTGAGCTACAGGCCAAAATCTACAGGTAGGCACTTCGCAAAAAACACCTCCGTTTTTTTCCAAAATTTAGGATGTGTCCATGTTGCGCTTTGGGGTGTTTCCTGTCGCCGGCGCTAGGCCTACCCACGCAAGTGAGGCATCATTTTTATCGGGATACTTGGGGGAACGCTGGGTGGAAGGAAATTTGTAGCTCCTCTCAGATTCCAGAACTTTCTGCCACAGAAATGTGAGGGATATGTGATTTTTTAGCCAAATTTTGAGGTTTGCAAAGGATTCTGGGTAACAGAACCTGGTCCGAGCCCCGCAAGTCACCCCTCCTTGGATTCCCCTAGGTCTCTAGTTTTCAGAAATGCACAGGTTTGGTAGGTTTCCCTAGGTGCCGGCTGAGCTACAGGCCAAAATCTACAGGTAGGCACTTCGCAAAAAACACCTCTGTTTTTTTCAAAAATTTAGGATGTGTCCACGTTGCGCTTTGGGGTGTTTCCTGTCGCCGGCGCTAGGCCTACCCACGCAAGTGAGGTATCATTTTTATCGGGAGACTTGGGGGAACGCTGGGTGGAAGGAAATTTGTAGCTCCTCTCAGATTCCAGAACTTTCTGCCACAGAAATGTGAGGGACATGTGTTTTTTTAGCCAAATTTTGAGGTTTGCAAAGGATTCTGGGTAACAGAACCTGGTCCGAGCCCCGCAAGTCACCCCTCCTTGGATTCCCCTAGGTCTCTAGTTTTCAGAAATGCACAGGTTTGGTAGGTTTCCCTAGGTGCCGGCTGAGCTACAGGCCAAAATATACAGGTAGGCACTTCGCAAAAAACACCTCTGTTTTTTTCAAAAATTTAGGATGTGTCCACGTTGCGCTTTGGGGTGTTTCCTGTCGCCGGCGCTAGGCCTACCCACGCAAGTGAGGTATCATTTTTATCGGGAGACTTGGGGGAACGCTGGGTGGAAGGAAATTTGTAGCTCATCTCAGATTCCAGAACTTTCTGCCACAGAAATGTGAGAACATGTGTTTTTTTAGCCAAATTTTGAGGTTTGCAAAGGATTCTGGGTAACAGAACCTGGTCCGAGCCCTGCAAGTCACCCCTCCTTGGATTCCCCTAGGTCTCTAGTTTTCAGAAATGCACAGGTTTGGTAGGTTTCCCTAGGTGCCGGCTGAGGTAGAGGCCAAAATCCACAGGTAGGCACTTCGCAAAAAACACCTCTGTTTTTTTCCAAAATTTAGGATGTGTCCACGTTGCGCTTTGGGGTTGTTTCCTGTCGCCGGCGCTAGGCCTACCCACGCAAGTGAGGCATCGTTTTTATCGGGATACTTGGGGGAACGCTGGGTGGAAGGAAATTTGTAGCTCCTCTCAGATTCCAGAACTTTCTGCCACAGAAATGTGAGGGATATGTGATTTTTTTAGCCAAATTTTGAGGTTTGCAAAGGATTCTGGGTAACAGAACCTGGTCCGAGCCCCGCAAGTCACCCCTCCTTGGATTCCCCTAGGTCTCTAGTTTTCAGAAATGCACAGGTTTGGTAGGTTTCCCTAGGTGCCGGCTGAGCTAGAGGCCAAAATCTACAGGTAGACACTTCACAAAAAACACCTCAGTTTTTTTCCAAAATTTAGGATGTGTCCACGTTGCGCTTTGGGGTGCTTCCTGTCGCCGGCGCTAGGCCTACCCACACAAGTGAGGTATCATTTTTATCGGGAGACTTGGGGGAACGCTGGGTGGAAGGAGATTTGTAGCTCCTCTCAGATTCCAGAACTTTCTGCCACAGAAATGTGAGGAACATGTGTTTTTTTAGCCAAATTTTGAGGTTTGCAAAGGATTCTGGGTAACAGAACCTGGTCCGAGCCCCGCAAGTCACCCCTCCTTGGATTCCCCTAGGTCTCTAGTTTTCAGAAATGCACAGGTTTGGTAGGTTTCCCTAGGTGCCGGCTGAGCTACAGGCCAAAATCTACAGGTAGGCACTTCGCAAAAAACACCTCCGTTTTTTTCTAAAATTTAGGATGTGTCCACGTTGCGCTTTGGGGTGTTTCCTGTCGCCGGCGCGAGGCCTACCCACGCAAGTGAGGTATCATTTTTATTGGGAGACTTGGGGGAACGCTGGGTGGAAGGAGATTTGTAGGTCCTCTCAGATTCCAGAACTTTCTGCCACAGAAATGTGAGGAACGTGTGTTTTTTTAGCCAAATTTTGAGGTTTGCAAAGGATTCTGGGTAACAGAACCTGGTCCGAGCCCCGCAAGTCACCCCTCCTTGGATTCCCCTAGGTCTCTAGTTTTCAGAAATGCACAGGTTTGGTAGGTTTCCCTAGGTGCCGGCTGAGCTAGAGGCCAATATCTACAGGTAGGCACTTCGCAAAAAACACCTCTGTTTTTTTCCAAAATTTAGGATGTGTCCACGTTGCGCTTTGGGGTGTTTCCTGTCGCCGGCGCTAGGCCTACCCACGCAAGTGAGGCATCATTTTTATCGGGATACTTGGGGGAACGCTGGGTGGAAGGAAATTTGTAGCTCCTCTCAGATTCCAGAACTTTCTGCCACAGAAATGTGAGGGACATGTGTTTTTTTAGCCAAATTTTGAGGTTTGCAAAGGATTCTGGGTAACAGAACCTGGTCCGAGCCCCGCAAGTCACCCCTCCTTGGATTCCCCTAGGTCTCTAGTTTTCAGAAATGCACAGGTTTGGTAGGTTTCCCTAGGTGCCGGCTGAGCTACAGGCGAAAATCTACAGGTAGGCACTTCGCAAAAAACACCTCCGTTTTTTTCTAAAATTTAGGATGTTTCCACGTTGCGCTTTGGGGTGTTTCCTGTCGCCGGCGCGAGGCCTACCCACGCAAGTGAGGTATCATTTTTATCGGGAGACTTGGGGGAACGCTGGGTGGAAGGAGATTTGTAGGTCCTCTCAGATTCCAGAACTTTCTGCCACAGAAATGTGAGGAACATGTGTCTTTTTAGCCAAATTTTTAGGTTTGCAAAGGATTCTGGGTAACAGAACCTGGTCCGAGCCCCGCAAGTCACCCCTCCTTGGATTCCCCTAGGTCTCTAGTTTTCAGAACTGCACAGGTTTGGTAGGTTTCCCTAGGTGCCGGCTGAGCTAGAGGCCAATATCTACAGGTAGGCACTTCGCAAAAAACACCTCTGTTTTTTTCCAAAATTTAGGATGTGTCCACGTTGCGCTTTGGGGTGTTTCCTGTCGCCGGCGCTAGGCCTACCCACGCAAGTGAGGCATCATTTTTATCGGGATACTTGGGGGAACGCTGGGTGGAAGGAAATTTGTAGCTCCTCTCAGATTCCAGAACTTTCTGCCACAGAAATGTGAGGGATATGTGATTTTTTAGCCAAATTTTGAGGTTTGCAAAGGATTCTGGGTAACAGAACCTGGTCCGAGCCCCGCAAGTCACCCCTCCTTGGATTCCCCTAGGTCTCTAGTTTTCAGAAATGCACAGGTTTGGTAGGTTTCCCTAGGTGCCGGCTGAGCTACAGGCCAAAATCTACAGGTAGGCACTTCGCAAAAAACACCTCTGTTTTTTTCAAAAATTTAGGATGTGTCCACGTTGCGCTTTGGGGTGTTTCCTGTCGCCGGCGCTAGGCCTACCCACGCAAGTGAGGTATCATTTTTATCGGGAGACTTGGGGGAACGCTGGGTGGAAGGAAATTTGTAGCTCCTCTCAGATTCCAGAACTTTCTGCCACAGAAATGTGAGGGACATGTGTTTTTTTAGCCAAATTTTGAGGTTTGCAAAGGATTCTGGGTAACAGAACCTGGTCCGAGCCCCGCAAGTCACCCCTCCTTGGATTCCCCTAGGTCTCTAGTTTTCAGAAATGCACAGGTTTGGTAGGTTTCCCTAGGTGCCGGCTGAGCTAGAGGCCAAAATCTACAGGTAGACACTTCACAAAAAACACCTCCGTTTTTTTCCAAAATTTAGGATGTGTCCACGTTGCGCTTTGTGGTGTTTCCTGTCGCCGGCGCTAGGCCTACCCACGCAAGTGAGGTATCATTTTTATGGGGAGACTTGGGGGAACGCTGGGTCGAAGGAAATTTGTAGCTCCTCTCAGATTCCAGAACTTTCTGCCACAGAAATGTGAGGGACATGTGTTTTTTAAGCCAAATTTTGAGGTTTGCAAAGGATTCTGGGTAACAGAACCTGGTCCGAGCCCCGCAAGTCACCCCTCCTTGGATTCCCCAAGGTCTCTAGGTTTCAGAAATGCACAGGTTTCGTAGGTTTCCCTAGGCGCCGGCTGAGCTAGAGGCCAAAATGTACAGGTAGGCACTTCGCAAAAAACACCTCCGTTTTTTTCTAAAATTTAGGATGTGTCCACATTGCGCTTTGGGGTGTTTCCTGTCGCCGACGCGAGGCCTACCCACGCAATGAGGTATCATTTTTATCGGGAGACTTGGGGGAACACTGGGTGGAAGGAGATTTGTAGGTCCTCTCAGATTCCAGAACTTTCTGCCACAGAAATGTGAGGAACGTGTGTTTTTTTAGCCAAATTTTGAGGTTTGCAAAGGATTCTGGGTAACAGAACCTGGTCCGAGCCCCGCAAGTCACCCCTCCTTGGATTCCCCTAGGTCTCTAGTTTTCAGAAATGCACAGGTTTGGTAGGTTTCCCTAGGTGCCGGCTGAGCTAGAGGCCAATATCTACAGGTAGGCACTTCGCAAAAAACACCTCTGTTTTTTTCCAAAATTTAGGATGTGTCCACGTTGCGCTTTGGGGTGTTTCCTGTCGCCGGCGCTAGGCCTACCCACGCAAGTGAGGCATCATTTTTATCGGGATACTTGGGGGAACGCTGGCTGGAAGGAAATTTGTAGCTCCTCTCAGATTCCAGAACTTTCTGCCACAGAAATGTGAGGGATATGTGATTTTTTAGCCAAATTTTGAGGTTTGCAAAGGATTCTGGGTAACAGAACCTGGTCCGAGCCCCGCAAGTCACCCCTCCTTGGATTCCCCTAGGTCTCTAGTTTTCAGAAATGCACAGGTTTGGTAGGTTTCCCTAGGTGCCGGCTGAGCTACAGGCCAAAATCTACAGGTAGGCACTTCGCAAAAAACACCTCTGTTTTTTTCAAAAATTTAGGATGTGTCCACGTTGCGCTTTGGGGTGTTTCCTGTCGCCGGCGCTAGGCCTACCCACGCAAGTGAGGTATCATTTTTATCGGGAGACTTGGGGGAACGCTGGGTGGAAGGAAATTTGTAGCTCCTCTCAGATTCCAGAACTTTCTGCCACAGAAATGTGAGGGACATGTGTTTTTTTAGCCAAATTTTGAGGTTTGCAAAGGATTCTGGGTAACAGAACCTGGTCCGAGCCCCGCAAGTCACCCCTCCTTGGATTCCCCTAGGTCTCTAGTTTTCAGAAATGCACAGGTTTGGTAGGTTTCCCTAGGTGCCGGCTGAGCTACAGGCCAAAATCTACAGGTAGGCACTTCGCAAAAAACACCTCTGTTTTTTTCAAAAATTTAGGATGTGTCCACGTTGCGCTTTGGGGTGTTTCCTGTCGCCGGCGCTAGGCCTACCCACGCAAGTGAGGTATCATTTTTATCGGGAGACTTGGGGGAACGCTGGGTGGAAGGAAATTTGTAGCTCCTCTCAGATTCCAGAACTTTCTGCCACAGAAATGTGAGGGACATGTGTTTTTTTAGCCAAATTTTGAGGTTTGCAAAGGATTCTGGGTAACAGAACCTGGTCCGAGCCCCGCAAGTCACCCCTCCTTGGATTCCCCTAGGTCTCTAGTTTTCAGAAATGCACAGGTTTGGTAGGTTTCCCTAGGTGCCGGCTGAGCTAGAGGCCAAAATCTACAGGTAGACACTTCACAAAAAACACCTCAGTTTTTTTCAAAAATTTAGGATGTGTCCACGTTGCGCTTTGGGGTGCTTCCTGTCGCCGGCGCTAGGCCTACCCACACAAGTGAGGTATCATTTTTATCGGGAGACTTGGGGGAACGCTGGGTGTAAGGAGATTTGTAGCTCCTCTCAGATTCCAGAACTTTCTGCCACAGAAATGTGAGGAACATGTGTTTTTTTAGCCAAATTTTGAGGTTTGCAAAGGATTCTGGGTAACAGAACCTGGTCCGAGCCCCGCAAGTCACCCCTCTTGGATTCCCCTAGGTCTCTAGTTTTCCGAAATGCACAGGTTTGGTAGGTTTCCCTAGGTGCCGGCTGAGCTACAGGCCAAAATCTACAGGTAGGCACTTCGCAAAAAACACCTCCGTTTTTTTCTAAAATTTAGGATGTGTCCACGTTGCGCTTTGGGGTGTTTCCTGTCGCCGGCGCGAGGCCTACCCACGCAAGTGAGGTATCATTTTTATCGGGAGACTTGGGGGAACGCTGGGTGGAAGGAGATTTGTAGGTCCTCTCAGATTCCAGAACTTTCTGCCACAGAAATGTGAGGAACGTGTGTTTTTTTAGCCAAATTTTGAGGTTTGCAAAGGATTCGGGGTAACAGAACCTGGTCCGAGCCCCGCAAGTCACCCCTCCTTGGATTCCCCTAGGTCTCTAATTTTCAGAAATGCACAGGTTTGGTAGGTTTCCCTAGGTGCCGGCTGAGCTAGAGGCCAATATCTACAGGTAGGCACTTCGCAAAAAACACCTCTGTTTTTTTCCAAAATTTAGGATGTGTCCACGTTGCGCTTTGGGGTGTTTCCTGTCGCCGGCGCTAGGCCTACCCACGCAAGTGAGGCATCATTTTTATCGGGATACTTGGGGGAACGCTGGGTGGAAGGAAATTTGTAGCTCCTCTCAGATTCCAGAACTTTCTGCCACAGAAATGTGAGGGATATGTGATTTTTTAGCCAAATTTTGAGGTTTGCAAAGGATTCTGGGTAACAGAACCTGGTCCGAGCCCCGCAAGTCACCCCTCCTTGGATTCCCCTAGGTCTCTAGTTTTCAGAAATGCACAGGTTTGGTAGGTTTCCCTAGGTGCCGGCTGAGCTACAGGCCAAAATCTACAGGTAGGCACTTCGTAAAAAACACCTCTGTTTTTTTAAAAAATTTAGGATGTGTCCACGTTGCGCTTTGGGGTGTTTCCTGTCGCCGGCGCTAGGCCTACCCACGCAAGTGAGGTATCATTTTTATCGGGAGACTTGGGGGAACGCTGGGTGGAAGGAAATTTGTAGCTCCTCTCAGATTCCAGAACTTTCTGCCACAGAAATGTGAGGGACATGTGTTTTTTTAGCCAAATTTTGAGGTTTGCAAAGGATTCTGGGTAACAGAACCTGGTCCGAGCCCCGCAAGTCACCCCTCCTTCGATTCCCCTAGGTCTCTAGTTTTCAGAAATGCACAGGTTTGGTAGGTTTCCCTAGGTGCCGGCTGAGCTACAGGCCAAAATATACAGGTAGGCACTTCGCAAAAAACACCTCTGTTTTTTTCAAAAATTTAGGATGTGTCCACGTTGCGCTTTGGGGTGTTTCCTGTCGCCGGCGCTAGGCCTACCCACGCAAGTGAGGTATCATTTTTATCGGGAGACTTGGGGGAACGCTGGGTGGAAGGAAATTTGTAGCTCATCTCAGATTCCAGAACTTTCTGCCACAGAAATGTGAGGAACATGTGTTTTTTTAGCCAAATTTTGAGGTTTGCAAAGGATTCTGGGTAACAGAACCTGGTCCGAGCCCTGCAAGTCACCCCTCCTTGGATTCCCCTAGGTCTCTAATTTTCAGAAATGCACAGGTTTGGTAGGTTTCCCTAGGTGCCGGCTGAGCTAGAGGCCAATATCTACAGGTAGGCACTTCGCAAAAAACACCTCTGTTTTTTTCCAAAATTTAGGATGTGTCCACGTTGCGCTTTGGGGTGTTTCCTGTCGCCGGCGCTAGGCCTACCCACGCAAGTGAGGCATCATTTTTATCGGGATACTTGGGGGAACGCTGGGTGGAAGGAAATTTGTAGCTCCTCTCAGATTCCAGAACTTTCTGCCACAGAAATGTGAGGGATATGTGATTTTTTAGCCAAATTTTGAGGTTTGCAAAGGATTCTGGGTAACAGAACCTGGTCCGAGCCCCGCAAGTCACCCCTCCTTGGATTCCCCTAGGTCTCTAGTTTTCAGAAATGCACAGGTTTGGTAGGTTTCCCTAGGTGCCGGCTGAGCTACAGGCCAAAATCTACAGGTAGGCACTTCGCAAAAAACACCTCTGTTTTTTTAAAAAATTTAGGATGTGTCCACGTTGCGCTTTGGGGTGTTTCCTGTCGCCGGCGCTAGGCCTACCCACGCAAGTGAGGTATCATTTTTATCGGGAGACTTGGGGGAACGCTGGGTGGAAGGAAATTTGTAGATCCTCTCAGATTCCAGAACTTTCTGCCACAGAAATGTGAGGGACATGTGTTTTTTTAGCCAAATTTTGAGGTTTGCAAAGGATTCTGGGTAACAGAACCTGGTCCGAGCCCCGCAAGTCACCCCTCCTTCGATTCCCCTAGGTCTCTAGTTTTCAGAAATGCACAGGTTTGGTAGGTTTCCCTAGGTGCCGGCTGAGCTACAGGCCAAAATATACAGGTAGGCACTTCGCAAAAAACACCTCTGTTTTTTTCAAAAATTTAAGATGTGTCCACGTTGCGCTTTGGGGTGTTTCCTGTCGCCGGCGCTAGGCCTACCCACGCAAGTGAGGTATCATTTTTATCGGGAGACTTGGGGGAACGCTGGGTGGAAGGAAATTTGTAGCTCATCTCAGATTCCAGAACTTTCTGCCACAGAAATGTGAGGAACATGTGTTTTTTTAGCCAAATTTTGAGGTTTGCAAAGGATTCTGGGTAACAGAACCTGGTCCGAGCCCTGCAAGTCACCCCTCCTTGGATTCCCCTAGGTCTCTAGTTTTCAGAAATGCACAGGTTTGGTAGGTTTCCCTAGGTGCCGGCTGAGGTAGAGGCCAAAATCCACAGGTAGGCACTTCGCAAAAAACACCTCTGTTTTTTTCCAAAATTTAGGATGTGTCCACGTTGCGCTTTGGGGTGTTTCCTGTCGCCGGCGCTAGGCCTACCCACGCAAGTGAGGCATCATTTTTATCGGGATACTTGGGGGAACGCTGGGTGGAAGGAAATTTGTAGCTCCTCTCAGATTCCAGAACTTTCTGCCACAGAAATGTGAGGGATATGTGATTTTTTAGCCAAATTTTGAGGTTTGCAAAGGATTCTGGGTAACAGAACCTGGTCCGAGCCCCGCAAGTCACCCCTCCTTGGATTCCCCTAGGTCTCTAGTTTTCAGAAATGCACAGGTTTGGTAGGTTTCCCTAGGTGCCGGCTGAGCTACAGGCCAAAATCTACAGGTAGGCACTTCGCAAAAAACACCTCTGTTTTTTTCAAAAATTTAGGATGTGTCCACGTTGCGCTTTGGGGTGTTTCCTGTCGCCGGCGCTAGGCCTACCCACGCAAGTGAGGTATCATTTTTATCGGGAGACTTGGGGGAACGCTGGGTGGAAGGAAATTTGTAGCTCCTCTCAGATTCCAGAACTTTCTGCCACAGAAATGTGAGGGACATGTGTTTTTTTAGCCAAATTTTGAGGTTTGCAAAGGATTCTGGGTAACAGAACCTGGTCCGAGCCCCGCAAGTCACCCCTCCTTGGATTCCCCTAGGTCTCTAGTTTTCAGAAATGCACAGGTTTGGTAGGTTTCCCTAGGTGCCGGCTGAGCTACAGGCCAAAATCTACAGGTAGGCACTTCGCAAAAAACACCTCTGTTTTTTTCAAAAATTTAGGATGTGTCCACGTTGCGCTTTGGGGTGTTTCCTGTCGCCGGCGCTAGGCCTACCCACGCAAGTGAGGTATCATTTTTATCGGGAGACTTGGGGGAACGCTGGGTGGAAGGAAATTTGTAGCTCCTCTCAGATTCCAGAACTTTCTGCCACAGAAATGTGAGGGACATGTGTTTTTTTAGCCAAATTTTGAGGTTTGCAAAGGATTCTGGGTAACAGAACCTGGTCCGAGCCCCGCAAGTCACCCCTCCTTGGATTCCCCTAGGTCTCTAGTTTTCAGAAATGCACAGGTTTGGTAGGTTTCCCTAGGTGCCGGCTGAGCTAGAGGCCAAAATCTACAGGTAGACACTTCACAAAAAACACCTCAGTTTTTTTCCAAAATTTAGGATGTGTCCACGTTGCGCTTTGGGGTGCTTCCTGTCGCCGGCGCTAGGCCTACCCACACAAGTGAGGTATCATTTTTATCGGGAGACTTGGGGGAACGCTGGGTGGAAGGAGATTTGTAGCTCCTCTCAGATTCCAGAACTTTCTGCCACAGAAATGTGAGGAACATGTGTTTTTTTAGCCAAATTTAGAGGTTTGCAAAGGATTCTGGGTAACAGAACCTGGTCCGAGCCCCGCAAGTCACCCCTCCTTGGATTCCCCTAGGTCTCTAGTTTTCAGAAATGCACAGCTTTGGTAGGTTTCCCTAGGTGCCGGCTGAGCTACAGGCCAAAATCTACAGGTAGGCACTTCGCAAAAAACACCTCCGTTTTTTTCTAAAATTTAGGATGTGTCCACGTTGCGCTTTGGGGTGTTTCCTGTCGCCGGCGCGAGGCCTACCCACGCAAGTGAGGTATCATTTTTATCGGGAGACTTGGGGGAACGCTGGGTGGAAGGAGATTTGTAGGTCCTCTCAGATTCCAGAACTTTCTGCCACAGAAATGTGAGGAACGTGTGTTTTTTTAGCCAAATTTTGAGGTTTGAAAAGGATTCTGGGTAACAGAACCTGGTCCGAGCCCCGCAAGTCACCCCTCCTTGGATTCCCCTAGGTCTCTAGTTTTCAGAAATGCACAGGTTTGGTAGGTTTCCCTAGGTGCCGGCTGAGCTAGAGGCCAATATCTACAGGTAGGCACTTCGCAAAAAACACCTCTGTTTTTTTCCAAAATTTAGGATGTGTCCACGTTGCGCTTTGGGGTGTTTCCTGTCGCCGGCGCTAGGCCTACCCACGCAAGTGAGGCATCATTTTTATCGGGATACTTGGGGGAACGCTGGGTGGAAGGAAATTTGTAGCTCCTCTCAGATTCCAGAACTTTCTGCCACAGAAATGTGAGGGATATGTGATTTTTTAGCCAAATTTTGAGATTTGCAAAGGATTCTGGGTAACAGAACCTGGTCCGAGCCCCGCAAGTCACCCCTCCTTGGATTCCCCTAGGTCTCTAGTTTTCAGAAATGCACAGGTTTCGTAGGTTTCCCTAGGTGCCGGCTGAGCTACAGGCCAAAATCTACAGGTAGGCACTTCGCAAAAAACACCTCTGTTTTTTTCCAAAATTTAGGATGTGTCCACGTTGCGCTTTGGGGTGTTTCCTGTCGCCGGCGCTAGGCCTACCCACGCAAGTGAGGTATCATTTTTATCGGGAGACTTGGGGGAACGCTGGGTGGAAGGAAATTTGTAGCTCCTCTCAGATTCCAGAACTTTCTGCCACAGAAATGTGAGGGACATGTGTTTTTTTAGCCAAATTTTGAGGTTTGCAAAGGATTCTGGGTAACAGAACCTGGTCCGAGCCCCGCAAGTCACCCCTCCTTGGATTCCCCTAGGTCTCTAGTTTTCAGAAATGCACAGGTTTGGTAGGTTTCCCTAGGTGCCGGCTGAGCTACAGGCCAAAATCTACAGGTAGGCACTTCGCAAAAAACACCTCTGTTTTTTTCAAAAATTTAGGATGTGTCCACGTTGCGCTTTGGGGTGTTTCCTGTCGCCGGCGCTAGGCCTACCCACGCAAGTGAGGTATCATTTTTATCGGGAGACTTGGGGGAACGCTGGGTGGAAGGAAATTTGTAGCTCCTCTCAGATTCCAGAACTTTCTGCCACAGAAATGTGAGGGACATGTGTTTTTTTAGCCAAATTTTGAGGTTTGCAAAGGATTCTGGGTAACAGAACCTGGTCCGAGCCCCGCAAGTCACCCCTCCTTGGATTCCCCTAGGTCTCTAGTTTTCAGAAATGCACAGGTTTGGTAGGTTTCCCTAGGTGCCGGCTGAGCTAGAGGCCAAAATCTACAGGTAGACACTTCACAAAAAACACCTCAGTTTTTTTCCAAAATTTAGGATGTGTCCACGTTGCGCTTTGGGGTGCTTCCTGTCGCCGGCGCTAGGCCTACCCACACAAGTGAGGTATCATTTTTATCGGGAGACTTGGGGGAACGCTGGGTGGAAGGAGATTTGTAGCTCCTCTCAGATTCCAGAACTTTCTGCCACAGAAATGTGAGGAACATGTGTTTTTTTAGCCAAATTTTGAGGTTTGCAAAGGATTCTGGGTAACAGAACCTGGTCCGAGCCCCGCAAGTCACCCCTCCTTGGATTCCCCTAGGTCTCTAGTTTTCAGAAATGCACAGCTTTGGTAGGTTTCCCTAGGTGCCGGCTGAGCTACAGGCCAAAATCTACAGGTAGGCACTTCGCAAAAAACACCTCCGTTTTTTTCTAAAATTTAGGATGTGTCCACGTTGCGCTTTGGGGTGTTTTCCTGTCGCCGGCGCGAGGCCTACCCACGCAAGTGAGGTATCATTTTTATCGGGAGACTTGGGGGAACGCTGGGTGGAAGGAGATTTGTAGGTCCTCTCAGATTCCAGAACTTTCTGCCACAGAAATGTGAGGAACGTGTGTTTTTTTAGCCAAATTTTGAGGTTTGCAAAGGATTCTGGGTAACAGAACCTGGTCCGAGCCCCGCAAGTCACCCCTCCTTGGATTCCCCTAGGTCTCTAGTTTTCAGAAATGCACAGGTTTGGTAGGTTTCCCTAGGTGCCGGCTGAGCTAGAGGCCAATATCTACAGGTAGGCACTTCGCAAAAAACACCTCTGTTTTTTTCCAAAATTTAGGATGTGTCCACGTTGCGCTTTGGGGTGTTTCCTGTCGCCGGCGCTAGGCCTACCCACGCAAGTGAGGCATCATTTTTTTCGGGATACTTGGGGGAACGCTGGGTGGAAGGAAATTTGTAGCTCCTCTCAGATTCCAGAACTTTCTGCCACAGAAATGTGAGGGATATGTGATTTTTTAGCCAAATTTTGAGGTTTGCAAAGGATTCTGGGTAACAGAACCTGGTCCGAGCCCCGCAAGTCACCCCTCCTTGGATTCCCCTAGGTCTCTAGTTTTCAGAAATGCACAGGTTTTGTAGGTTTCCCTAGGTGCCGGCTGAGCTACAGGCCAAAATCTACAGGTAGGCACTTCGCAAAAACACCTCTGTTTTTTTCAAAAATTTAGGATGTGTCCACGTTGCGCTTTGGGGTGTTTCCTGTCGCCGGCGCTAGGCCTACCCACGCAAGTGAGGTATCATTTTTATCGGGAGACTTGGGGGAACGCTGGGTGGAAGGAAATTTGTAGCTCCTCTCAGATTCCAGAACTTTCTGCCACAGAAATGTGAGGGACATGTGTTTTTTTAGCCAAATTTTGAGGTTTGCAAAGGATTCTGGGTAACAGAACCTGGTCCGAGCCCCGCAAGTCACCCCTCCTTGGATTCCCCTAGGTCTCTAGTTTTCAGAAATGCACAGGTTTGGTAGGTTTCCCTAGGTGCCGGCTGAGCTACAGGCCAAAATATACAGGTAGGCACTTCGCAAAAAACACCTCTGTTTTTTTCAAAAATTTAGGATGTGTCCACGTTGCGCTTTGGGGTGTTTCCTGTCGCCGGCGCTAGGCTACCCACGCAAGTGAGGTATCATTTTTATCGGGAGACTTGGGGGAACGCTGGGTGGAAGGAAATTTGTAGCTCATCTCAGATTCCAGAACTTTCTGCCACAGAAATGTGAGGAACATGTGTTTTTTTAGCCAAATTTTGAGGTTTGCAAAGGATTCTGGGTAACAGAACCTGGTCCGAGCCCTGCAAGTCACCCCTCCTTGGATTCCCCTAGGTCTCTAGTTTTCAGAAATGCACAGGTTTGGTAGGTTTCCCTAGGTGCCGGCTGAGGTAGAGGCCAAAATCCACAGGTAGGCACTTCGCAAAAAACACCTCTGTTTTTTTCCAAAATTTAGGATGTGTCCACGTTGCGCTTTGGGGTGTTTCCTGTCGCCGGCGCTAGGCCTACCCACGCAAGTGAGGCATCATTTTTATCGGGATACTTGGGGGAACGCTGGGTGGAAGGAAATTTGTAGCTCCTCTCAGATTCCAGAACATTCTGCCACAGAAATGTGAGGGATTTGTGATTTTTTAGCCAAATTTTGAGGTTTGCAAAGGATTCTGGGTAACAGAACCTGGTCCGAGCCCCGCAAGTCACCCCTCCTTGGATTCCCCTAGGTCTCTAGTTTTCAGAAATGCACAGGTTTGGTAGGTTTCCCTAGGTGCCGGCTGAGCTACAGGCCAAAATCTACAGGTAGGCACTTCGCAAAAAACACCTCTGTTTTTTTCAAAAATTTAGGATGTGTTCACGTTGCGCTTTGGGGTGTTTCCTGTCGCCGGCGCTAGGCCTACCCACGCAAGTGAGGTATCATTTTTATCGGGAGACTTGGGGGAACGCTGGGTGGAAGGAAATTTGTAGCTCCTCTCAGATTCCAGAACTTTCTGCCACAGAAATGTGAGGGACATGTGTTTTTTTAGCCAAATTTTGAGGTTTGCAAAGGATTCTGGGTAACAGAACCTGGTCCGAGCCCCGCAAGTCACCCCTCCTTGGATTCCCCTAGGTCTCTAGTTTTCAGAAATGCACAGGTTTGGTAGATTTCCCTAGGTGCCGGCTGAGCTAGAGGCCAAAATCTACAGGTAGACACTTCACAAAAAACACCTCAGTTTTTTTCCAAAATTTAGGATGTGTCCACGTTGCGCTTTGGGGTGCTTCCTGTCGCCGGCGCTAGGCCTACCCACACAAGTGAGGTATCATTTTTATCGGGAGACTTGGGGGAACGCTGGGTGGAAGGAGATTTGTAGCTCCTCTCAGATTCCAGAACTTTCTGCCACAGAAATGTGAGGAACATGTGTTTTTTTAGCCAAATTT